>NC_088782.1:118687979-119026979 GCF_958450345.1 Calliphora vicina | reverse complement strand
TACGTTACACACTGCCTAACATACAAACATACACTTTTAACAGCTTTGGCTGAAGTCCAATCAACAGTAATGGCAACAATAGCAACAGCAACAATAATAGGGCTCCACAATAATAACAACAACAATGAAATGAAACAAAACCCCCCTCTCATTCCTTACTTGTCTTACTTTTTGTGTTTTTTTTTTCTTTCTCCCAAACTGAGAATAATAATAACAATGGGGATGATAATGATGGCTATGGTGATAATGATGTTGTAACAATAATAATGTTGATAAGGTTTGTTATTGTTTTGTTTTTGTTTCTTTTTTCTTCTATGCTTTAATATTTGTGGAGAAGTTAGACATTGCTGCTAATATGAAATGTTGTTGTAGTGTTGCTCGTTAGTTCGTCAAAATACAAAAAAGAAATATATCGTTGTTGGTTTATAATGCCTCCTCTGAAGCCTGCTTAAAGTCTATTACACTTTGTTCGTCATCATCAGCACCATTTAAAGCAGTAGCAGCTACACCAAAGCAGTGGGTATTTAAAATTGTTGGTGTGTTTTTTTTATATTATGCCCAGTAACTGCTGGTGTTTTGAAAATTCGCTTTTTATCTTCGGTTACCAACTCTCTCCAATCTGCGTCCTGGCAGCTACGTTTCATTTTCTTAAAACCAAAGTTTGAAAATATGATTTTTTTTTAACAAATTTGCTTTAGCAAAGCTGTTTGGCAGTCAGGCTGGAATTTTTTTGGGCTTTTTCACACTACATATGTTTGTATTTTGCCAATTCTTTTGTACTACAGATTTTACTGTTTATTCTTCATTTCAACATTGGTTTTCTTTCAACTACGCCTTCCACACCGTCTCTATACTTGCAAAAAAATACAATGTCTCATTGATTTCCATGCCGACAACGTACTACAACAGCCTCAAAGCGCCTGTTAGCATACAAAATATCATCATTTAACATCTTCATCATTATCAAAAATAAAATAAATAATCTTTGTTTCTTTCATCTCCATCTTCATCATCATCTAAAATCATTTATCCTCTTTGTTGTGTTTCCATTACCATGATTTTAATTTTTTGTATTCAAGGAGAACATTTTGTGAAATGAACTTTTATTTCGCTTTAAGACGCTCAATATAACAGTTGAATATGAAGATTTAGGTAAAATTGCAGAAAAATATCGATTTGTAATGGAAGAAACAAATTAAATTGTTAACAAAATGTTATTAAAAATTGTTTAAAATAACAAACTTACAAGAAAACCGTTAAAAACGTTCTAAAAATTTAAAGCAACACGTGGGACCATAGCTGCCAGATTTAATAATTAACGACTTTTGGTCTTAACTTAGTTTGTTTATAGTTAAATTTTGTTTTGTAAATTTGTTGAAGAAATTTTAGATGTTTTCTTAAGAAAACGCAAAGAGAAATACTAAATTTTAATAAATACTAATTAAAAAATAGTTAAAACTAGATTTTATACTGTTTATCACTATTTTATTTCAAAATTATTAAAACTGCTGATTTTACACCCAATGTCATCTGGCAATACTGTTCATTTCGCCATTAAGCCGTTAAATCATACATGCAACTCTGCGTGTTGGGTAAACAAAACACACAAAAGCAAAATAAATAAAACCGTTACGAAAATGTAAACAATTAATGACTGATTAAAAAAAAAAACAAACAAAACAAAGAGAGTGAGAACAAAATAACTTGTAACTCATGCTTACTCTAACGTAATTACCGTTATTTAAAGAAACCGGTGTATTTACAAAAAAACTATTTCAAAACATATGTATAATAAATTCATGAAAAAAAACGAAAATAAAA
This sequence comes from Calliphora vicina, assembly GCF_958450345.1. NCBI lineage: Eukaryota > Metazoa > Arthropoda > Insecta > Diptera > Calliphoridae > Calliphora > Calliphora vicina. The sequence goes on along the minus strand of NC_088782.1, from coordinate 119,025,158 downwards.
CAATAAGAGAGTGAAAAAACAGTAAAACAAAAACACAGAGAGTAAAACTTCCTTTCCAAACTACAAATAAACCATTAAATTTCAGAAAAATCTAATTTAATAATAAAAAATATACAAAAAAACAAACCAAATATTATTTTAAAATCCATTACAAAATAAAAACAAAATTTGCAATTGTTTGGACAAAAAAAAAAAAACAAAGTATACCAGAATAGAGTGTATAATCCATAAAAAATCGCCTCTTTTCTAACACCCACCATGGCACCGAAAAAATCCACCATTGTTTTAAATGTTGAACAATTTATACGTGACGTTGAACAACGTCCGGCCATATGGAATCGTAATTTCCATTGCAATAAAGCATTTTTAGAACAAATGTGGGATGAACTCTCAGCCGAACATAAATTACCCAGTAAGTATGATTTATTTAAATTTTTATATACGAAGTTTATTAAAATATTACTGTTTACTTTTGTAGAAGTTGTGCTAAAAGCTAAATGGAAGGGTTTACGTGATAATTTTCGTGTAGAATACAAACGTATACCACGCTCGGATTCGGGAGAATTTATGGTAGAACCAGCGACCTTTGAATCTAAATGGATTCACTATTATGCTTTGTTGTTTTTGAGTAAGTAATACTATGCAAAAATATAGTTATCAAAGCATTTCTATAAAGAAAAGTTTGTTATCGATATAGAAACATTTCTATACAGAATACTTCATTATCGAAACTTTTTGATATAGAAAACTTAGTTATCGAAACTTTTTGATATAGAAAACTTTGTTATCGAAACTTTTCCATATAGAAAACTTTGTTATCGAAACTTTTCTATATAGATAACATTGTTATCGATACTTTTCTATATAGAAAACTTGTTACTGAATTTTTTCTATATAGAAAACATTGTTATCGAAATTTTTCTATATAGAAATCTTAGTTATCGAAACTTTTCTATATAGAAAACGTTGTTATCGATACTTTTCTATATAGAAAACATTGTTATCGAAATTTTTCTATATAGAAATCTTAGTTATCGAAACTTTTCTATATAAAAAACATTGTTATCGAAAATTTTCTATATAAAAAACTTTGTTATCGAAACTTTTCTATATAGAAAACGTTTTTATCGATATTTTTCTATATAGAAAACTATGTTATCGAATTTTTTCTATATAGAAAACATTGTTATCGAAATTTTTCTATATAGAAATATTAGTTATCGAAACTTTTCTATATAAAAAACATTGTTATCGAAACTTTTTTATATAAAAAACTTTGTTATCGAAATTGTTCTATACAGAATACTTTATTATCGAAACTTTTTGATATAGAAAACTTAGTTATCGAAACTTTTTGATATAGAAAACTGTGTTATCGAAACTTTTCTATATAGAAACCGTTGTTACCGAAACTTTTCTACATAGATAACATTGTTATCGATACTTTTCTATATAGAAAACTATGTTATCGAATTTTTTCTATATAGAAAACATTGTTATCGAAATTTTTCTATATAGAAATCTTAGTTATCGCAACTTTTCTATATCGCAACTTTTCTAAATGTTAGTTATCGAAACTTTTCTATATAGAAAACATTGGTATCGAAACTTTTCTATATAAAAAACTTTGTTATTCAAACTTTTCTATATAGAAACCTTTGTTATTGTTATCGAAATTTTTCTAAATAAAAAACTTTGTTATCGAAACTTTTTTTTATAGAAAAAATTGGTATCAAAATGTTTCTGTAGAGAAAAATTTGTTGTCGATACTTGTCTATATAGAAATCATTGGTTTCGAAGGTTACTTTTCTATATAGAAATCTTCATTATCGAAATTATTCCATATAGAAATGTTTAATATCCAATCCTGTATATTTTATTAATTTTTTGCCGTACCTTTATAGCCGAACACATGCGCCATCGTGTGCCCAAAAACGAGCAAGATCAGGCCTTCTACTTTGCCCAACAAAGTCAGGACTGTGAGAAAACCGTCGTGGAGCCAGATCTAACAAATGGTCTCATACGGCGCATACAAGACAGTGATGAGGAATTCGATGAAGATGATGTGGAGGAAGAAGATGATGAAGTGACAGAGACCACACCACCTGCAGCTCATTCTCAACCATTGACAACAATGGGTACACTACCGGGTGCCATAATAAAAACAGAAGATACACGCCACTTACTCAAGCATATGGATAAAGAGGTGCAAGACTTATCCAAAAAATCCTTAGACAATAATGCACAGTTACTAGAGGCGGCCAGCACAACACTACAGCTACAACAGGCCACCACCATATCGTCGACGACAACAAGCGGCGGTTTGTGTTTGGTAACTACCGCTCCCACAGTACCTAATACAACAGTGGGTGTAACAGGAGCCTCATTATCCTCTTCAGCCTCCTCTGTATCGAGTACTACTTCCTCCAACTCTTCGTCGTGCATTTCCACACTCAATGTATTTCAAACGTCACCTCCCATAGCCCATACCACAGCATTGGCTGTGGCCGCCACTCTAGCCTCAATGAATGGTGTTGCGAACAACTCAGCCTTGGCTGTTACAGCCCTTAATCATCATACACCCTCTTCATTGCCCAGTGCAATGGTTTTACCAAATACTTGTATTGCTGCAGCAGCACAACAAAAAATACGTTCCGTTTCACCGCCGCCACTCTACAACAAAGCCCATCATCCACCACCCAACTCGAATGGTGTCATGAGTAAAGAGCGTTCCGATGATTTTCCTCTCAATGCCAGCACCTGTTTGCATGGCAGTCATGAGCATTTAAATTTCACCAAACATTCTTATACAAATGGTTTAATACCCGCTTTAAAACTAAAAAGACCCCGCTTATCGGAAGATAGTAATTTTAATGGTTCCTCCACCATGGACACCTCAACGCCTACACCTTTAGTACCCGAAGATGATGATTACCATTATTTATTATCCCTACATCCGTATATGAAACAGTTGACAGCCGCTCAAAAGTTGCGCATACGCACCAAAATACAAAAACTAATATTTAAAGAGCTGTACAAGGAGGACTTGGAGGAGTCGAAATAAAAAAAAAACCAAAGTCATTATTATAATTAAGCTTAACACAATATTTATAGGGGAAAAAACAATGATAATGAAAAATAAGATTTTGAAAATCTTTTTGTAATTGTATTTAAGTTTTTTCATTTTGTATGTATTACTTTTTGTAAATATTTAAATTTAGCATTTATGATTTCCAGATTATCTCAGCATTTAATTATTTTTTGTTAATAAATTGATCTGGTTTATTTTGTTATAATTGATAAATTATAACTATTATAAACATATTTAAAGGCATTTATTTTATTTATCAATTATTGTATAATTGAATTAAGTAACTATTTAAAATGTACATGAATGAATAAAAGAAAACAAAATTTATTGATGGATTTATGTTGTAAATTTGCGATTGAAGTTTTATTTCATTTTTTTTTTTTAATTTACGAATTTTCAAACGAGAGATAATAGCATTATAATAGTTCAATGGGGATTTACAATAGATGGCGCATCTTTTAAAAGCGGTTTTTGTTTTTAATTTATTTTCACTTAGTTATTGAACATTATAGTGTAAACAATAAAGCTCTTTGCTTCGAAAATGTTAAGTTTTGTACCAACAAAGCGTCATATGCGGGTAGTTTTGCTTTACTTTTTTAATTTGAAAAAAGTGGCAAATATCCATGGTATTTGGTGGGAGCAAAAGACTCCTATCTATTATAAGATGCTGAAATCTGACCAAACCATCACAGGGAACCTGTAAAGAACGCATATTCATTTGAAGCTAGAATTGGCCCAGAATATGCGGCCAGACATGCTACCGTAATATTCCATCATGACAACAGCAGTTAACAGTAAAAAATCTAAACATTGCAAATTTGGCATCACTTTTGTTAAGAGATGTAAACATTGCAAATTTGGTAACACTTTTGGTGGTGATGAACTGATGATTTATAAATTTTGTTTATTTAATTAAAATGTATTTTATTTTATACAATTTAATGCTGTTAGTTTTATAGATATTATTTAAAGATTTATATATGATCTAGGTGTTTAAAACGAAAAAATTTTATTTGAGGTTAGAAACTAATTTTCTTAATTTTTCGATTATTTTATTAAAATGTTTACAATTTTATACATTTTAAATTAAATGCTTGCTTTTTTATAAGTTTCAGTTAAAATTTAGGTGAAATTTTTAAATAACGATTAAAAACTAAAAAAATAATATTTGAGGTTAGAAATGATTTTAACAATTTTGTTAATTTATGTTTTATTTTATTAAAATGTTTAGTGTTATACAATCTAAATCAATTAAATTCTTGCTGTTTAATAAATTTTACTTAAAGATTGCAAAAAACGATTTAAAACTAAAAAATATTTTTTGAGGTTAGAAACGATTTTTACAATTTTGTTAATTTATCGTTTATTTTATTAAAATTTTTAGTATTATACAATTTAATATTTGCTGTTCTGTAAATTTTAATTAAAATTTGTTAATAAAGATTTAAAACTAAAAATTAATATTTGAGGTTAGAAACGATTTTAATAATTTTGTTAATTTATGAAAATTTGTATCAATTATCGTTTATATCAATTTATAAAACTTGCTGCTTTATTTTTAATTTAATGCTAAATAAAGTTTTAATATTAAATAATCTAATATTTGAGGTTAGAGACTAATTTTACAATTGTGTTCGTTTATTTTATTAAAAATTCTGAATTTTTTTATAATTAAAATCAATTTAAAAATTTGTGTTTTATAAATTTTAGTCTTAATAACGTTATAAACAAAAAAGTAATATTTGAGGTTAGAAACGATTTTTATAAATTTGTTAATTTTTTGTTAAATTTTATAGAAATATACAATTTAAATCAATTGAATACTTGCTATTTTATAAATTTTACGTTAAGTTTGCAAATAACGACTTAAAACTATAAATTAATGTTTGAGGTTAGAAACGATTTTAACAAATTCTTTAATTTATGGTTTATTTTAATAAAATTTCTAAAATTTAATTAATTTTAAAGATTTCCATTTTATAAATTTGTTTTAAAGTAAATAAATAAAGCTAAAAAGTAGTATTTGATGTTAGGAAAGATTAAGCAGGCTACACAATTTTTGGATTTTATAGAATTCAATGTAATCTTATGTTTTCTGTTAAAAAATTTAAGTTAAATTTCCAAAATTGTGGCAAAGACTTAAATAGGGCAAAACTTGAGGCTAAAAAAAGATTTTTAAGTTAATTTTAAATAAATTTCTTATATTTTTAGAAACATTAATTAATTTCCTATATAATTTTGTAAATTTCAGGTGAAGTCTATGTTTTGGATGATGGCGGTGAGGTTGATTTAGATTTGGGCAATTATGAACGTTTCCTGGATATCACCCTGCATCGTGATAACAACATTACCACGGGTAAAATCTATCAATTGGTGATAGAAAAAGAACGCAAGGGAGAATATTTGGGCAAAACTGTGCAAGGTAATTAAACATTTGGATACACATAACGAAAAACTAATTTTAAACTGAAAACCTGTTTTTTCCCACTTAAAGTTGTGCCCCATATTACGGACGCCATTCAAGAATGGGTGGAACGTGTGGCTGAAACTCCTGTGCGCGGTAATTCCAAGCCCCAGGTGTGTATTGTTGAATTGGGTGGCACTATTGGTGATATAGAGGGCATGCCTTTCGTTGAAGCTTTCCGTCAATTTCAATTTCGTGTAAAACGTGAAAACTTCTGTGTGGCTCATGTTTCCTTGGTGCCCTCACCCTCTTCGACGGGAGAGCCAAAAACCAAACCTACCCAAAGTTCTGTGCGTGAATTGAGAGGTTTTGGTTTGAGTCCCGATTTGATTGTTTGCCGTTCGGAAAAACCCATCGGCTCGGAGGTCAAGGAGAAAATCAGTAATTTCTGTCATGTGGCTCCTGATCAGGTTATTTGCATACACGATTTGAGTTCTATTTATCATGTGCCCTTGTTAATGGAACAGACTGGTGTTATAGAGTTTTTGAATGAACGCTTGCAGTTGAATATTTTGCCCAGTAAAAGGGAAAAGTAAGTTTATTTTTGAGAAAATTCATAGGAATTGTATTAATTTGTTTTTCTTTTTTTGTTTAGATGTTTGCAACAGTGGAAAGATTTGGCCCGCCGTTCGGAAACTTTGCGCAAGAATGTTACCATTGCTTTGGTAGGCAAATACACCAAATTCAAGGATTCCTATGCCTCTGTGGTCAAGGCTTTGCAACATGCCGCCTTAGCTGCCGGCTATAACCTGAATTTGAATTTCGTTGATTCCAGTTTACTGGAGAATGAAACTTTGCAAGAAACTCCCTCGAAATATCACAAAGAATGGCAAATGTTGTGCGAAAGTGATGGTGTTTTGGTGCCCGGAGGTTTTGGCTCCAGAGGCATTGAAGGCAAGATTAAGGCCTGCCAATGGTGCCGTGAAAATCGCATACCCTTCCTGGGCATTTGCTTGGGTCTACAAGCAGCTGTTATAGAATTCGCTCGCCATGTTTTGGACCTAAAAGATGCGCATTCCACAGAAATCGATCCCAAAACTGCTAATGCTTTGGTTATTGACATGCCCGAACATCATACCGGCCAAATGGGTGGCACTATGCGTCTGGGTAAACGCAAAACCATTTTTGCCGATGAACCCAGCATCATTAGACAATTATATGGCAATCCCAAGTCCATAGACGAACGTCACAGACATCGTTATGAAGTGAATCCCAAATATGTGCCACAATTGGAGGAGCATGGCATGCGTTTTGTGGGCTGTGATGATACCCATACACGTATGGAAGTTATAGAATTAAGAGATCATCCCTATTATGTGGGCACTCAATATCATCCCGAGTATTTGTCTCGTCCCCTTAAACCCTCACCACCATTCCTGGGTTTAATTTTAGCGTCGGTGGGTCGCCTGCCCAGCTATATAGCCAGAGGTTGCCGTTTATCGCCTCGTCAACAGTCCGATGTGTCATCTGATGAAGATGAGTTGTTGGTGGCTGACACCCTGAAACATTTAAAATTGAATGGTAATGTCAATTTGACTCCCAACGGCAAGACCGTGCTTTTAAATGGCAGTGCTTCGGCCTCTGATTCTGATACAACCCCTGCTACTGTAAATGGCGAGGCTTAAACTAATTTCGTCTAGAAATTATATCTAAATATATTTTTTGAATATATACCCCGTCTTCTAAGTTTTCTAAAACCAACTTTGTTTTTTTTTAAGCATCAATTTTTTGACTAGCATGTAAGCAAAAGAAAAAAAAAGAATGTTAAAAATAACGTGAAATGTATGTTAGAAAAAGAGAGACAAAAACTAAAAACCATTTTTTTTATTAAATAAAATTACATATTTTACTTAAATTTATTAAGGAACTGTTAAAATGTACACATACAAATATACAAAACTAAACGAAATGAATAATAGTTATACGAAATAAACAAAAATAATCTAATTTAAAATTAAATATTAATTAGAATCATGCTAAAACGTTTGATTTTCCATGGCCTAATATAAATAGTTATTAAATGCTCTACTGTTTTTATGTTTTCTCTTTTTTATTACAATATATAATTTTATATATTTCTAAAATCATTGTCCTTGTCATAGAGAAATATTTATATACATATTTGCTCCATGATCCATGTTTTTAATAATTTAAGTAAAAAAATTATGCCGGCTATTAAATAAAAATCAAGTTTTATTTGAATATCATTTATAATTATGTACAACAAATAAAAATAAAATAAAATTGTAAAAAAATTGGGTATATTTTATTTTATGCGGAAATAAGAAGGCAAAGGCATCAGTAAATGTCGTTTAATTTTAAATGAAAAAAGTTTATTTTAGAGTAGATATTTGAACTCCAGTCTCTGAGTAGCACCAGTTTCGTCGAAGGAGTCATTCTACATCCACGCCTTGAGTCATCAGTCCTTCATTTGCAACGATGTTGGTCAGTCAAACAAAAATAGTCTTACTTAAGCTCTAGTTTAGTTTTAAACGTAGCTCTTTATATATGGTCTTCCTTTAGCTCCAGATTGGCCTCAATCATAGCTCTGTATATTGTCATCCTTTAATCCCAGTTCAGCTTAAATGTTAACTCCTTATACATATGTATATAGCCCAATTATGAATAAAATCTCTCCGGGTGTTTTTCCCTCATTTTTCCTATTCAAATTCAATGGGAAAAAACTCCCGGGGAATTTTTTATTCATAATTGGGCTGATAGTCTCCAGATTAGATTCAATCTAGTTTTTTATACAGTTTTACTTTGGCTCCAGTTTAGTTTCAATCGTAGGTCTTCATATAGTCCTACTTTTGCTCCGGGTTAGTTTTAATCGTAGCACTTTATATAGAGCTCCAGTATGCACTAAAATTAAATTCGTAATGTTTGGAAGGTTTTTAAAATTATTTAAAAGGTAAATCATAACTTTTTTGACATATTACAATTTGATAAGATAATTATTATTCAGTATACGTTGTTTTTCATTAAATTCAGTTATTTTTATACTACTATTTAATTGTAATTTTAAAAATTCCAAATTAAACAAAATTATTCTAACGGTTTTTCATACAACTGCTGTATTAATAAAACTTGGCATTACTTTTTATTATAGAGTTGTATTTATACAATTCCTGTATAAATGAAAACAAATCTGGCATCATTGTGTCAATGCAAGTTTGACATTTCCTAAGATTTTGTTTACAAACTGGAAAAAACACAGAAAATTAAGAGAAAATACAGAAAAATTATAAAAAATATTTAAAAAAAACTTTCACACAATTATGGATAAATTAACCACTATAAGTGCCACCTTATTTATGGCCGCCGATGTCTTTGCCATAGTCAGTTTGGCCATGCCCGATTGGATAGTCACCGAGGAGGCTGGTAAGTAATATTTTTCTAAAAAATAGAGAAAAATATTAATTTTTTTAACTTTCCTTTAGGTGACATACGCCTTGGTCTCATGTGGACTTGCATGACTCTCTATAATCGCCCCCAGGTTTGTTATACACCCGAATTGCAACCTGAATGGCTGGTGGCTCTTGTTTGTATATTCATTGGCTGCATTTGTATAACCACCACTGTCATCCTGTTGGCCTCTAGTACTTGGGATCGCAATGTTATACCGTATGCCCGCTGGGTGGGTTTTACGGCCATGGTGTTATTTTGTTTGGCGGCTGTGGTGTTTCCTTTAGGTTTTCACATTGAGGAGATTGGCGGCCAGGCTTATCAATTGCCCAATACCTATAAAATAGGTATATCGTATATATTATTTGTTTTGGCTTTGTGGATAACTGTGGTGTCCGAGTTGTTTGCGGGAAAAGTTTGTTTGCCTCATTTTTAGGGAGACTGAACAAGGCGTAAATATTTGTTGTTCTAAGCAAGACTGGATGTTGGTTTTCTTCCCAAACATGAAGGAAGTTTGTAAGTTAAGAAAATGTCTCCCAATTGGCCTGTTAACACTTTCTAGTCCTAACAAAATTGTATATTTTTAGTTTAAAAAATAGTTTTGTTTATCCTTTAGGATTTTTTAGAATAAGTGGGTATCAGAAACCAATTTTCTTTCAATTTCAATTAATTTTGATGGACTTTTCCAAATTAATCAATTAAATTTATCTCATACAAAATAATCTCGAATATTTAAGAACTTTAAAGTGTAGCAAACTACAGTATCACTCTAAAAACAAATGTAGATCTGAATATTAACAATAATCCGCCATGATTTTAATTTACATTAATTTCTTATGCAATCTACATGGCCTATAGGATTCGTTTGAAAACATGTAAATCCTGTGTTTAAAAAGAGAACAAATTTATATTTTCCATAAAATAACAAATTTCTTTTGAAATCTCTGTATATATTTTATAATAATTTAAGGTTTTTGTAAGTCTAGTACTACTTCTATTTCTGTAGCATATACAAATTTCATATTGTTGAAGAGGTTTTTTTTAAAAATCTATGTAATTTTTGTTTTTTCAAAAGCTTTCGAAATATTTTTGTTTAAAAAAGTTAGTTTACTAGTTTTTTGTTAAAGAAATTTATATTAAATTGTGCAATCTCAAGACAGTTATAAGTTAACGCTCAAAGTAAAGGTTTTTTAATTTTTATTAATCCTTAATTGTTATTTTTTCTTCTACTTTTATAATTAATATTTAATTTTTTTTAGAATTTAAGATGTTTTTTTAGTAAATTGTACTACTTTTTGTTTGTTAATTTTTATTATTAAATGTAAGACTATATCATATAACAATATAAACTTATTTAAAACATATACCGCCCAATTATGAATAAATTGGAGGAGTTTTTTCCCATTGAATTTTTCCCGGGGAATTTTTATTCATAATTGGGCTAATAGCCTAAATACAATCAATCAAAAGCAATTATATTTTGCGCTCAATAAATTATATAAACGTAAAAGAGGTAAACGCTTTTAGCACCTAAAAAGGAAATTAACAAAAGTCGAATTATTAAGAATATTAGGGGTTATAAAATTAACTATTTTACCTCAATAAATCCTTAAAATATTTTTGAAGCTAGTAAGCTAAATATGAATTAATCAATCGTAGGTTATTATATAGTTTTAATTTAGCTCCAGTGTAGCTTCAATTGTAGTTTTCTTTATGTAGTCTGGCTTTAGCTTCAGTAGATAGAGCTTTAGTCATAGCTATATCTACAATATTACTTTAACTCCAGTGTAGCTTCAAGTATAGCTCTTTATATAGTCTTACTTTTGCGCTAGTTTAGCTTTAATATCAGCTCTTTAATCGTAGCCTTTTATATAGTCTTACTTTATTTCCAGTTTAGCTTCAATCATAGGTCTTTATATAGTCTTATTGTCGCTCCAGTTTACAATCAATCGTAGCTCATTATAAAGTCTGACTTTAGCTACAGTTTAGCTTCAATCGTAGCCCTTTATATAGTCATACTTTAAGCACCAGTTTTGCCCTTTATATGCAGCCCAATTATGAAAAAAGATTCCCCGTGAGTTTTTTCCCTTTTCTTTTTTTTAACATAGAATTTGAATAGGAAAAATGAGAAAAGGGAAAAAACTCCCGGGGGAATTTTTTGTCATAATTGGGCTGATAGTCTTACTTTAGCTCATGTTATTGTAGTTATTACTAAACAGTTTAGCTTCAATTGAAGGTGCTTATTTAGTAGTAGTTTAGCTTGAATTGAAAATCTTTATTTAGTTTTAATTTTACCTTTTGTTTACCTTTAATTATAGGTAGCTTAAGTTGTTCTTTTAAATTTAAAATAAAAAACCAGTTTAAATATATGATTTGCTAACCTTTTATATTTATTGTATTGCATTTATTAAATTATCTGTAGTTTTTTTTACATAATTTTACAATAGCTTAAATAAATATATATTTTTTTATATTATTACTCATATTTTTAAGATATTTTTGTTTTATTTTTTAAATTATCAGGTATGTTCTGCAAATCACATTTTATAAAAGTGGTTTGAAATCACATAAAAGGTGTTCTGAGCACATAATTTTGTGATTTTAAAACGTTCAACAAAGTCACTAATGTTTTCAAATCACTTGGTTATTTCTGCGGCTATTGCATGGAAAATATTAAAATAAATTATTTAAATAAATTAAACAATATGTCCTTTATTAATTTTCTTATAGAATTACTTGTTTTATTAAAAAAACACTTAAAATTTAATAAAAATCTAGAGACACCTTTTCTGCTGTAAAAAGTTTATTTGCTTTTGTGATTTCTTTTGTGGTTTCAGGTTTGTTTTCAGTTGTCAGCTGTTTATGATTTTCGAAAATACATGGAAGCTTGCCAGACTAAAATTTTTTAATGTCTGTCTAAAATATGTTCAATATCTTTAAATTAATTATAGAATTCGTCATAAAATTTATAATATTTGTTAGATTATATTATAAGTTATCAATATGCGTTAAGTTTTTTGCGCAAATTGGAAAAAAAAATGCAACAAAGTTGAAGCAAGTGGTAACCAAAAGCAATTGTGTACTGTGGCAGCTTTGCTGTTTTGTTTTCTTTTTGACATAGTGGTTGAGCTTGCGCCATAGTTTTTGCAAAATGTTTATAAAATGTAATTCCATTCTTTTTAATTCAATTAAAGATATAACAGAAGCTCCAGGCATTTTTTTATTTTCACTTTAATATTTCTACAAAATTATTTGCAAAACAAAACATTTAAAATAAACGAATCAGCTGTTTTCTTGTGCTTTCGAAAATTTAAAATCACACCGAAAAATACAATAACAGTGTGATTTACAGAACAGGCACAAATCACACGTGTGATTTTAAAACGGTATGTGATTTGAAATCACGTGGATTACAGAACATACCTGTATATAGGAAAGTTATAAATAAATAGGAAACAAATTGCATTAAGAATATTTTAAAAATATTTTTTAACATTAAATTCAAAATATATCTTTTTAAACATAGCTAAGGGTAAAAGTTTTTTATTTATTCAAAAGAAGACTTCAAAATCGTTCACTTAAAGAAAAAATCATGCAAAATACTTCTTTAATTTTTCTGTTATAAAGTTTAGAACAAACATTTGTCTACTTTACAAAATTCATGTTTCTTGTGCAAAATTTTAATATCAAATTTGTGTTCATAGTTTGCAGAATTTTATAGGTAATGTCACCATATTTGGTTTATTTATAGAAAAAGATATCGCCGATAAAATGCCATGATTAAAATTTCAAAAGGCTTACAACCTTAGCTTTTATAAGCGTTTAAACCAAAAACGCCCATATTTCCTCAAGTGGGCGTGGCTTTGGGAAAAAAATTGTCATTCGTATGAAAGTCCACTTCCAAATCTATCAGATGGCGAAAACTGTAATCTGGTAGCTGTCTTAGTTTTCGAGTTATTACGTGTGGAAGAAAATTTGTTACGCGACATTTACCTTCTGCAAGATTATGTTCTCCTAGTACTTGACAAAAAATTTGAATTTTTTTGAAAATAATTTTTTTAGTGGCATAATTTAATATTTAGAAAATTGCTTATATCTCTAACAGATTACCAACTATCTACATGAAATTTTAAATTGGACTACAAAAAGGTTCCACCAACTTGGTTGGTATGACAAATTTTGTCAAAGCTTTACAATTTCGGTTTTATAAGCGTTTGAAACTTTAAATTAAAATATCTTCATACTGGGCATGACAATAGGCTAAAAATTTGTGAGGCAGATGGTAGACAATTTTAAACTCTATAAGATAGTGAAGAAATTGTGTAAAATAGCCACTTAGTTTTCGAGTTATCACTAATTTAATAAAACTTTTTCCCATTCAGAAGCGTTTTTCAAGATTAAATTTGAAATATCTCTTTTTAAACATAGCCAGGGGGTCAAAGTTTTTTAATTATTCGAAAGAACACTTCAAAATCTTTCATCTAAAGAAAAAATCATGGCAAATACTTATTTAATTTTGCTGCTATAAGGTTTAGAACAAAATTTTGACTACGACATAAAATTCATGTTTCTTGTGCAAAATTTTAATATCACATTTTTGTTCATAGTTTGCAGAATTTCGTAGCTATGGTCACCATATTTGGTTTATTTATAGAAAAATATATCGCCGATAAAATGCCATGATTAAAATTTCAAAAGGCTTACAACCTTAGATTTTATAAGCGTTTAAACCAAAAACGCCCATGTTTTCTTAAGTGGGCGTGGCATAGGGCAAAAAAATTGCAGATAATATGAAAGTCCACTTCCAAATCTATAAGATGGCGAAAACTATAATCTTGTAGCTGTCTTAGTTTTTGAGTTATAAAGTGTGCAAGAAAATTTGTTACGCGACATTTACCTTCTGCATGATTATGTTCTCCTAGTAATTGACAAAAATTGGAATTTTTGAAAATCATTTTTTAGCGGCATAATTTTACATTTAGAAAATTGCTTATATCTCTAACAGATTAAGGCCAATCTATATGAAATTTTAAATGAGACTAGAAAAAGATTCCACAAACTTAGTTGGCATGACAAATTTTTCCAAAGCTTCACAATTTCGGTTTTATAAGCGTTTAAAACTTAAAATTATATATCTTCATACTGGGCATGAAAATAGGCTTATAATTTGTGATGCAGATGGTAGACAATTTTAAACTCTATAAGATAGTGAAGAAATTGTGTAAAATAGCCACTTAGTTTTTGAGTTATCACTAATTAAATACAACTTTTTCACTTTCAGAAGCGTTTTTCAAGATTCAATTGGAAATATCTCTTTTTAGACATAGCTAGGGGGTAAAAGTTTTATATTTATTCAAAAGAAGACTTCAAAATCTTTCAACTAAAGAAAAAATCATGGCAAATGCTTATTTAATTTTGCAGTTATAAGGATTAGAACAAAATTTTGGCTACGACACAAAATTCATGTTTCTTGTGCAAAATTTTAATATCACATTTTTGTTCACAGTTTGTAAGATTTTATAGCTAATGTCACCATATTTGGTTTATTTATAGAAAAAGATATCGTCGATAAAATGCCATCATTAAAATTTCAAAAGGTTTACAACCTTAGATTTTATAAGCGTTTAAACCAAAAACGCCCATATTTCCTTAAGTGGGCGTGGCTATGGGCAAAAAAATTGTATGTCATATGAAAGCCCACTTCCAAATCTATCAGATGGCGAAAACTATAATCTGGTAGCTGTCTTAGTTTTGGAGTTATTACGTGTGGAAGAAAATTTGTTACGCGACATTTGCCTTCTGCATGATTATGTTCTCCTAGTACTGACAGAAAAATTGGAATTTTTGAAAATCATTTTTTAGCGGCATAATTTAATATTTAGAAAATTGCTTATATCTCTAACAGATTAAGGCCAATCTATATGAAATTTGAAATGTTTCTAGAAGAAGATACAAGCAACTGGGTTGGCATGACAAATTTTGTCAAAGCTTTACAATTTCGGTTTTATAAGCGTTTGAAACTTTAAATTAAAATATCTTCATACTGGGCATGACAATAGGCTTATAATTTGTAAGGCAGATGGTAGACAATTTTAAACTCTATAAGATGGTGAAGAAATTATGTAAAATATCCACTTAGTTTTCGAGTTATAACTAATTTAATAACTTTTTTAAATTTTTAGAAGCGTTTTTCAAGATTCAATTTGAAATATCTCTATTTAGTTATAGCTAGGGGGTAAAAGTTGTATATTTATTCAAAAGAAGACTTCAAAATCTTTCAACTAAAGAAAAAATCATGGCAAATGATTATTTAATTTTGCAGTTATTTAGTTTTGAAAAAACGTTTGACAGCGTCATAAAATTCTTGTTGTGCAAAATTTTAATATCACATTTTTGTTTAAAACTTGCTGGATTTTATAGCTATGATCACCATATTTGGTTTATTTATAGAAAAAGATATCGCCGATAATATGCCATGATTAAAATTTCAAAAGGCTTACAACCTTAGATTTTATAAGCGTTTAAACCAAAAATGCCCATATTTCCTTAAGTGGGCGTGGCTTAGGGAAAAAAATTCTATGTCATATGAAAGTCCACTTCCAAATCTATCAGATGGCAAAAACTATAATCTGGTAGCTGTCTTAGTTTTCGAGTTATTACGTGTGCAAGAAAATTTGTTATGCGACATTTACCTTCTGCTTGATTATGTTCTCCTAGTACTTGACAGAAAAATTGGAATTTTTGAAAATCATTTTTAGCGGCATAATTTAATATTTAGAAAATTGCTTATATCTCTAACAGATTAAGGCCAATCTATATGAAATTTTAAATGAGACTAGAAAAAGATTCCACAAACTTAGTTGGCATGACAAATTTTTCCAAAGCTTCACAATTTCGGTTTTATAAGCGTTTAAAACTTTAAATTAATATATCTTCATACTGGGCATGAAAATAGGCTTATAATTTGTGATGCAGATGGTAGACAATTTTAAACTCTATAAGATAGTGAAGAAATTGTGTAAAATAGCCACTTAGTTTTTGAGTTATCACTAATTTAATAAAACTTTTTCCATTTCAGAAGCGTTTTTCAAAATTCAATTTGAAATATCTCTTTTTAGACATAGCTAGGGTGCAAAAGTTTTTCATTTATTGAAAAGAAGACTTCAAAATCTTTCACCTAAAGAAAAAATCATTGCAAATGATTATTTAATTTTGCAGTTATAAGATTTAGAACAAAATTTTGACTACGACACAAAATTCATGTTTCTTGTGCAAAATTTTAATATCACATTTTTGTTCACAGTTTGTAAGATTTTAAAGCTATGATCACCATATTTGGTTTATTTATAGAAAAAGATATCGCCGATAAAATGCCATGATTAAAATTTGAAAAGGTTTACAACCTTAGATTTTATAAGCGTTTAAACCAAAAACGCCCATATTTCCCCAAGTGGGCGTGGCTATATTAGAAAAAATTGTAGATAATATGAAAGCCCACTTCCAAATCTATCAGATGGCGAAAACTATAATCTGGTAGCTGTCTTAGTTTTCCAGTTATTACGTGTGAAAGAAAATTTGTTACGCGACATTTACCTTCTGCATGATTATGTTCTCCTAGTACTTGACAGAAAAATTGAAATTTTTGAAAATCATTTTTTAGCGGCATAATTTAATATTTAGAAAATTGCTTATATCTCTAACAAATTAAGGCCAATCTATATGAAATTTTCGCCATCTTATAGATTTGGAAGTGGGCTTTCATATGATCTACAATTTTTTCTTACATAGCCACGCCCACTTGGGGAAATATGGGCGTTTTTGGTTTAAACGCTTATAAAATCTAAGGTTGTAAACCTTTTGAAATTTTAATGATGGCATTTTATCGGCGATATCTTTTTCTATAAATAAACCGAATATGGTGACCATAGCTATAAAATCCAGCAAGTTTTAAACAAAAATGTGATATTAAAATTTTGCACAACAAGAATTTTATGACGTTAACAAATTTTCTTTCACACTTAATAACTGGAAAACTAAGACAGCTACCAGATTATAGTTTTCGCCATCTGATAGATTTGGAAGTGGGCTTTCATATGACATACAATTTTTTTGCCCAAAGCCACGCCCACTTAAGGAAATATGGGCGTTTTTTATTTAAACGCTTATAAAATCTAAAGTTGTAAGCCTTACGAAATTTTAATAATGGCATTTTATCGGCGATATATTTTTCTATAAATAAACCAAATATGGTGGCCATAGCTATAAAACTCTGCAAACTATGAACAAAAATTTGATATAAAAATTTTGCACAAGAAACATGAATTTTGTGACGTAGTCAAAAGTTTGTTCTAAATCTTATAACTGTAAAATTAAATAAGCATTTGCCATGATTTCTTCTTTAGGTGAAAGATTTTGAAGTCTTCTTTCGAATAAATAAAAAACTTTGACCCCCTAGCTATGTCTAAAAAGAGATATTTCAAATTGAATCTTGAAAAACGCTTCTAAAAATGAAAAAGTTTTATTTAATTAGTTATAACTCGTAAACTAAGTGGCTATTTTACACAATTTCTTCACTATCTTATAGAGTTTAAAATTGTCTACCATCTGCCTTACAAATTATAAGCCTTATATGCCCAGTATAAAGATATTTTAATTTAAAGTTTCAAACGCTTGTAAAACCGAAATTGTGAAGCTTTGACAAAATTTGTCATACCAACCAAGTTGCTGAAATCTTCTTCTAATCTCATTTCAAATTTCATATAGATTGTCCTTAATCTGTTAGAGATATAAGCAATTTTCTAAATATTAAATTATGCCGCTAAAAAATGATTTTCAAAAATTCCAATTTTTGTGTCAAGTACTAGGAGAACATAATCAAGCAGAAGGTAAATGTCGCATAACAAATTTTCTTGCACACGTAATAACTCGAAAACTAAGACAGCTACCAGATTATAGTTTTCGCCATCTTATAGATTTGGAAGTGGGCTTTCTTCTGATTGACAATTTTTTCTTCCAAAGCCACGCCCACTTGAGGAAATATGGGCGTTTTTGGTTTAAACGCTTATAAAATCTAAGGTTGTAAACCTTTTGAAATTTTAATGATGGCATTTTATCGACGATATCTTTTTCTATAAATAAACCGAATATGGTGACCATAGCTATAAAATCCAGCAAGTTTTAAACAAAAATGTGATATTAAAATGTTGCACAACAAGAATGTTATGACGCTGTCAAACGTTTTTTCAAAACTAAATAACTGCAAAATTAAATAAGCATTTGCCATGATTTTTTCTTTAATTGAAAGATTTTGAAGTCCTCTTTTGAATAAATATAAAACTTTTACCCCCTAGCTATGTCTAAAAAGAGATATTTCCAATTGAATCTTGAAAAACGCTTCTGAAAATGAAAAAGTTTTATTTAATTAGTTATAACTCGAAAACTAAGTGGATATTTTACACAATTTCTTCACTATCTTCTAGAGTTTAAAATTGTCTACCATCTGCGTTAGAAATTTTAAGCCTATTGCCAGGCCCAGTACGAAGATATATTAATTTAAAGTTTTAAACGCTTATAAAACCGAAATTGTAAAGCTTTGACAAAATTTTTAATACCACCCAAGTTGGCGGAATCTTTTTGTAGTCTCATTTCAAATTTCATATAGATAGTTGGTAATCTGTTAGAGATATAAGCAATTTTCTAAATGTAAAATTATGCCGCTAAAAAATGATTTTCAAAAATTCCAATTTTTGTCAAGTACTAGGAGAACATAATCATGCAGAAGGTAAATGTCGCGTAACAAATTTTCTTGCACACATAATAACTGGAATACTAAGACAGCTACCAGATTATAGTTTTCGCCATCTGATAGATTTGGAAGTGGACTTTCATATGACATACAATTTTTTTGCCCAAAGCCACGCCCACTTAAGGAAATATGGGCGTTTTTTATTTAAACGCTTATAAAATCTAAAGTTGTAAGCCTTTTGAAATTTTAATCGTGGCATTTTATCGGCGATATCTTTGTCTATAAATAAACCAAATATGGTGACATTAGCTATAAAATTCTGCAAACTGTGAACAAAAATGTGATATTAAAATTTTGCACAAGAAACATGAATTTTGTGTCGTAGTCAAAATTTTGTTCTAAACCTTATAACTGCAAAATTAAATAAGCATTTAACATGATTTTTTCTTTAGGTGAAAGATTTTGAAGTATTCTTTTGAATAAATGAAAAACTTTTGCCCCCTAGCTATGTCTAAAAAGAGATATTTCAAATTGAATCTTGAAAAACGCTTCTAAAAATGAAATAGTTTTATTTAATTAGTTATAACTGGTAAACTAAGTGGCTATTTTACACAATTTCTTCACTATCTTATAGAGTTCAAAATTGTCTACCATCTGCATCACAAATTATAAGCCTATTGTCATGCCCATTATGAAGATATTTTAATTTAAAGTTTTAAACGCTTATAAAACCGAAATTGTAAAGCTTTGACAAAATTTGTCATGCCAACCCAGTTGCTTGTATCTTCTTCTAGAAACATTTCAAATTTCATACAGATTGACCTTAATCTGTTAGAGATATAAGCAATTTTCTAAATATTAAATTATGCCACTAAAAAATTATTTTCAAAAATTCAAATTTGGTCAAGTACTAGGAGAACATAATCATGCAGAAGGTAAATGTCGCATAACAAATTTTCTTGCACACGTAGTAACTAGAAAACTAAGACAGCTATCAGATTATAGTTTTCGCCATCTGATAGATTTGGAAGTGGGCTTTCATATGATCTACAATTTTTTCTTACATAGCCACGCCCACTTGGGGAAATATGGGCGTTTTTGGTTTAAACGCTTATAAAATCTAAGGTTGTAGACCTTTTAAAATTTTAATGATGGCATTTTATCCACGATATCTTTTTCTATAAATAAACCGAATATGGTGACCATAGCTATAAAATCCAGCATGTTTTAAACAAAAATGTGATATTAAAATTTTGCACAACAAGAATTTTATGACGCTAACAAATTTTCTTCCACACGTAATAACTGGAAAACTAAAACAGCTACCAGATTATAGTTTTCGCCATCTTATAGATTTGGAAGTGGACTTTCATATGACATACAATTTTTTTGCCCTATGCCACGCCCACTTAAGGAAATATGGGAGTTTTTGGTTTAAACGCTTATAAAATCTAAGGTTGTAAGCCTTTTTCAATTTTAATCATGGCATTTTATCGGCGATATCTTTTTCTATAAATAAACCAAATATGGTGACCATAGCTATAAAATACAGCAAGTTTTAAACAAAAATGTGATATTAAAATTTTGCACATCTAGAATTTTATGACGTTGTCAAACGTTTTTTCAAAACTAAATAACTGCAAAATTAAATAAGCATTTGCCATGATTTTTTCTTTAGTTGAAAGATTTTAAAGTCTTCTTTTGAATAAATATAAAACTTTTACACCGTAGCTATAACTAAAAAGAGATATTTCAAATTGAATCTTGAAAAACTGTTCTGAAAGTGAAAAAGTTTTATTAAATTAGTTATAACTCGAAAACTAAAAGACTGTAAATATTGTTATTGAATTTGTTTCCGATTTATTTATATTTTTTCTAAAATTTCGGTAGATTAGTTTCATTTTTTGTGCATTTATTTATTTATAAAAAAAACACATACATAAATATTAATTAAAAAAATAAAAATTATCCTAAATAAAGTCATTAATAACAAATTTAGTATAAAAAAATAGTTTAAAATAGAATTTATTTCATTTTAATTTCTGTTAGTATTTTTAAATATTTAATTTTACAAAATCCAAGAGAGAGAAAGAGAAAACTTTGAGGTATTTTTTTTTTCAGGGGGGTTTAACAAAAGCATAATTTATAGATTTAACTAAGATAAATAATAGAAAACAAAGCAGCTTATTGTTTTGTTTAATATAAAATAACAAAGCAGCAACTAAACTTAAAAAAAAGGCCTAAAGCTAAAACACTTTTAACAATGTTGGGGGATTTTTGTATGGCAGCAACAAAAAAATGCCTGTTAAACAGGACCTTTCAAAAAACCACTTTCTGGTATTTATGGCTTAAGGTTAAACAAATATTAAATAAATTATATTAAAAACAAACAAATAAAACTTTTAACAATAATGACGATGATAACAAGTAATGGGCAACAAACAAAATGAACAATTAAATTTTATGGTTGGGAAAAAGTTTAAACAATACAGCTTATAGAGATAATAGGAAACATTAAGGTTTTTGTTTAATGTTAAAAAATTTATTATTTGTTAAAAACAAAAGTTTTGTGTATTGTAAACAACTAAAATTAGATATTAAAAGGAAAACAGCAAGATTTGCTTTTCTTTAAATTGGATTGAACTTTTTAAAAACCAGCAAAATTTTTCCTCTGAAAACAACTAAATTTTCTATATACATGAGGGTAAAGACAGTTGAATTATCTTTTAAAAAATTGTGCCAATATTAAAGACAGTTGAAGTTTTTTTTATAGAACTTGTGTCTGTTTTTAAAGAAATTAGGATTTTCTATAAGAAAATAGAACAAACTTTAAAGACATTAGGATTTTCTATAAGAAAATAGAAGAAAATTTAAAGCCAAGATTTTGTATAAGAAAATATAGCTGCCTTTAAAAATAGCTAGATTTTCTATAAGAAAATCAAACAGACTTTAAAGACATCAGGATTTTCTATAAGAAAAAAAAGCAAACTTTAAAGACATCAGGATTTTTTTAAGAAAACAGAGCTGCCTTTAACGACATCACGATTTTCTATAATAAACTAGAACAAACTTTAAAAACATCAGAAGTTTCAAAAAGAAAATAGAGCTGGCTTACAGAGAGCAAGATTTTGTATAAGAAAAAAGAACTAGTTTTAAAGACAATAGAATTTTCTATAAGAAAATAGAGCTGCCTTTAAAGACAGCAAGATTTTCTATAAGAAAATAGAGTCGTCTTTAAAGACACCAAGATTTTATGTAAGAAAATCGAGCTGACTTTAAAGATATCAGGATTTTCTATAAGCAAATAGAGCTGCCTTTAACGACATCAAGATTTTCTATAAGAAAATAGGGCTGCCGTTAAAGACTGTAATATTTGCTATAAGGAAATAGAGCTGCCTTTAAAGACAGCCAGATTTTCCATAAGAAACTTAAAGCTTTAAATACATCAAGATTTTCTATAAGAAAATAGAACAAACATTAAAGCCATCTGGATTTTCTATAAGTAAATAGAGCTGCATTTAAAAACAGACACAATTTTGATATGAAAATTGAGCTGCCTTTAAAGACAGAAAGATTTTTTATAAGAAAATATAGCTGCCTTTAAAAATAGCAAGATTTTCTATAACAAAAAAGAGCTGACTTTAAAGACAGCTAGATTTATATAAGGAAAAGGAACAAAGTTTAAAGACATTAGGATTATCTATAAGAAAATAGAGCTAACTTTAAAAACAGCAGGATTTTCTATAAGAAAATAGAGCAGCTTTTAAAAGCAGCTAGATTTTCTATAAGTAAATAGAACAAGCTTTAAAGACAGCAAGATTTTCTATAAGAAAATATAGCTGCCTTTACAGACAGCAAGATTTTATATAAGAAAATATAACAAACTTTACAGACATCAGGATTTTCTATAAGAAAATAGAGCTGCTTTTAAAGACAGCAATATTTTCTATAAGACAAGTAAGCTGCCTTTAAAGAGAGCTAGATTGTCTATAAGAAAATAGAGCAGTCTTTAAATACAGCAAGATTTTCTATAAGAAAATAAAGCAGCTTTTAAAAGCAGCTAGATTTTCTATAAGTAAATAGAACAAGTTTTAAAGACAGCAAGATTTTTTATAAGAAAATATAACAAACTTTAAAAACAGCAAGATTTTCAATAAGAAAATAGAGCTGCCTTTAAAGACAGCAATATTTTATATAAGAAAATAAAACAAACTTTAAAGACATCAGTATTTTCTAGACAAAAATAGAGCTGCTTTTAATGACTACGATTTTCAATAAGAAAATAGAGCTGCCTTTAAAAACAGCTGTGAAAATTGAGCTGCCTTTAAAGACATCAGGATTTTCTATAAGAAAATATAACAAACTTTAAAGACATCCGGATTTTCTATAAGAAAATAGAGCTGCCTTTAAAGGCAGCAATATTTACTATAAGAAAAGTAAGCTACCTTTAAAGAGAGCTAGATTTTCTATAAGAAAATAGAGCTGTCTTTAAATACAGCAAGATTTTCTATAAGAAAACAGAGCTGCCTTTAAATACAGCAAGATTTTCTATAAGAAAATCGAGCTGCCTTTAAAGAGAGCAAATTTTTTCTATAAAAGCAGCAACCCATTGGGATTTCCTTATGGAAATAGTGGAATTTTCTTATAGAAATTCAGGCTGTATTTAAAATAATTAGATTTTCTTATAGAAAATTGTGCAAACTTTAAAAACAGTAGGATTTTCGTATAGCAAATGTTGTCTCCTTAAAGATTTTTCTTTTAAGTTTTTGCTTTAATATTTTATTCCTTTTAATATCTGTTAATATTCTTAGAATTTTCTTGGTTTTTTTTCTTAAATATCTTTTGATTTCTTTAAATAAGTTAAATGCTTAGGATAATTGAAATGGTTGGTTTTTTTTTTGTTCATCTTAGTGTGTAGTAGGAGAGGAGAAAGATAATTCGATTCGTTATATAATATTCTAAATATGCATTATTCTGGCTAATAAATATAGGTATAATATAAATTATTCATATTACAATATATATTTGGGGTATTCACACGGTCTACTATTTGGTATAATGTCATAATGTCCTAATATATTATGATAGTTTAATCAAAGTTTTGTTGTGTTTCAAACAAAAAAATTCTAAACTAATAAGACTATTATAATCTATTAGGACATTATGACAATATGACTAATAGCAGACCGTGTGAATACCACAATTATGTTGTTACATATTTTTCTTTTTGTTTAAACGTTGTTCATAGATTATTTTCTTCTTTTTTTCAGCCAAATACTTTAAACAAGTATTTAACAGGCAATAAATATGATTTACTTATGGTTTAAAGCTTAAAATTATTATAATTTTCCATCAAATGGTGTCTTTACAAAATAAGTGACTAGATTTCCTTTGCCTTTAACGTAAGTCAAGCCACGACATTCACACTCATAGCCGGCGGCCATTAAAATCTGTGCCGTATTCTCTGTGGTCTGTGAAAATAGAAAAAGTAAGAAAGTTAACATAAATTATTATTATTATTATTATTATATAATTATAAAATCATACCTGTAATCTACCCATAACACCGCAAGAATCCATGCGTGAGGCCACATTCACCGTATTACTCCAGATATCGTATTGTGGTTTCTGAGCGCCAATAACACCCGCTATGACGGGACCATGATTCAGACCAATACGCAAACGAAATCTTTGAAATGATTCACGATTAATTGAATCTAAAATTGACATCAATGCAATGGCAAATTCTACTAAAATGACAACATTGTGTTCCTCTGTCCGTTTCTCATCCTGGATTTTTTTTTTTTTTTTGTTATTTTGTTGTAAATGACATTAAATTACCATCATCAACATTGTAATCATTACCGCCATGTAGAGTAGAATAGAGTTGACAATCAGGGCCATCAGTTTAAAAGGAAAAAAGAATCATTATTGCCGTAGTCATGGTGTAAACATCATAAAAAACCATTGACATTATGACCAGACAGACAGGCAGACAGGAAGTGTGTTGTTTTTTTTTTTGCCAAGTTTAAGAACGGAAGTGCAGAAAATAATAAAAATAGAGATATACAGGGTATAAATTATTGATTTTTATTTTTATAACTTTATTTTAGTTGAATTTTATTATTACA
The DNA here is from genome assembly GCF_958450345.1 of Calliphora vicina. NCBI lineage: Eukaryota > Metazoa > Arthropoda > Insecta > Diptera > Calliphoridae > Calliphora > Calliphora vicina. The sequence continues at coordinate 119,000,322 of NC_088782.1, read as the reverse complement.
TACAATATACTTAAAATGGGGTAAAAGAATTTAATGCAGAAAATATTTATTTACAAAAAAAAAGACTTAAAAGTTTAACTAAGAACGAGACACAAATTCTTAATAAAAGAAGCAAGTCGTTTTACACAATCAGATATATAAATTTTCTTATAGAAAATCTAGCAAAATTTTAAAACACATCTATTTTGTTTTAGAAAATCTTGTTGTCTTTAAAGGCAGCTATATTTTCTTATACAAAATCTGGATGTCCTTTAAAGGCTGGTCAATTTTCTTATAGAAAATCCTGCAAACTCTATTTTCTTATAGAAAATCTAGCTATTTTTAAAGGCAGCACTATTTGAATATAAACAAGAAAGAGTGCTATATTCGGCCTGCCGAATCTTATATACCCTTCACCAAATTATACTTCAAAATAAAAATTTTAAATTTTTTAAAATTTTAATTTTAAATATTTTTAGGTAAACAAAATTTATTTTTTTTCCAAAGTTGTTTTTTTCATTTTTAAAAATTTTTTTTTTTAAATATTTGTTTTTTCAATTTTGTTTTTTTGGTGAAAAAAAAAATTCGGGTTCAAATTTTTTTTCCGATTTTGACCCATTGTAGGTCCAACTTACTATGGTCTTATATACGTCGTTGCAAATGTCTTTGAAATATCCATCATTAGATATCCATATTGTCTATGTTAATCTCTTAGTAATCCAGATATAGGTAAAAAATAGGTCAAAAATCGAGGTTGTCCTGGTTTTTTCCTCATATCTCAGCCATTTGTGGACCGATTTTACTGATTTTAAATAGCAAACTTCTCGAAAGCATGTCTGACAGAATTATTGAAGATTTGGATCCCGAAGATATCTGGGGTCTTCAGAAAATTGATTTCAACAGACATACAGACGGACATGGCTTAATCGAGTCCGCTATCTATAAGGATCCAGAATATATATACTTTATAGGGTCGGAAATGAAAAATGTAGAAATTACAAACGGAATGACAAACTTATATATACCCTTCTCACGAAGGTGAAGGGTATAAAAATCTTGCAAATTTTGAAAACAGCTCTATTTTGTTATATTTTCTTATAGAAAATCTTACTGTCCTTAAAGGCAGCTCTATTTTCTTATATAAGATCCTGCAAACTTTAAAAAACAGCTCTATTTTCTTATTCAGGTTCTAGTTCAGGTTCTAGTTCTGATTCTAGTTCAGATTCTAGTTGAAATTCTAGTTGAAATTCTAGTTGAGATTCTAGTTCTGATTCTAGTTCAGGTTCTAGTTCCAGTTCAGGTTCTAGTTGAGATTCTAGTTGAGATTCTAGTTGAGATTTTAGTTAAGATTCCAGTTGAGATTCTAGTTCAGATTCTAGTTAAATTCTAGTTGAGATTCTAGTTGAGATTTTATTTCTGATTCTAGTTCAGATTCTAGTTCAGGTTCTAGTTCAGGTTCTATTTCTAGTTCAGGTCATAGTTCAGGTTCTAGTTGAGATTCTATTTCTGATTCTAGTTCAGTTCTAGTTTAGTTCTGTTCTAGTTCTGTTCTAGTTCTGTTCTAGTTCTGTTCTAGTTCTGTTCTAGTTCTGTTCTAGTTCTGTTCTAGTTCTGTTCTAGTTCTGTTCTAGTTCTGTTCTAGTTCTGTTCTAGTTCTGTTCTAGTTCTGTTCTAGTTCTGTTCTAGTTCTGTTCTAGTTCTGTTCTAGTTCTGTTCTAGTTCTGTTCTAGTTCTGTTCTAGTTCTGTTCTAGTTCTGTTCTAGTTCTGTTCTAGTTCTGTTCTAGTTCTGTTCTAGTTCTGTTCTAGTTCTGTTCTAGTTCTGTTCTAGTTCTGTTCTAGTTCTGTTCTAGTTCTGTTCTAGTTCTGTTCTAGTTCTGTTCTAGTTCTGTTCTAGTTCTGTTCTAGTTCTGTTCTAGTTCTGTTCTAGTTCTGTTCTAGTTCTGTTCTAGTTCTGTTCTAGTTCTGTTCTAGTTCTGTTCTAGTTCTGTTCTAGTTCTGTTCTAGTTCTGTTCTAGTTCTGTTCTAGTTCTGTTCTAGTTCTGTTCTAGTTCTGTTCTAGTTCTGTTCTAGTTCTGTTCTAGTTCTGTTCTAGTTCTGTTCTAGTTCTGTTCTAGTTCTGTTCTAGTTCTGTTCTAGTTCTGTTCTAGTTCTGTTCTAGTTCTGTTCTAGTTCTGTTCTAGTTCTGTTCTAGTTCTGTTCTAGTTCTGTTCTAGTTCTGTTCTAGTTCTGTTCTAGTTCTGTTCTAGTTCTGTTCTAGTTCTGTTCTAGTTCTGTTCTAGTTCTGTTCTAGTTCTGTTCTAGTTCTGTTCTAGTTCTGTTCTAGTTCTGTTCTAGTTCTAGTTCTAGTTCTGTTCTAGTTCTGTTCTAGTTCTGTTCTAGTTCTGTTCTAGTTCTGTTCTAGTTCTGTTCTAGTTCTGTTCTAGTTCTGTTCTAGTTCTGTTCTAGTTCTGTTCTAGTTCTGTTCTAGTTCTGTTCTAGTTCTGTTCTAGTTCTGTTCTAGTTCTGTTCTAGTTCTGTTCTAGTTCTGTTCTAGTTCTGTTCTAGTTCTGTTCTAGTTCTGTTCTAGTTCTGTTCTAGTTCTGTTCTAGTTCTGTTCTAGTTCTGTTCTAGTTCTGTTCTAGTTCTGTTCTAGTTCTGTTCTAGTTCTGTTCTAGTTCTGTTCTAGTTCTGTTCTAGTTCTGTTCTAGTTCTGTTCTAGTTCTGTTCTAGTTCTGTTCTAGTTCTGTTCTAGTTCTGTTCTAGTTCTGTTCTAGTTCTGTTCTAGTTCTGTTCTAGTTCTGTTCTAGTTCTGTTCTAGTTCTGTTCTAGTTCTGTTCTAGTTCTGTTCTAGTTCTGTTCTGTTCTAGTTCTGTTCTAGTTCTGTTCTAGTTCTGTTCTGTTCTGTTCTAGTTCTGTTCTAGTTCTGTTCTAGTTCTGTTCTAGTTCTGTTCTAGTTCTGTTCTAGTTCTGTTCTAGTTCTGTTCTAGTTCTGTTCTAGTTCTGTTCTAGTTCTGTTCTAGTTCTGTTCTAGTTCTGTTCTAGTTCTGTTCTAGTTCTGTTCTAGTTCTGTTCTAGTTCTGTTCTAGTTCTGTTCTAGTTCTGTTCTAGTTCTGTTCTAGTTCTGTTCTAGTTCTGTTCTAGTTCTGTTCTAGTTCTGTTCTAGTTCTGTTCTAGTTCTGTTCTAGTTCTGTTCTAGTTCTGTTCTAGTTCTGTTCTAGTTCTGTTCTAGTTCTGTTCTAGTTCTGTTCTAGTTCTGTTCTAGTTCTGTTCTAGTTCTGTTCTAGTTCTGTTCTAGTTCTGTTCTAGTTCTGTTCTAGTTCTGTTCTAGTTCTGTTCTAGTTCTGTTCTAGTTCTGTTCTAGTTCTGTTCTAGTTCTGTTCTAGTTCTGTTCTAGTTCTGTTCTAGTTCTGTTCTAGTTCTGTTCTAGTTCTGTTCTAGTTCTGTTCTAGTTCTGTTCTAGTTCTGTTCTAGTTCTGTTCTAGTTCTGTTCTAGTTCTGTTCTAGTTCTGTTCTAGTTCTGTTCTGTTCTAGTTCTGTTCTGTTCTGTTCTGTTCTAGTTCTGTTCTGTTCTGTTCTGTTCTAGTTCTGTTCTAGTTCTGTTCTAGTTCTGTTCTAGTTCTGTTCTAGTTCTGTTCTAGTTCTGTTCTAGTTCTAGTTCTAGTTCTGTTCTGTTCTAGTTTAGTTCTGTTCTAGTTCTAGTTCTAGTTCTGTTCTGTTCTAGTTTAGTTCTAGTTCAGTTCTAGTTCTAGTTCTGTTCTAGTTCAGTTGTAGTTCAGTTCTAGTTCCGTTCTAGTTCAGTTCTAGTTCAGTTCTAGTTCAGTTCTATAAATCGGATGATTAAAAACTTCCCAACCACTTCATTCTAAATAATTTTTGTCATGTTGGAATATTTCAGTTTCATATTTGGCCTGGGCGATCTTGTCAGAATTACCACTTCTGAACCGCACAAAAAATTTTGTAGATGTCTTAAAATTAGTTGCATTTTCTTATAGAAAATAGTGCTAATTTTAAAGCTAGTGGAATTTCTCAAAGAAAAATTTGCTTTCTTTTGCAAAAAAAAAAACTTCTGTGCTAAATAATTGTTGAGTTAGTTTACTATTTTTGTTAATTTATTACCTATTTGAATTACTTACCGCAAAGTTACGCATTAGCTGCTTGGTTTTTTGTTTGTTTTAGGAAAATTTTTAGGAGAAAAAAAAGTAAATTGAAAATAGCATGAATTAAAGAAACAAGACACTGACATTTAACAAGACACTAAACTACAAAGACAAGGACTACACTACGACAACTACAAACTACATATAGAATAAACGACAAATATTAGATGGATAAAAATAGACTTACGGTAGCGCCCTCTTCTTTGCCGGGTCTTAAACCGGAGGCACACATATAAGTGCTGGCTATGGTTTTGATTTTTTCGATGCCACTGAATTTGGGTTTTAAAAGTAACTGGAAAAGTTATAAATGTAAATAAAATATAAATAGGAAGCTATAGTTAAGATGTAGAGAGGAATACCTTATCAAAATCGCATATAATTTCATTGAGTAATCTTAAACATTCTAAACCTTGTTTATTCACATCCGTTTCATCATAAAACTCTTTGTAGTTAGGTATGGAGGCAAACATTACTGCTACACAGGAATAGCTTTCATGATACAATTCGGTGGAGCGTTCTTGGTGCAGGAAATGAGTGGCCACATGAGCGGGTAAAATGTTTTCTAAAAGTATCTAGAGAAAAAGCAAAGAGCGATTTAATAATATAAAGTTTTTATGTAAATAAATTGATCATACCTTATTTATGCCTCTCATGGTTTCCACCTCCTCCTGTTCCACTTTCAATTTAGCCTTCCATAGGAAATCTGTGCGCGCCACATATTCACCCTGGCGATCTAAAGTGTGCAAGACAGCTATGACTAACAGCAGCAAAAGAAAACCTTTTACTTCTATGGGTAAACTGGAATTGAAAGAATATTTATTGGATAAATTTGTTTTTAATTTAAAAAGATGTTTAACTTACCACTCCGCTCTCAGCTCAAAATTATATCTCTCATACAAATCATTGTAGTGGAGAATAATAATTTGACATATTAAAGCCACAAACATGGTGAAGAGTTTCAGAATAAAACCCGATCTCAAGAAAGCCGAAATAGTAGCTAAACTAATGGCACAGCAGAAGAGAAACATGGGGGCTATATTCAGATTAGGATTTAAAATCATGGAGGGCACAATATCGGGTATTGAAGAGTCATTGGAGGAATTTGTTAAAGAGGTAAGATTTGCTGAAATAAAATCAGGATCGGTGGTAAAGTTTATCTGTAAAATAAAAACCATTATTTAAAAAATTAATTTTCAAAAATTTTTTAAAATTTCAAGAACCCACCACACTAAATACCGCACAGGCTGATATTAAAATATTTGCTATAACAAATATGGCCAAACGTAAGTAACGGCTGCTGGCCACCACCTGTCCAGGGCCATTTCTATCTGCTGTAGAAGACTCCATATCGGGCACATGCATATTGCTGAGATACAAAAACAAACCCAACGATATAAAGGTGGCCGCCAAAGAACCCAATAAAGCAAAGTTGCTGTAAGAAAAATTAACATAAATAAGTTTCTTTTTATTATAACTTCAAATACTTACACTTCCATGACTATCAATTGCACCAGGGCTATCGATATGAACAGCAAGAAAGCACAGATTAAATCATAACGAAAGTGTGTATCGGGCCGGGCGCGATACATTACCTCACGCGGCGTATTACGATACCACATGGTAAGCGGTCTCAATTCGGTGGGTGGTCCAAAACAATTGAAATTTAAACATTTACGCTCCGGTGGCAGTAAGTTTGATTCAATCATGGCAATGCTCTGCAGGATACAAACAATTAGAAAAGAAACATTTCATTTAATAGAAAAATAAAAGGCAAAAGGAAAAAAGGAAAGATGAATTTCCTTATATCCTTTAAGAAGCTAAAGTAACAGGATATAAATACTTGTACTACTAATCTTTAGGCAGAATAAAAAAAAAATAAAAGCAAAGGATTTTTTTTATGGAATTTGTTTGGCTGTCTTTAAATAACTTAAGTTTTTTAACAAGAAAACTCAATTGTTTTTAAAGACAGCAACATTTTCTATAAGAAAATCCCACTGTCTTTAAAAGCAGCAACATTTTCTATAAGAAAATCCCACTGTCTTTAAAAGCAGCAACATTTTCTATAAGAAAATCCCACTGTCTTTAAAGATAGCAACATTTTCTATTAGAAAATCCCACTGTCTTTGAAGACATCTAAATTTTCTATAAGAAAATCCCACTGTCTTTAAAAGCAGCAACATTTTCTATAAGAAAATCCCACTGTCTTTAAAGATAGCAACATTTTCTATAAGATAGTTCCACTGTCTTTAAAAGCAACAACATTTTCTCTAAGAAACTCAAACTGTCTATAAAGACAGCTTCCTTTTCTATAAGAAAATCCCATTATCTTTAGAGACAGCAACATTTTGTAATAGAAAATCCCACTGTCTTTAAAAGCAGCAACATTTTCTATAACAAAATCCTACTGTCTTTCAAGACAGCTAAATTTTCTATAAGAAAATCCCACTGACTTTAAAAGCAGCAACATTTTCTGTAAGAAAAACCCACTGTCTTTAAAGACAGCAACATTTTCTATAAGAAAATCCCTCTCTCTGCAAAGACAGCAACATTTTCTATAAGGAAATCCCACTGTCTTTAGAGACAGCAACATTTTCTAATAGAAAATCGCTGAAAATTTACTGTCTTTAAAAGCAGCTACATTTTCTATAAGAAAATCCCACAATCTTTAAAGACAGCAACATTTTCTATAAGAAAATTCCACTGTCTTCAAAGGCAGAAATATTTTCTATAAAAAAGATACATTTTCTATAAAAAAATCCCGCTGTCCTTAAAGGCAGAAATATTTTCTATAAAAAAATCTTACTGTTTTTAAATACACCAACATTTTCTATAAGAAAATCCCACTGTCTTTAAAGACATCTAAATTTTCTATAAGAAAATCCCACTATCTTTAAAAGCAGCAACATTTTCTATAAGAAAATCAACATTTTCTATAAGAAAATCAACATTTTCTATAAGAAATTCCCATTGTCTTTAGAGACAGCAACATTTTGTAATAGAAAATCCCAACATTTTCTATAACAAAATCCTACTGTCTTTCAAGACAGCTAAATTTTCTATAAGAAAATCCCACTGACTTTAAAAGCAGCAACATTTTCTGTAAGAAAAACCCACTGTCTTTAAAGACATCTAAATTTTCTATAAGAAAATCCCACTGTCTTTAAAAGCAGCAACATTTTCTATAAGAAAAACCAACTGTTTTTATAGACAGCAACATTTTCTATAAGAAAATCCCTCTCTCTGCAAAGACAGTAACATTTTCTATAAGAAAATCCCACTGACTTTAAAAGCAGCAACATTTTCTAGAAGAAAAACCCACTGTCTTTAAAGACAGCAACATTTTCTATAAGAAAATCCCACTGTCTTTAAAGACAGTTAAATTTTCTATAAGCAAATCTTAATGTCTTTGAAAGCAACAACATTTTCTATAAGAAAATCCCACTATCTTTAAAGATAGCCACATTTTCTATAAGAAAATCCCACTGTCTTCAAAGACAGTCACATTTTCTATAATATAGTTCCACTGTCTTTAAAGGCAGCAACATTTTCTATAAGAAAATCAAAATGTCTTTAAAAGCAGCTACATTTTCTATAAGAAAATCCCACTGTCTTTAAAAGCAGCTACATTTTCTATAACAAAATCCCATTCTCTTTAAAGATAGCAACATTTTCTATAAGATAGTTCCACTGTATTTAAAGGCAGCAACATTTTCTATAAGAAAATCCCACTGTCTTTAAAGACAGCAACATTTTCTATAAGAAAATCCCACTATCTTTAAAGATAGCAATATTTTCTATAAGAAAATCCCACTGTCTTTAAAGAAAGCCACATTTTTTATAAGATAGTTCCACTGTCTTTAAAGGCAGCAACATTTTCTATAAGAAAATCCCACTGTCTTTAAAGACAGCTACATTTTCTATAAGTAAATCTCACTGTCTTCAAAGACATTTAAATTTTCTATAAGAAAATCCCACTGTTTTTAAAAGCAGCAATATTTTCTATAAGAAAATCCGACTGTCATTAAAGACAGCTTCCTTTTCTATAAGAAAACACCGCTGTCTTTTCAAGCAGCAACATTTTCTATAGAAAAATCCCACTGTCTTTAAAGACAACAAAATTTTCATTAAGAAAACCCCATAATCTTTAAAGACAGCAACATTTTCTATAAGAAAATCCCTCTGTCTTTTCAAGCAGCAACATTTTCTATAAAAAAATCCCACTGTCTTTAAAGACAGCTATATTTTCTATAAGAAAATCCCACTGTCTTTAAAAGCAGCAACATTTTCTATAAGAAAAATCCCACTGTCTTTAATGACAGCTACTATTTTTATAAGAAAATCCAGCTGTTTTTGAAGTCATCTTTCTTTGAAGAAAATTTAAAGACTGAAAAGACATTTGCTTTTTCTTGTAGAAAATTGTGATATTTTAAACCTTTTAAGTAAATATTTACATTAAAATGCACTTTACTTTACATGTCCTTTTAAAATTTACAACAAAATTTAATTAAAATTCAGTTTTACTGCTGAGCATACTTTAAGGCGTTTATCAGCTTTGACATTTACCTTGTTTAGTTACGAAAATTTGCTAAGATGTAACAAAATTTTGTTGCTTCATTTTTAATTTCCTATATATATAAATTGCAATGCTTTAGGTCTTAAAAGATCTTTTTGTGAAACACAAAAATCTCAGTGCATAGAGAAAATGTTAGAAATTTCCATAACATGTTTAAAATGTTGTTTATTTAATAAAGATATGGTAGTTAAAAGCACGTATGTAGGTGGTTAAAGAGGGGGGTGGGGAAGAATAACACCAGCAACTAAATGGTAGATACAAGTTTAGTTGCTGCTAAGAATTTAACAAATAACATAACACAAATTTGGTAAACTTTTAAGGAAACTATAAATGTACAGGACAGTGGTTTAAAAAAAGTAAATATTAAAGGAAAAACAATTTTTTCAATCCTAAAAAAATTGTATAAATGAAGTTCTACATATAATTACAGAATTTCTTTAGAATCATAACATTGTTCTTCAAAAACAAGTTCTAGAAGAAGTTGCAATATCTATTATGGTTGTTATCAAACCATCTGAAGTGGTTCTAGAAGTAGTTTTAAAAATTGTCTCTCTTTTTTCTCATTTATCTTTTTATAACCCACTGTTCCATTTACCCTTTTTATCCTTTTAGTTTCCCAAACACATTTCAAATTGTATGTACAAATTTGACCAAAGGGATAAGTAATTTACAACAAATAAAAGTTTCTTCTTTTTTTTCTGATGCTCTTTTTTGTAAATTATTTCATGTAAATGTATGGAAGTGGGAATATACTTACAGCCAAACCAATGTTCTTCACCAATTTCGATTCAGCTATATTGGCAAATGGTCGATCTGCACCCCAGCATTCAACGTATTTGGTCATTTTCGATGAAGGACGATTGCGTGTCACATGACCTGTAAAGGAAACATTGCAAAAATAAATTTCAAATAAATAAATTTGATTACAGTTTTTCTTTACTTTAAAGGAAAAGGAAAAACTTTAAGTTTTATTTAATTTAAAAGAAGTAATGCTGTAAAAGGAAGTGCTATTTTTTTTATTTTTTTTAAATGTGACTTACCTCCATGACTGCGAAAACTTTCATTGGTGTGTATGGACATTTTACGTTCCATAAATGCTCCAGATGAACGTCTTCTATCAGCAAATGACATTAAACCTGGTAAAGAAAAGTATGAAACAAAAATGTACACACATTACGTCAGAGGTTTAAAAAGCTTAAAACTTAAAATAAATAGCAAGGACAGCAATATTTTCTATAAGAGAATGTTGCTGCCTTTAAAGACAGTGGGATTTTTTTATAGAAAATTTAGATGTCTTTAAAGACAGTGGGATTTTCTTATAGAAAATGTTGCTGGCTTTAAAGACAGTGGGATTTTCTTATAGCAAATGTTGCTGGCTTTAAAGACAGCTACTTTTAAATACATTAAGATTTTCTTATAGAAAATGTTGCTGTCTTTGATGACACTGGGATTTTCTTATAGAAAATGTAGCTGTCTTTGATGACACTGGGATTTTCTTATAGAAAATGTTGCTGTCTTTGATGACAGTGGGATTTTCTTACAAAAAATGTTGCTGTCTTTAAAGACAGTAAGATTTTCTTATAGAAAATGTAGCTGTCTTTAAAGACAATGGGATTTTCTTATAGAAAATATTGCTGTCTTTAAAGACAGTGGGATTTTTATCTAGAAAATTATTTTCTTCTAGAAAATGTTGCTGTCTTTAAAGGCTGTAAGATTTTCTTATAGAAAATGTTGCTGTATTTAAAGACAGTGGGATTTTCTTATAGAAAATGTTGCTGTCTTTAAAGACAGTGGGATTTTCTTATAGAAAATGTTGATGTCTTTAAAGACAGTGGGATTTTCTTATAGGAAATGTTGCTGCTTTTAATGACAGTAGGATTTTCTTATAGAAAATGTAGCTGCCTTTAAAGACAGTGGGATTTTCTAATATGTAGCTTCTTTTAAAGACAGTGGGATTTTCTTATAGAAAATGTGGCAATCTATAAAAACAGTGGGATTTTCTATTATAAAATGTAGCTGTCTTTAAAGACAGTAAGATTTTCTTATAGAAAATGTTGCTGCCTTTAAAGACAGTGGGATTTTCTTATAGAAAATGTTGCTGCCTTTAAAGACAGTGGAATTTTCTAATAGAAAATGTAGCTTCTTTTAAAGACAGTGGGATTTTCCTACAAAAAATGTAGCTGCCTTTAAAGACAGTGGGATTTTCTTATAGAAAATATTGCTGTCTTAAAAGACAGTGGGATTTTCTTATAGAAAATGTTGCTGTTTTTAAAGACAGTGGGATTTTCTTATAGAAAATATTGCTGTCTTAAAAGACAGTGAGATTTTCTTATACAAAATGTTGCAATCTATAAAAACAGTCAGATTTTCTAATAGAAAATGTAGCTTCTTTTAAAGACAGTGGGATTTTCTTACAGAAAATGTTGCTGCCTTTAAAGACAGTGGGATTTTCTTATAGAAAATGTTGCTGCCTTTAAAGACAGTGGAATTTTCTTATAGAAAATGTTGCTGCCTTTAAAGACAGTGGGATTTTCTAATAGAAAATGTAGCTTCTTTTAAAGACAGTGGGATTTTCTTATAGAAAATGTGGCAATCTATAAAAACAGTGGGATTTTCTATTATAAAATGTAGCTGTCTTTAAAGACAGTAAGATTTTCTTATAGAAAATGTTGCTGTCTTTAAAGACAGTGGGATTTTCTTACAGAAAATGTTGCTGCCTTTAAAGACAGTGGGATTTTCTTATAGAAAATGTTGCTGCCTTTAAAGACAGTGGAATTTTCTAATAGAAAATGTAGCTTCTTTTAAAGACAGTGGGATTTTCTTACAAAAAATGTAGCTGCCTTTAAAAACAGCTGGATTTTCTTATAGAAAATGATGCTGTCTTTAAAGACAGTGGGATTTTCTTCAAGAAATTGTTGCTATCTTTAAAGACAGTGTGATTTTCATATAAAAAATGTAGCTGTCTTTAAAAATAGTAAGATTTTCTTCAAGAAAATGTTGCTGTTTTTAAAGACAGTGGCACTTTCTTATAGAAAATGTTACTGTATTTAAAGACAGTGGGATTTTCTTATAGAAAATGTAGCTGTCTTTAAAGACAGTGAAATTTTCTTATAGAAAATGTTGCTGTCTTTAAAGACAGTGGAATTTTCTTATAGAAAATGTTGCTGATTTTAAAGACCGTAAGATTTTCTTATAGAAAATGTTGCTGTCTTTAAAGACAGTGGGATTTTCTTATACAAAATGTTGCTGTCTGTAAAGAGAGTAGGATTTTCTTATAGCAAATGTTGCTGTCTTTAGAGACACTGGGATTTTCTTATAGAAAATGTTGCTGTCTTTAAAGACAGTGGGATTTTCTTATAAAAAATGTTGCTATCATTAAATACAGTGGGATTTTCTTATAGAAAATGTTGCTGTCTTTAGAGACACTGGGATTTTCTTATAGAAAATATTGCTGCCTTTAAAGACAGTGGGATTTCTTATAGAAAATGTAGCTTCTTTTAAAGGCAGTGGGATTTTCTTATATAAAATGTTGCTGCTTTTAAAGACAGTGGGATTTTCTTATAGAAAATATTGCTGTCTTAAAAGACAGTGAGATTTTCTTATACAAAATGTTGTAATCTATAAAAACAGTGGGATTTTCTAATAGAAAATGTAGCTTCTTTTAAAGACAGTGGATTTTCTTATAAAAAATGTAGCTGTCTTTTAAAGACAGTGGGATTTTCTTATAGAAAATGTTGCTGTTTTTAAAGACAGTGGAATTTTCTTATAGAAAATGTTGCTGCTTTTAAAGACTGTGGGATTTTCTTATAGAAAATTTAGCTGCTTTTAAAGACAGTGGGATTTTCTTATAGAAAATGTTGCTGTCTTTGATGACAGTGGGATTTTCTTATAGAAAATATTGCTGACTTTAGAAACAGTGGGATTTTCTTATAGAAAATGTTGCTGTCTTTGAAAACAGTGAGATTGTCTTTTAGAAATTGTTGCTGATTTTAAAGACAGTGTGATTTTCTTATAAAAAATGTTGCTGTCTTTAAAAACAGTAAGATTTCCTTCTAGGAAATGTTGCTGACTTTAAAGACAGTGGCACTTTCTTATAGAAAACGTAGCTGTTTTTAAAAACAGTGGGCATATCTCTTACCTTGCACAGATAATTTCCTACGACTTTTAGCCTCTGGTATATCAGTTACCAATAAATTATTGCCCGAATTAGCAGACGTAACCATTGTAGTTGCATTTGTTGTTGATGTACTAGTTGCTGTAACATTTGTTGCATTTGCTAAAACCACACCATTTGCTGTTGTTGCTGCTGCCTGCAATGATTGTGATGATTCACAATTTCCGATGGAATTTTCTATGAGTGCATTACAGCCAGCAGTACCACCCGTGCCAGAGCCACAATTTGAAGTGGCCCCCTCACTGCCACTAGCACTAAGAGCATCATCATTATTGGGCAGAGTTAATGATGACTTTGGTGTTAGTGAAGCATGAGTATTATTGGTGATTGCATTTGCAACATCACTGCCATCACTTAAACGTTTCTGTTGCAGTAACAGCTGACTACCCGAATTAGTAGGGGTTAGAGAGCCACCATTTGTTGCTGGAGTTTGATTTCTTAATTCAACCGTATCCTCATCCTCTTCCTCCTTAATGGACATCGATGTTCTCGATGATAATTGTGCCAATTTATGTTCGGGACTATTTGTTGCTGCCGTGGGCGAGATTTTAAAGGTGGTAGCTGTTTCTGCTGAATCGATAGCTTTAAAATTTACAACAGTCACTGGTAAAAGTTTCTCGGTGGCCTCTGACTCCCCATTCGTGCTGTAGCTGTGATGGTTGCTGGCATTCAAGCTATCTAGATGCATGTTGACATTGTCCTGTGATGAGTTAATTTCTGTGATACGTGGCACTATGTGAGTGATGTAGGTGGGTTTCTAAATGGGGGAGCAAAACAAGATAAAAAAAAATTTAAAAACTGTTGCACAAATGACCTTTTTTTTAATGGAGATCACATAAATTGTAGTGGACTTTTATTGGCTTGGCAGTTTTTGTTTCTTCCTAATGGAAATAAAAAACCATGTAAATTACAATGCTTTAGAGGTTGTGCTTAAAAATGGTTTAAGAGAAAAATCTTTTAGCAAAGTTTTTTTAAAGAGTTAATATGTTGTAAAATATAACAAAATAATTATTTTTTTTTAAATTATTAAAAATAGTAATTTTGGAAAAAAGTTCTAAAAAGCTAAATTTAAATATATTTTATTATTAAAATGTTTATTTCTAATTGTATATTGAAAAATATAACAAAATAATCAATTTTATTAAATTAATATAAAAAGTACTTTTTGAAAAAAGTACCAAAATGCAAATTTTTGTTTGTTTTTTAAAAACTTTTTGCTTGAATGAATCTAATTTTATAATATGCTAAAATTTTGAGAAAAGTACTAAGTTAAATAAAAAAGTACTTTTTTAAAAAAGTACCAAAATGCAAATTTTTGTTTGTTTTTTAAAAACTTGTTGCTTGATTGAATCAAATTTTATAATATGCTAAATTTTTGAGAAAAGTACTATTAAATAAAAAAGTACTTTTTTAAAAAAAGTACCAAAATGCAAATTTTTGTTTGGTTTTTAAAAACTTGTTGTTTGATTGAATCAAATTTTATAATATATGTACTAAATTTTTCAGAAAAGTACTAAGTTAAATAAAAAAGTACTTTTTTTTAAAAAAGTACCAAAATGCAAATTTTTGTTTGTTTTTTAAAAACTTGTTGCTTGATTGAATCAAATTTTATAATATGCTAAATTTTTGAGAAAAGTACTTTTTTAAAAAAAGTACCAAAATGCAAATTTTTTTTTTAAACTTGTTGCTTGAATGAATCTAATTTTATAATATACTAAAATTTTGAGAAAAGTACCAAGTTAAATAAAAAAGTACTTTTTTAAAAAAAGTACCAAAATGCAAACTTTTGTTTGTTTTTTAAAAACTTGTTGCTTGAATGAATCTAATTTTATGATATACTAAAATTTTGAGAAAAGTACTTTTTTTAAAAAAAAGTACCAAAATGCAAATTTTGATTTAACATAAAAGTTAAATAATTAAATAAAATTTTTCATTGTTCTTTAAGTAAAAAGTACCTAGAATGAAGTGAAAACGTACTAAAAAGCTTAATTTTAAAGTTATTTAGTACTAAAATTAAAATAAGTACTAAAATGCGACATTTTTTATGTCGTTTGTTTTATGAAGTTTGTAATTAGTTTTTGTTTTATAAAATACAGCATATTTGAGAATAGTATAAAAGTTAAAGTCAAAAAGTACTTTTTTAAAAATGTACCAAATTTCGAAATTTGAATTTACAATTTTTGTTTTTGCTTGAAAGTTAAAAAATTAACTTAATACTCCACTTTTTAAAGAAAAGTACGTAACTTAAGTAAAAAAAGTACTTTTTGTAAAAAGTACTAAAACTTGAATTTTATAGGCGGTTTGTCTTAAAATGTTTTTAACTACTTTAAAAGAAAAAAATCACAAAATACTGCATTTTTGAGAAAAGTACTAAAGTTATGTAAAAAAGTACTTTTTGTAAAAATTACTAAATCGCGATTTTTTTATGTTTGTAATAACTTTAAAAGAAAAAATTTCACAAAATACTGCATTTTTGAGAAAGTACTAAATTTAAATAAAAAAAAGTACTTTTATTAAAAAGTACCAGAAAGCTAAATTTTAAAGAATTTCACCTTATAATGATTGCTATTGGTTAAAAGTGAAACAATTTATAAAATACTACAATACATTTTTGAAATAAGCACAAAGCTAAAAAGTACTTTTTGTAAAATAGTACTAAATTGCAAAATTGATAGATTGTTTATATCAAAATATTTATATTTACTTTAAAGTGTTTTTTTTTATAAAATACGGCATATTTGAGAAAAGTACTAAATTTAATGTTAAAAAAGTACTTTTTTGAAAAAGTACCAAATAGCGAAATTCAAAGTTTATTTTTTTTACAAAGTTAATTTTTACTTGAAAGTTAAAAAATTAACTTAATACTCCACTTTTTAAAGAAAAGTACTTAAGTTAAGTAAAAAAGTACTTTTTGAAAAAATACTAAAATGTGAATTTTACAGGTAGTTTGTATAAAAATGTTTGTCACTACTTAAAAGAAAATTTTTTTTTCAAATATACTGCATTTTTGAGAAAAGTACTAAAGTTATGTAAAAAAGTACTTTTTGTAAAAATTACTAAATCGCGATTTTTTTATGTTTGTAATAACTTTAAAAGAAAAAATTTCACAAAATACTGCATTTTTGAGAAAGTACTAAATTTAAATAAAAAAAAGTACTTTTATTAAAAAGTACCAGAAAGCAAAATTTTAAAGAATTTCACCTTATAATGATTGCTATTGGTTAAAAGTGAAAGAATTCATAAAAAAAGTACTAAAAAAACAAAATTACTAAAAAGTACTTTTTGTAAAAAAGTACTAAATTGCGAAATTGATAGATTGTTTATATCAAAATATTTATATTTACTTTAGTGTTTTTTTTTATAAAATACTGCATATTTGAGAAAAGTACTAAATTTAATGTTAAAAAAGTACTTTTTTGAAAAAGTACCAAATAGCGAAATTCAAAGTTTATTTTTTTTACAAAGTTTATTTTTACTTGAAAGTTAAAAAATTAACTTAATACTCCACTTTTTAAAGAAAAGTACTTAAGTTAAGTAAAAAAGTACTTTTTGTAAAAAGTACTAAAATGTGAATTTTACAGGTAGTTTGTATAAAAATGTTTGTTACTACTTAAAAGAAAAAAATTTCCAAAATACTGCATTTTTGGGAAAAGTACTAAAGTTAAATAAAAAAGTACTTTTTGTAAAAAATTACTAAATCACTATTTTTTATGTTTGTAACTATTTTAAAAGAAAAAATTTCATAGAATATGGGATTTTTGAGAAAAGTACTAAACTGAAATAAAAAAAGTACTTTTGTAAAAAAGTACCAGAAAGCGAAATTTGAAAGAATTTCACCTAATAATGATTGCTATTTGTTAAAAGTGAAAACTATTTATAAAATTAAAAAAAAATTAAATAGGCTCAATGTTAAAATTGTAAGTTTTGTAAAAAGTACCAAATATAGAATTTTGTAGCCTTTAATGGCTTTAAAATGGATTTGTATTTATAAAATATTTTTGTGAAAAATACTAAAGCGAAATTAAAAAGTACTTTTTTAAAAAAAAGTACCAAATATCGTAAACAAACTTCTTAAATACATAAAGTTAAACAATTTAAACTAATACTTCAACTTTGAAATAAATATGTATATCAGTGAAGTAAAAAAGTACTTTTTTAACAAAAAAGTACTAAAATAAAGATTTTATTTTCAAAAGTTTTTACTTAGATAAAAGTGAAAAAATATTAAACATTTCAGCATTTTCTTTAAAAAAAGTACTAAAGTTAAATAAAAAGTACTTTTTTTAAAGTACCTTAAAACATATTTTACATGATTTAATATCTTCACATTTTATATAAAAATTAAAGACCGGGAAAAATGTACTTTTATTAAAAAAAGTACTTTTTTTTTAAAAAGTACTTAAATTTATATTTAACAAGTTAAAAGTGAAAAGATATTAAAAAATTCAGCATTTTTTAAAAAAGTACTAAAGTTAACTAAAAAAGTACTATTTTTAAAAAGTACCAAAAAGCGTAATTTGAGCGATTTAATATAATAATACATCATTTTAAATAAAAATTAAAGATCGGGATAAAAGTACTTTTTTAAAAAAAGTACTAAAATGAGAATTTTGTTTTCAAGTTTTTATTTAAGTTAAAAGGGGAAAGATACTAAAAAATTCAGCATTTTTTAAAAAAGTACTAAAGTTAACTAAAAAAGTACTATTTTTAAAAAGTACCAAAAAACGTAATTTAAATGATTTATTATATTAAATCATTAAAATTAACATGTTTTAAATAAAAATTTAAATCCGGGCAAAAAGTACTTTTTTTAAAAAAAAGTACTCAAAATCTAATTTCCCAATATTTCCCCCATATTTATTTTTCGCAACTTTCATTCAATTTAATTTTTCTACATACAAACATTTGAAAAAAACTTACCTTTGGTGGTATAATTAAATACGTTTCTATTTTATGATCTGCCAAATAAGTATCACGAATGCCACCATTTCCCTCTTCGACCTCAAATTTGTCATTCAGGAATTGTAGCGTTTGTTTGGTGATGTGTACTCGTCTAGAACAAATAAATTGTTGCAAAAATTGATGAAAAAAAACAGAAAAACACAAAAACACATATAAAATATTTAACCAGAAAAAAATGAACATTTATTTATTTGTACGAGCTATTAGTTGACTAACAAAAGGAACAATTGTCCAATGTTTAGAAAAGTTTTTTTTGTATGGCATACAAATTGCTTCCAATTCATTGAATTCTATTTGTTTTGATTGTTTTGTTTGCGTTTAAGGGGATTGTGGTTTCATTAGGATTTTCTAAATTTTTTTTTTTGGATCAAAAAATAAAAAGATGTTAAAGTGAAAGCGTTAAAATGAAATTAAATGGATGATATAAAGTAGATCAAAGTATTTGAATTATTTGAACATTTAAGGAGGCAGTTTTTTTTAAGGATAAAGTCATTATACTTAAGTCATTATAGATTTAAGTCTAGGCAAGGTGATTCATAAAGATGAAAAACAAATTTCCAAAATTTACAAAACTCTTCGTTTTTCAAAAAGTACTAAAGAAGTTTTTCTAAAAAGTACCAAAACCCGAATTTTGGTTTGAAATTGAAAGGATTTTTTCAATAAAGTAAAATTGTTGGAAGAAAGTACCAAAGCACGAATTTTAAGTTTAAAATGTTTCCTATTACTAATAACAATTAAAAAAAAATCAAAATACAATATTTTAGGAAAAAGTACTTTTTGAGTTAAAAAGTACTTTTTTGAAAAAGTACCAAAGCACGAATTTTATGTTTAAAAGGATTCCTATAAATAATAAAAATTACCAAAAAATCAAAACACAATATTTTAGGAAAAGTACTTTTTGAGTTAAAAAGTACTTTTTTGAAAAAGTACCAAAGCACGAATTTTATGTTTAAAATGTTTCCCATAAATAATAAAAATTACCAAAAAATCAAAATACAATATTTTAGGAAAAAGTACTTTTTTGAAAAAGTACCAAAGCACGAATTTTAAGTTTAAAATGTTTCCTATAAATAATAAAAATTAAAAAAAATCAAAATACAATATTTTAGGAAAAAGTACTTTTTGAGTTAAAAAGTACTTTTTTGAAAAAGTACCAAAGCACGAATTTTAAGTTTAAAATGTTTCCTATTACTATAAAAATTAAAAAAAAATCAAAATACAATATTTTAGGAAAAAGTACTTTTTTGAAAAAGTACCAAAGCACGAATTTTAAGTTTAAAATATTTCCTATTAATAATAAAAATTAAAAAAAAATCAAAATACAATATTTTAGGAAAAAGTACTTTTTGAGTTAAAAAGTACTTTTTAGAAAAAGTACCAAAGCACGAATTTTAAGTTTAAAATGTTTCCTCTTAATAATAATAATTACCAAAAAACCAAAATACAATATTTTAGGAAAAAGAACTTTTTTGAAAAAGTACCAAAGCACGAATTTTAAGTTTAAAATGTTTCCTATTACTAATAACAATTAAAAAAAAATCAAAATACTATTGTAAAAAAGTAGGAAAAAGTACTTTTTGAGTTAAAAAGTACTTTTTTGAAAAAGTACCAAAGCACGAATTTTATGTTTAAAAGGATTCCTATAAATAATAAAAATTACCAAAAAATCAAAACACAATATTTTAGGAAAAGTACTTTTTGAGTTAAAAAGTACTTTTTTGAAAAAGTACCAAAGCACGAATTTTATGTTTAAAATGTTTCCCATAAATAATAAAAATTACCAAAAAATCAAAATACAATATTTTAGGAAAAAGTACTTTTTGAGTTAAAAAGTACTTTTTTGAAAAAGTACCAAAGCACGAATTTTAAGCTTAAAATGTTTCCTATTACTATAAAAAAGTACTTTTTTGAAAAAGTACCAAAGCACGAATTTTATTTTGGTAAACATTTAATTTTGAAGCTAATTTTGGTTTAATAATTGTTGTTATTACAAAAAATTCAAAATAAATAAAGTTGAACTTATGTTTGGTAAAAAAAGTACTTTTGTGAAAAAGTAGTAAAAAGGTAATTTTGAAAGGGATTTACCATAATGGTGTTGTTTTTCGTTGAAAGCTAGAAATTTTAAAATATGCTCTATTTTTCCAAAAAGTACGAAAGTCATGTAAGAAAAGTACTTTCTTTAAAAGGTACTAAAAACAGTTTATTAATAAAAAAAAAACTATTTTTGGAAATAGTAGTACTTATTTAAAAAGGTACGTTTTGAAAATAGTACTAATTTTAGTTAAGTTTGGAATGAAAAGGTTAAATAAGTACCAAAGTAGTTTTTCAACAAAAAAAAATACCAAAGTTTTTTCAAAAAAGTACCAAAGTACTTTTGAAAAACTACCGAAGTACATTCCAAAAAAAGTACCAAAGTATTTTTGCCAAAAAGTACCAAATTACTTTTTTAAAAAGTACCAAATTGGTTTTTCAAAAAAGAACAAAAGTGCTTTTTCAAAAAAAGTACCAAAGTATTTTTTCAAAAAAGTACCAAAGTACTTTTTCAAAAAATAACCAAAGTACTTTTTCCAAAAACGTACCAAAGTACTTTTTACAAAAAGGACCAAAGTACTTTTTCCAAAAAGTACCAATGTACTTTTTCAAAAAAAGTACCAAAGTATTTTTCCAAAAAATACCAAAGTACACCACTTACTTTTTCAAAAAAGAACAAAACTTTTTCAAAAAAAGTACCAAAGTACTTTTTCCAAAAAGTACCAAAGTATTTTTTCAAAACAGTACCAAAGTACATTTCAAAAAAGTACCAAAGTACTTATTCAAAAAAAGTACCAACGTATTTTTTCAAGGAAAGTACCAAAGTACTTTTTCAAGAAAAGTACCAAAGTACTTTTTCAAGAAAAGTACCAAAGTACTTTTTCAAGAAAAGTACCAAAGTACTTTTTCAAAAAAGTACCAAAGTACTTATTCAAAAAAAGTACCAACGTATTTTTTCAAAAAAGTACCAATGTATTTTTTCAAAAAAGTACCAAAGTACTTATTCAAAAAAATTACCAAAGTACTTTTTCAAAAAAGAACCAAAGTTCTTTTCAAAAAAGTACCAAAGTACTTTTTCAAAAAAGTACCAAAGTACTTTTTCAAAAAAGTACCAAAGTACTTTTTCAAAAAAGTCAAAGTACTTTTTCAAAAAAGTACCAAAGTACATTTACAAAAAAGTACCAAAGTACTTTTTCCAAAATAAACCAAAGTACTTTTTCAAAAAAGAACAAAAGTACTTTTTCAAAAAATAACCAAAGTACTTTTTCCAAAAATGTACCAAAGTACTTTTCCCAAAAAGTACCAAAGCATTTTTTCAAAAATGAACCAAAGTACTTTTTGAAAAAAAGTACCAACGTATTTTTTCAAAAAAGTACCAAAGTACTTTTTCAAAAAAGTACCAAAGTACTTTTTCAAAAAAGTACCAAAGTACTTTTTCAAAAAAAGTACCAAAGTACTTTCTCAAAAAAGTACCAAAGTGTCTTACCTCCATTAATACTTTTTTTTCATTAATTTTTCTATTAAAATTCAGTTTGAAAGCTTCTTACTTTGTATGATTGACCTTGTTGCCATAAATAAATTCCTCTACTACAATTATTATATTTCAATAACCACAATTGAAGTCCAATATATTTTCCCCTTAATGTCAAATACTTTCTTCCTTTATATTTATATCAAAAGTAAAATTACGTTGCTTTACAAAATGATTTCCGGTGTTTTCCAAAAAAAGTAAAAACCCAATTTCCTTATCACTTAACGCTGAAATCTTATCCCAACAGCAAACAGAAAACTCTACCAAAAGATTATGAGCTGAAATAATATCCAATAAAATGTAAAGTAAACACTTACCCGGCCACACCACCGCTCTCCATATGATTCGCCAAAGTCACATCATCACTCCAGACATCAAATTGCCACTTACGCAAACCCAAAACACCGCACAATACATTGCCAGTGTGGATGCCAATACGCATATCGACATTTATGCCGGTCGCCTCACGTACATGTCTGCGGAAAGGGAAAAGATGAAGAGGCAGGAGGATTAAATACAATTCAAGGAGGAAATCTACATTTTATGCAAATTTAAATGAAATTTGTTGCACTCAATTCGTTTTTAATTTTTTCTTTCTTTTTATAAACAAATGGTGATTGTCAAGTATGTTTTTAATGGAGTCTAAATCGTGTAGACACTTTTTGTGAAATAAAGGTTAATGACAGGTCAAATGTTGTAATGAATGAAAGCGAATTAAGTTAAAATTGCAGAGACAAAGTGAACTAATAGTCAAGTGTTGAAATAATTTGATTTTACAAAATTAAAGCAGCAGCCAACAGTCTATTAAATGAGAGCTTAATTTGACAGCTGAATATAAAATCCAATTGAATTTAATTTGAAATTTAAAATCCTTGTTATCTTGTTTTCCTTTAATTCATTTAAACGAAAAAAATATGTTCATATCAGAGCATTAAGAGATTGTGCTTTTTTTCAACACTGATTAAATCTGGTGATTTTTGTAATTCACAAAATTGGATTTGACATTTCACAAATTTTAGTATACCCTTCATTAAGAGTGGCAAGTTTATAAGTTTGTCATTCCATTTGTAATTGCTAAATTTTTCATTTAAGACCTCATAAATATTCCATAGTTCTGGATTGTCGATATCGCCATGTCCGTCTGTCTGTTGAAATCAACTTTCCGAAGCCCCCTAAGAACTTTCATACATGAGTGATACATCCGTTATAGTCCAACATAGATTGCTATTTAAAATCGAGAAAATCGGAACACAAATGTCTCAGATAAAAGCAGAAAACCGCGACTAATTTTTCCACTAAAATTTATTTTCACCATCTTTTTTTTTACCAAAATATTATTCTTCATCAATTTTTTTTTTTAAAAACTGCGATTTTTTAACCAAAATTTATTTTCACCAAAAAAGGCGACTAGCTCGATTTTATCACCAAAAGTGGTTTTCAACAAAAATCGCCTTTTTTGGTGAAAAATAAATTTTGTTGAAAATATCGCGGTTTTTGATGAAAAAAATTTAGGTAAATTTTTTTTTTTTTTGGTGAAAATAAATTTTGTTGATGAATTGGTTATCGATTTCAATTTTATCACCAAATCTTGTTTTCACCAAAAATTTTTTCACGAAAAGTGGTTTTCACCAAAAATTAGTTTTTCACCAAAATTATTATTTTTCAAAAAAATCGAAAAAAAAAATTTCGTCAAAATTTGTTTTATCAAAAATATTTTTTTCACCACAAAATTTGTGTTTTTATCAAAATTATTATTTTTTAACAAAAACCACGACTACCTCGATTTTTTCACCAAAAATTTGTTTTCACCATTAGTTTTCTTTTTCATCAAATACCACGATCTTTTCACCACAAAATTTATTATTCAACAAAAGTTGTTTTAAACAAAATTATTATTTTTCTACAAAAACCGTGACTACCTCGATTTTATCACCAAAAATTTGTTTTCACCAAAAAATTTTATTTTTCATCGAACCGCGATCTTTTCACCAAATTTTTTTTTTCACCTCAAAATTTTGATTTTCACCAAAAAAGGCGACTACATTAATTTTATCACCAAAAGTTGTTTTCACCAAAATTTATTGCACCAAATTTTTTTTCACCAAAAAAATATTTCACCAAAAATTGTTTCATCAAAAACCGCGATCTTTTCAACAAAATTGATTTTCCCCACAAAATTTATTTTTCAGCAAAAAGGCGGCTACATCGATTTTATTACCAAAAGATATTTCACCAAAATTTATTTCACCTCAAAATTTTTTTTCACCAAAAATATTATTTTTCAACAAAAACCTCTACTTTTTTTCACCAAAAATTTTTGTTCACAACAAATTGATTTTATCACCAAAAGTTGTTTTCACCAAAAAATATTTCACCAAAATTTTTTCACTAAAGTTTCTTTCACCAAAAATTTGTTCATCAAAATCTTTTCAACAAAATTTATTTCACCAAATTTTTTTTTTCACCTTAAAATTTTGTTTCACCTAATATATATTTTTTCACTACAAATTGATTTTATCACCAAAAGTTGTTTTCACAAAAAAATATTTCACCAACATTTTTTCACTAAAGTTTATTTCACCAAAAAATTTTTCAACAAAATTGATTTTCCCCACAAAATAAATTTTTCATCAAAAAGGCGACTACATCGATTTTATTACCAAAAGTTGTTTTCACCAAATTTTTTTTCACCTCAAAATTTTTTTCCACCAAAAATATTATTTTTCAACAAAAACCGCGACTTTTTGCACCTAAAATTTTCTTTCACTATAAATTGATTTTATCACCAAAAGTTGTTTTCACCAAAAAATATTTCACCAACATTTTTTCACTAAAGTTTCTTTCATCAAAAGTTTTTTTTCATCAAAATCTTTTCAACAAAATTTTTTTTCACTTCAAAATTTATTTTTCACCAAAAGGCGACTACATCGATTTTATTACCAAAAGTTGTTTTCACCAAAATTTATTTCACCTCAAATTTTTTTTTCACCAAAAATATTATTTTACAACATCGATTTTATTACCAAAATTTTTTTTCACCAAATATATTATTTTTCGCCAAAAAAATATTTCACCAACATTTTTTCACCAAAAATTTTTTTCATCAAAATCTTTTCAACAAAATTGATTTTCCCCACAAAATAAATTTTGTCCTCAAAAAGGCGACTACATCGATTTTATTACCAAAAGTTGTTTTCACCAAAATTTATTTCACCAAATTTTTTCACCTCAAAATTTTTTTCCACCAAAAATATTATTTTTCAACAAAAACCGCGACTTTTTTCACCAAAAATTAGTTTTCACCTAAAATTTTCTTTCACTACAAATTGATTTTATCACCAAAAGTTGTTTTCACCAAAAACTATTTCACCAACATTTTTTCACTAAAGTTTCTTTCACCAAAAGTTTTTTTCATCAAAATCTTTTCAACAAAATTGATTTTCCCCACAAAATTTATTTTTCCCCAAAAAGTCGACTACATCGATTTTATTACCAAAAGTTGTTTTCACCAAAATTTATTTCACCAAATTTTTTCACCTCAAAATTTTTGTTAACCAAAAATATTATTTTTCAACAAAAACCTCGACTTTTTGCACCTAAAATTTTCTTTCACTATAAATTGATTTTATCACCAAAAATTGTTTTCACCAAAAAATATTTCACCAACATTTTTTTCACCTAGAAAATTTTCTCCAAAACCGGCGACTACCTCGAATTTTCACGAACATTTTTTTTTGCCACAAAATTTATTTCACCAAAAATTTTTTTCCACCACAAAATTTTTTTTCACCAAAAATATTATTTTTCAACAAAAACCTCGACTTTTTTCACCCAAAATTTTTTTCAGTACGAATTTATTTTATCACCAAAAATTGTTTTCACCAAAAAATATTTCACCAAAATTTTTTTCACCTAGAAAATTTTCTCCAAAACCGGCGACTACCTCGAATTTTCACGAACATTTTTTTTTTGCCACAAAATTTATTTCACCAAAAATTGTTTTCCACCACAAAATTTTTTTTTCACCAAATTTATTATTTTGTCAACAAAAATTGCGACTAAATATATTTTCACATCATTTTTTTCATCACAAATTTATTTCACCAAAAATGGCTAACACCTCGATTTATCACCAAAATTTATTTTTCACCAAAATTATTATTTTTCAACAAAAAACGTAGTCGCGGTTTATATTCACCTAATTTTCACCAAATTTTTGTTTTTTTTTTTAATTTTCTCCCATATTTTTTTTCACTAAAATTTTTTCATCAAAACATTTTTCACCAAAAATTCTACATTGGAGAAGGGTATACAAGATTCGTCACAGTCGAATATTGCTATCTTGCTGTCTCTAAAAATAAATAAAAGTTTGTCTGTGTATTTGTAAAGGATTATTTGGTATCTTTGTAATGGCTATCCTTTTTTTTCTGGTTGCCTGACCGTACCAAATGTTAAATCGTAAAATTGTCAATGAAGTTGTACATATATAAATTTCAAGGGTATTGTTTTAAGTCAATTATAGGTAGAATTGATATGGTAAAAAGGACATATCAAGGAAAATATATTGTAAAATGTATTATGTAAAACTAGGCAAAATCCCTTAACATAAATCTATAGTTAAATTTGCAATGAATCTTAAGCTAATCTTACTTTACTCACAAAATTTAAACGAAAACGTAAACTAAAGGAAACAAATAAAAATTTATATTAAGGAAGATTATTGTTAAATATTAATCTTACTTGATTTTATTAAAGGTACAAAAATTTGGTACTTTTTCAAAAAAGTACTTAATTTTTTTTGGTACCAAAATCGGTTTTTATGGATTTTTAAAGAACAAATGAAACAAATCAATCAAATAAACTAGATTTTTTTCCTTTCTAGAGGTACCTTTTCAATTAGTACCAAAAAAGTACTTTTTTCTCAATTAGTACTTTCAAAGAATTTTTTTTAAAAAAAAATTTAAGGTGTTATTTTTCAAAATTAATATTATTTAAACCATTTTTCCTGCTTAAAAAGTAATTATTTTAAATGTACTTAAACTGTCACTAACAAAAAAGTACCTTTACTAAATTGTTTACTACTTTTTAAGGAAATATTTCTTTTTGTAAATTTTATTTACTTTTACGCATTTTATTAACATCTTTGTTCTCTGTTTTAAATCTCCTTTAAAACTTTAGCTTTTTTTAAAACTCCTGTGCATATCCTTTAAACCATAATCTGCAACAAACAAAATTCTAAACCAATATACTTTTAGCTTTTTAGCCACAAAGCAAGCTGTGGCATTCTAAACACAATAAAACCCCAAAACAGTATTTTATATTAAAAAAATAAAAACAAGAAAGTTAAAACAAAACACTGCTATTGATATACATACTTAGCAAATCCCCTTTAGTTACACAATTTCCTTAAACGCGTGTATCCTTAACCTTTTAATATTGTGCTTTTTATAGCAGACACGTTTTACACAAAATACATGTACATATGCTTACTTTAATAATTAAGGATGTGGTGAAAAGTAACAGAATACAGTGAAATCTCTAAGTAAAAGTTTCTTCTATAATTGACATTTTAATTAGTTGTTACAACATCTTATGTTATTAGAGAGTCCTTTTATTAAGACAATTCACTGTGTTGTTTACTTCACAAACTAATAGAATCAAGTTAATCCTTTGTGCTCTCGTCATCTCTAGATTTATTTAGTTTTGCGTGCAAAGTCTTTGTAACACTAACCTAACACCTGTAAACAAACAAACACAAACAACAACATTTAACAAGTGTCCTGTTGACACTTTCATGTTGTCATTGTAATGGTTTTAATCAAAACGTCTTTAATTTCAATCATTGTCAGTCGTAACAAAATCTTGTCTAAATAAATGTTGATGTTTGTGTAAAGCCTGGCAAAATACATTGTGTTTACATTATTTTAAATAATGTAAACACAATAAAACATGCACAAACATGTCCACCTGTGCAAACATACATCTAAAACATCAACCATCTAAAACAGCTGTATTTAGTGTATTAAGGACTTGAATATAAATTTCACTTACTTGATGGCATCAATCATTTGTAACCCCATATTGACACAATTTGAGGCGTGTTGCGGCCTGGAGATTGGCAGTCCAGATACACAGTAATAACAATCTCCCAGGATTTTAATGCGCAAACAATGGTTTTCCTTTGAAAGAAAATTAACAAAAACAAAAGGAAAAATACAATTAAATCGAATGAACTTAAACAGAACAACAACTAAAACAGTACTAGAACAGTACTAGAACAGAACTAGAACAGAACTAGAACAGAACTAGAACAGAACTAGAACAGAACTAGAACAGAACTAGAACAGAACTAGAACAGAACTAGAACAGAACTAGTTCTTCTTTGGAAGTGTGTTTTCTTATAGAAAATTGTCTTCTTTGGAAGTGTGTTTTCTTATAGAAAATTGTCTTCTTTGGAAGACTGTTTTCTTATAGAAAATTGTCTTCTTTGGAAGACTGTTTTCTTATAGAAAATTGTCTTCATTGGAAGACTGTTTTCTTATAGAAAATTGTCTTCCACAGAAGACTGTTTTCTTATAGAAAATTGTCTTCCACAGAAGACTGTTTTCTTATAGAAAATTGTCTTCCACAGAAGACTGTTTTCTTATAGAAAATTGTCTTCCACAGAAGACTGTTTTCTTATAGAAAATTGTCTTCCACAGAAGACTGTTTTCTTATAGAAAATTGTCTTCCACAGAAGACTGTTTTCTTATAGAAAATTGTCTTCCACAGAAGACTGTTTTCTTATAGAAAATTGTCTTCCACAGAAGACTGTTTTCTTATAGAAAATTGTCTTCCACAGAAGACTGTTTTCTTATAGAAAATTGTCTTCCACAGAAGACTGTTTTCTTATAGAAAATTGTCTTCCACAGAAGACTGTTTTCTTATAGAAAATTGTCTTCCACAGAAGACTGTTTTCTTATAGAAAATTGTCTTCCACAGAAGACTGTTTTCTTATAGAAAATTGTCTTCCACAGAAGACTGTTTTCTTATAGAAAATTGTCTTCCACAGAAGACTGTTTTCTTATAGAAAATTGTCTTCCACAGAAGACTGTTTTCTTATAGAAAATTGTCTTCCACAGAAGACTGTTTTCTTATAGAAAATTGTCTTCCACAGAAGACTGTTTTCTTATAGAAAATTGTCTTCCACAGAAGACTGTTTTCTTATAGAAAATTGTCTTCCACAGAAGACTGTTTTCTTATAGAAAATTGTCTTCCACAGAAGACTGTTTTCTTATAGAAAATTGTCTTCCACAGAAGACTGTTTTCTTATAGAAAATTGTCTTCCACAGAAGACTGTTTTCTTATAGAAAATTGTCTTCCACAGAAGACTGTTTTCTTATAGAAAATTGTCTTCCACAGAAGACTGTTTTCTTATAGAAAATTGTCTTCCACAGAAGACTGTTTTCTTATAGAAAATTGTCTTCCACAGAAGACTGTTTTCTTATAGAAAATTGTCTTCCACAGAAGACTGTTTTCTTATAGAAAATTGTCTTCCACAGAAGACTGTTTTCTTATAGAAAATTGTCTTCCACAGAAGACTGTTTTCTTATAGAAAATTGTCTTCCACAGAAGACTGTTTTCTTATAGAAAATTGTCTTCCACAGAAGACTGTTTTCTTATAGAAAATTGTCTTCCACAGAAGACTGTTTTCTTATAGAAAATTGTCTTCCACAGAAGACTGTTTTCTTATAGAAAATTGTCTTCCACAGAAGACTGTTTTCTTATAGAAAATTGTCTTCCACAGAAGACTGTTTTCTTATAGAAAATTGTCTTCCACAGAAGACTGTTTTCTTATAGAAAATTGTCTTCCACAGAAGACTGTTTTCTTATAGAAAATTGTCTTCTTTGGAAGACTGTTTTCTTATAGAAAATTGTCTTCCCAAGAAGACTGTTTTCTTATAGAAAATTGTCTTCCCAAGAAGACTGTTTTCTTATAGAAAATTGTCTTCCCAAGAAGACTGTTTTCTTATAGAAAATTGTCTTCCCAAGAAGACTGTTTTCTTATAGAAAATTGTCTTCCCAAGAAGACTGTTTTCTTATAGAAAATTGTCTTCCCAAGAAGACTGTTTTCTTATAGAAAATTGTCTTCCCAAGAAGACTGTTTTCTTATAGAAAATTGTCTTCCCAAGAAGACTGTTTTCTTATAGAAAATTGTCTTCTTTGGAAGACTGTTTTCTTATAGAAAATTGTCTTCTTTGGAAGACTGTTTTCTTATAGAAAATTGTCTTCTTTGGAAGACTGTTTTCTTATAGAAAATTGTCTTCTTTGGAAGACTGTTTTCATATAGAAAATTGTCTTCCACAGAAGACTGTTTTCTTATAGAAAATTGTCTTCCACAGAAGACTGTTTTCTTATAGAAAATTGTCTTCCACAGAAGACTGTTTTCTTATAGAAAATTGTCTTCCACAGAAGACTGTTTTCTTATAGAAAATTGTCTTCCACAGAAGACTGTTTTCTTATAGAAAATTGTCTTCCACAGAAGACTGTTTTCTTATAGAAAATTGTCTTCCACAGAAGACTGTTTTCTTATAGAAAATTGTCTTCCACAGAATACTGTTTTCTTATAGAAAATTGTCTTCCACAGAAGACTGTTTTCTTATAGAAAATTGTCTTCCACAGAAGACTGTTTTCTTATAGAAAATTGTCTTCCACAGAAGACTGTTTTCTTATAGAAAATTGTCTTCCACAGAAGACTGTTTTCTTATAGAAAATTGTCTTCCACAGAAGACTGTTTTCTTATAGAAAATTGTCTTCCACAGAAGACTGTTTTCTTATAGAAAATTGTCTTCCACAGAAGACTGTTTTCTTATAGAAAATTGTCTTCCACAGAAGACTGTTTTCTTATAGAAAATTGTCTTCCACAGAAGACTGTTTTCTTATAGAAAATTGTCTTCCACAGAAGACTGTTTTCTTATAGAAAATTTATAGAAAATTGTCTTCCACAGAAGACTGTTTTCTTATAGAAAATTGTCTTCCACAGAAGACTGTTTTCTTATAGAAAATTGTCTTCCACAGAAGACTGTTTTCTTATAGAAAATTGTCTTCCACAGAAGACTGTTTTCTTATAGAAAATTGTCTTCCACAGAAGACTGTTTTCTTATAGAAAATTGTCTTCCACAGAAGACTGTTTTCTTATAGAAAATTGTCTTCCACAGAAGACTGTTTTCTTATAGAAAATTGTCTTCCACAGAAGACTGTTTTCTTATAGAAAATTGTCTTCCACAGAAGACTGTTTTCTTATAGAAAATTGTCTTCCACAGAAGACTGTTTTCTTATAGAAAATTGTCTTCCACAGAAGACTGTTTTCTTATAGAAAATTGTCTTCCACAGAAGACTGTTTTCTTATAGAAAATTGTCTTCCACAGAAGACTGTTTTCTTATAGAAAATTGTCTTCCACAGAAGACTGTTTTCTTATAGAAAATTGTCTTCCACAGAAGACTGTTTTCTTATAGAAAATTGTCTTCCACAGAAGACTGTTTTCTTATAGAAAATTGTCTTCCACAGAAGACTGTTTTCTTATAGAAAATTGTCTTCCACAGAAGACTGTTTTCTTATAGAAAATTGTCTTCCACAGAAGACTGTTTTCTTATAGAAAATTGTCTTCTTTGGAAGACTGTTTTCTTATAGAAAATTGTCTTCCCAAGAAGACTGTTTTCTTATAGAAAATTGTCTTCCCAAGAAGACTGTTTTCTTATAGAAAATTGTCTTCCCAAGAAGACTGTTTTCTTATAGAAAATTGTCTTCCCAAGAAGACTGTTTTCTTATAGAAAATTGTCTTCCCAAGAAGACTGTTTTCTTATAGAAAATTGTCTTCCCAAGAAGACTGTTTTCTTATAGAAAATTGTCTTCCCAAGAAGACTGTTTTCTTATAGAAAATTGTCTTCCCAAGAAGACTGTTTTCTTATAGAAAATTGTCTTCCCAAGAAGACTGTTTTCTTATAGAAAATTGTCTTCCCAAGAAGACTGTTTTCTTATAGAAAAGGAAGACTGTTTTCATATAGAAAATTGTCTTCCACAGAAGACTGTTTTCTTATAGAAAATTGTCTTCCACAGAAGACTGTTTTCTTATAGAAAATTGTCTTCCACAGAAGACTGTTTTCTTATAGAAAATTGTCTTCCACAGAAGACTGTTTTCTTATAGAAAATTGTCTTCCACAGAAGACTGTTTTCTTATAGAAAATTGTCTTCCACAGAAGACTGTTTTCTTATAGAAAATTGTCTTCCACAGAAGACTGTTTTCTTATAGAAAATTGTCTTCCACAGAAGACTGTTTTCTTATAGAAAATTGTCTTCCACAGAAGACTGTTTTCTTATAGAAAATTGTCTTCCACAGAAGACTGTTTTCTTATAGAAAATTGTCTTCCAAAGACTATTTTCATAGAGAAAACTATCTTCCAAAGATTTTCTTCATTTGATTGATTTATATTACTCACCTGTGCAATTTGATCGAAACGCCCGAAAAGATCATTCAAAGTCTTTACCAAATCACTGGCGGTCAGTTGTTCGGACAATGGTGTAAAATTTACAATATCTGCATACAAAA
Source organism: Calliphora vicina (assembly GCF_958450345.1). Taxonomy (NCBI): domain Eukaryota; kingdom Metazoa; phylum Arthropoda; class Insecta; order Diptera; family Calliphoridae; genus Calliphora; species Calliphora vicina. The sequence continues at coordinate 118,968,349 of NC_088782.1, read as the reverse complement.
TAGAAACATTGTTATGCCTTTGGACATGCAATTCATGGAAACGGGTGGCCGATGAATTTGTTTGGCCACCAGCCCGTTGGCAAGCATCCGCCATTTTCAACATTATGCTGCGTTTCACCTAAAATCAACACGATGAAGGTGGTGGAGGAGGCGAGGAAAAGAGAAAACAAAACCACGCAATAGTGAAAAGGAACAGATTAAAAAATGGGAACATTTAGCAGCAACAATAACGCAATTGCTGCTCGATACACAAAAACATGGATAAATTGAAATAATAAACAAGAATGAATGGGATTTGTTATTGTTGCTGCTGGTGGTGGCAAGTGGCACACGACAATGTTATTGTTCATGTAATATATTAGTTAGTTATACTGACCTCAGCTGCAATGTAAGCTGGTATTACACTTAGTAATAATTGTTCCTGTTGTTCACGTTCACATTCCAATTTTACACGTTGCTCGATGCCGGTGCGCGTACCATCAACCGTACGAGTGTGGGCAGCATCTGACATTATGCGATAATATAATCCGGATACGGATGCACTAGCCAACATGACGATTTCGCCAAATAGCTGTAAAATTACCAAACAAAAATATTTAAAATTATTACAAAATGGAAACTGCTAGACAAAGTTGAGTAATTATTTTTTTAAATTTAAAATATGACAGCACATTACTGTTTTTACTACATTTATTAAACAAATTCTTTTTCGTCTCCTGTATTTTCTTACACAAATTTGCTTCAATTATAAAAGTAAATCCAAATGACAGTTGCATGAAATGTCAACTGTCAATCATGTTTACATTTAGCTTTAAAACAAATGTTGAAGAAATTCGTATCAAAAATAATATGTAGCAAATGTAAGCCTTGAAATTCAATGCTAAAAACAGTTTAACCTTACAAATAAGACTAAGAAAAATCTTAATAGAGAGAAAGAGATAAATTTGTCTTTAAGTTTGCTTAACTATAAAGTTAAACTCTAGTTTAACTAACTAATTAACTTTGAATATCAATCTCTATTAGCAATTAGTTTACTTAATCCCAAATTAAACCTGAACTTATTTATACCTCACATTCCATGTAGGTTTAAACTCCGCTTATTTGTTCAATAATCTAAACCAAACCTTGCTTTATCTTTAATTGATTAAAATATTTCGCTTTTAATTAAAACCGTTTTCATTGTTTATTATTAAATAAAATAAAATAATCCTTTACAAAATTTAAATGCATCCAACCAGCAATAATAAATGACCCTGTCAATTGGTTTAATAAAAAAAATAGTTTATTTAAATTTTATGCAATGACAAACATGTGTTTTTGGTTTTTTTCTAAAAAAAAAGAAATACTAATATAATAGCTGTACAATACAAATATTGAAATATGGCCTTATTGTTTGCTACAGATAAGCCCTAAGGTGTTTTAAATATATCCAGGATTTTGAAACTTTTAGGCCTACAAACAAAAAACTTATTAAAAAACAATATGAAATACTAGCTCAATTCTACTACAGTCTTAGTTCAGATCTAGTTCAGATTCTAGTTGAGATTCTAGTTGAGATTCTAGTTGAGATTCTAGTTCTGTTCTAGTTCTGTTCTAGTTCAGTTCTAGTTCAGTTCTAGTTCTGTTCTAGTTCTGTTCTAGTTCTGTTCTAGTTCTGTTCTAGTTCTGTTCTAGTTCTGTTCTAGTTCTGTTCTAGTTCTGTTCTAGTTCTGTTCTAGTTCTGTTCTAGTTCTGTTCTAGTTCTGTTCTAGTTCTGTTCTAGTTCTGTTCTAGTTCTGTTCTAGTTCTGTTCTAGTTCTGTTCTAGTTCTGTTCTAGTTCTGTTCTAGTTCTGTTCTAGTTCTGTTCTAGTTCTGTTCTAGTTCTGTTCTAGTTCTGTTCTAGTTCTGTTCTAGTTCTGTTCTAGTTCTGTTCTAGTTCTGTTCTAGTTCTGTTCTGTTCTAGTTCTGTTCTAGTTCAGTTCTAGTTCAGTTCTAGTTCAGTTCTAGTTCAGTTCTAGTTCAGTTCTAGTTCAGTTCTAGTTCAGTTCTAGTTCAGTTCTAGTTCAGTTCTAGTTCTAGTTCTAGTTCAGTTCTAGTTCAGTTCTAGTTCAGTTCTAGTTCAGTTCTAGTTCAGTTCTAGTTCAGTTCTAGTTCAGTTCTAGTTCAGTTCTAGTTCAGTTCTAGTTCAGTTCTAGTTCAGTTCTAGTTCAGTTCTAGTTCAGTTCTAGTTCAGTTCTAGTTCAGTTCTAGTTCAGTTCTAGTTCAGTTCTAGTTCAGTTCTAGTTCAGTTCTAGTTCAGTTCTAGTTCTAGTTCAGTTCTAGTTCAGTTCTAGTTCAGTTCTAGTTCAGTTCTAGTTCAGTTCTAGTTCAGTTCTAGTTCAGTTCTAGTTCAGTTCTAGTTCAGTTCTAGTTCAGTTCTAGTTCAGTTCTAGTTCAGTTCTAGTTCTAGTTCAGTTCTAGTTCAGTTCTAGTTCAGTTCTAGTTCAGTTCTAGTTCAGTTCTAGTTCAGTTCTAGTTCAGTTCTAGTTCTAGTTCAGTTCTAGTTCAGTTCTAGTTCAGTTCTAGTTCAGTTCTAGTTCAGTTCTAGTTCAGTTCTAGTTCAGTTCTAGTTCAGTTCTAGTTCAGTTCTAGTTCAGTTCTAGTTCAGTTCTAGTTCTAGTTCATTTCTAGTTCAGTTCTAGTTCAGTTCTAGTTCAGTTCTAGTTCAGTTCTAGTTCAGTTCTAGTTCAGTTCTAGTTCAGTTCTAGTTCAGTTCTAGTTCTAGTTCAGTTCTAGTTCAGTTCTAGTTCAGTTCTAGTTCAGTTCTAGTTCAGTTCTAGTTCAGTTCTAGTTCAGTTCTAGTTCTGTTCTAGTTCTGTTCTAGTTCTGTTCTAGTTCAGTTCTAGTTCAGTTCTAGTTCAGTTCTAGTTCAGTTCTAGTTCTGTTCTAGTTCAGTTCTAGTTCTGTTCTAGTTCAGTTCTAGTTCAGTTCTAGTTCAGTTCTAGTTCTAGTTCTAGTTCAGTTCTAGTTCAGTTCTAGTTCAGTTCTAGTTCAGTTCTAGTTCAGTTCTAGTTCAGTTCTAGTTCAGTTCTAGTTCAGTTCTAGTTCAGTTCTAGTTCAGTTCTAGTTCAGTTCTAGTTCAGTTCTAGTTCAGTTCTAGTTCAGTTCTAGTTCAGTTCTAGTTCAGTTCTAGTTCAGTTCTAGTTCAGTTCTAGTTCAGTTCTAGTTCAGTTCTAGTTCAGTTCTAGTTCAGTTCTAGTTCAGTTCTAGTTCAGTTCTAGTTCAGTTCTAGTTCAGTTCTAGTTCAGTTCTAGTTCAGTTCTAGTTCAGTTCTAGTTCAGTTCTAGTTCAGTTCTAGTTCAGTTCTAGTTCAGTTCTAGTTCAGTTCTAGTTCAGTTCTAGTTCAGTTCTAGTTCAGTTCTAGTTCAGTTCTAGTTCAGTTCTAGTTCAGTTCTAGTTCAGTTCTAGTTCAGTTCTAGTTCAGTTCTAGTTCAGTTCTAGTTCAGTTCTAGTTCAGTTCTAGTTCAGTTCTAGTTCAGTTCTAGTTCAGTTCTAGTTCAGTTCTAGTTCAGTTCTAGTTCAGTTCTAGTTCAGTTCTAGTTCAGTTCTAGTTCAGTTCTAGTTCAGTTCTAGTTCAGTTCTAGTTCAGTTCTAGTTCAGTTCTAGTTCAGTTCTAGTTCAGTTCTAGTTCAGTTCTAGTTCAGTTCTAGTTCAGTTCTAGTTCAGTTCTAGTTCAGTTCTAGTTCAGTTCTAGTTCAGTTCTAGTTCAGTTCTAGTTCAGTTCTAGTTCAGTTCTAGTTCAGTTCTAGTTCAGTTCTAGTTCTGTTCTAGTTCAGGTTCTACATCAGATTCTAGTTCAGTTCTAGTTCAGTTCTAGTTCAGTTCTAGTTCAGTTCTAGTTCAGTTCTAGTTCAGTTCTAGTTCAGTTCTAGTTCAGTTCTAGTTCAGTTCTAGTTCAGTTCTAGTTCAGTTCTAGTTCAGTTCTAGTTCAGTTCTAGTTCAGTTCTAGTTCAGTTCTAGTTCAGTTCTAGTTCAGTTCTAGTTCAGTTCTAGTTCAGTTCTAGTTCAGTTCTAGTTCAGTTCTAGTTCAGTTCTAGTTCAGTTCTAGTTCAGTTCTAGTTCAGTTCTAGTTCAGTTCTAGTTCAGTTCTAGTTCAGTTCTAGTTCAGTTCTAGTTCAGTTCTAGTTCAGTTCTAGTTCAGTTCTAGTTCAGTTCTAGTTCAGTTCTAGTTCAGTTCTAGTTCAGTTCTAGTTCAGTTCTAGTTCAGTTCTAGTTCAGTTCTAGTTCAGTTCTAGTTCAGTTCTAGTTCAGTTCTAGTTCAGTTCTAGTTCTGTTCTAGTTCAGGTTCTACATCAGATTCTAGTTGAGATTCTAGTTCAGTTCTAGTTAAGTTCTAGTTCAGGTTCTAGTTCAGATTTTAGTTGAGATTCTAGTTGAGATTCTTGTTCATATTCAACACCAGATTCTAGTTCAGGTTCTAGTTCAGGTTCTAGTTGAGATTCCAGTTCAGATTCTAGTTCATATTCTAGTTCTCATCCTAGTTCAAGTTCTAGTTCAGATTCTAGTTCAGTTCTAGTTGAGTTTGTGTTCTTGTTCATATTCTAGTTTAGGTTTTAATTCATTTTCAAGTTCATTTTCTATATCAGTTTCCAGATTTTAGTTAAGTTCATACCTTGGCCTGCTGTAGGGCATCGTACTGTCATTCCTCCTAATCGGTTGTCATTAATTTTACTTGTTTTTTTACATTTGACTTTGACCTCGTTGAAGCATTTTAAATAGAATTTTATTTCATACACTGACACAAAAAGAAACCCTTAAATACACTTGTATTTTACACTTACTTTTTAAACTGGTTAAATAAAGCCAAAATATGTTTTAGTTTGTTTGTCATAGACAACATTTTACTAGTATTTACTTTAGTATTCACTGAGAATTTTTTATAATGACTTTTGAAATAGTTTTTGTGTCACTATCTCTCTCGCTCTCTCTCTTACTCTCTCGTCCTTACTAGGTATTTTCAAAGTCCAATTAAAACAAAAACTTTCACATACACCCAGGCTTTAAATAAATGAATGACAGTGAATGTGCAGCAGGTCCTTGTACTTGCAGCTATTCATTATCATAGTCGTTTGTATGAGTTAGTTTGTTTGTTTGTTAGTTAGTTGCTTCATGTAGGTTTTTTTTTAAATGTTAATGTTTTAATTTTGGTTTGGTTGTAGTTACTTACCACAGGTAAATTAGGTGCATATTCAGGACTATCGCCAATGCGATAGACAATGTGTATGGCTGTCATGAATAGAGCCAAAACCACTGACACTGGCCATGATATGGGCAACATTGTGTGAATACCCTAGAGAAAATAATGGTAAAGAACAAAAAAAAACAATATTGAATGAATAATAAAAACAAAGTTAAATAATTAAAATTGTGTTTAACACAGACGAACTCTCACTTATGCACTGACTTACTCATTCATTCATTCATTCATTCATTCATTCATTCATTCATTCATTCATTCATTCATTCATTCATTCATTCATTCATTCATTCATTCATTCATTCATTCATTCATTCATTCATTCATTCATTCATTCATTCATTCATTCATTCATTCATTCATTCATTCATTCATTCATTCATTCATTCATTCATTCATTCATTCATTCATTCATTCATTCATTCATTCATTCATTCATTCATTCATTCATTCATTCATTCATTCATTCATTCATTCATTCATTCATTCATTCATTCATTCATTCATTCATTCATTCATTCATTCATACATTCATACATTTATGACGAATGTTTTTGAATAAATTTATAAAATATTTATGTTTGGGGGGAAGGGGGCTGTAATTTCAATAGAATTCCCTGACATTTACAATTCAAATTGTTATTATTTAAAGCGTAATTCAATTACTGGTTGCCGCCCTATTAAATGAACTTAATTTAGATTTTAATTTTAGATTTCAGGGAAAAATTTAAAAGAAACTATTATTACTTAAAACCTTGAAATAAATACCAACAACAAATTTACTCCCAATTAAGTGTTTCTTAATGGAAAATGTAAATAAGCTAAACTAAAAGCTATTCTAGTGTTAAATAAAATAAATTACATTAAAAAAGAAATCCCAGGAAAAAATCCATTCGAAAGCCATCTAACCAACATCAACATTAACACAATCCCCATCAAGAATCTCATTAAGTTTAAAAGCCAATATTTTGCACAAAAATATTGGCTACTTAAATACAAATACATGAAACAACACTTCAACTATTAAGTGGTTCAGGAAGTGCATACACAGCAGCCATTTAGCAACCGAACACAACCCCTACATCCAGCCAACGAACATAAATTTTATACATTTATATTCTAAAACACTTTCCAACACATAAATATAAACACGGAGCCATATATTCTTGAACACATATGTAGCTGCTTCCCTTCATATCCTGTGTACAGGCTTCCGTTTAGTTTAGTAAAAACAATACAAACACTTCATCTACTCACATACAGGTTTAGCAGTTTGTATGAGAGTGATTTAATTTGTAGCATAACAGTGGGATCTAGTTCAGGATCTAGCTTAGGATCTAGTTGAAGTTCTAGTTCAGGATCTAGTTCTAGTTCAGGTTGTAGTTTAGGTTCTAGTTCAAGTTCTAATTCTAATTCAAGTTCTAGTTCAGGATCTAGTTCTAGTTCAGGTTGTAGTTTAGGTTCTAGTTCAAGTTCTAGTTCACGATCTAGTTCTGAATCTAGTTCAGGTTCTAATTCAAGTTCTAGTTCAGGTTCTAGTTCAGGTTCTAGTTCAGGTTCTAGTCCAGGTTCTAGTCCAGGTTCTAGTTCAGATTCTAGTTCAGGTTCTAGTTCTAGTCCAGAATCTAGTGCAGGTTCAAGTCCAGGTTCTAGTCCAGGTTCTAGTCCAGGTTCTAGTTCAGGTTCTAGTTCCGATTGAGGTTCTAGTTCAGGTTCTAGTTCAGGTTCTAGTTCAGGTTCTAGTTCAGATTCTAGTTCTAGTCCAGGTTCTAGTTCAGGATCTAGTTCAGGTTCTAGTTCAGGATCTAGTTCAGGTTCTAGTTCAGGTTCTAGTCCAGGTTCTAGTTCAGGATCTAGTTCAGGTTCTAGTTCAGGTTCTAGTTCAGGTTCTAGTTTAGGTTCTAGTTCAGGTTCTAGTTCAGGTCCTAGTTCAGATTCTAGTCCAGGTTCTAATTCAGGTTCTAGTCCAGAGTCCAGGTTATAGTTCAGGTTTTAGTTCAGGTTCTAGTCCAGGTTCTTGTTCTTGTTCAGGTTCTAGTTCAGGTTCTAGTCCAGGTTCTTGTTCAGGTTCTAGTTCTGTTCTAGTTCTGTTCTAGTTCTGTTCTAGTTCTGTTCTAGTTCTGTTCTAGTTCTGTTCTAGTTCTGTTCTAGTTCTGTTCTAGTTCTGTTCTAGTTCTGTTCTAGTTCTGTTCTAGTTCTGTTCTAGTTCTGTTCTAGTTCTGTTCTAGTTCTGTTCTAGTTCTGTTCTAGTTCTGTTCTAGTTCTGTTCTAGTTCTGTTCTAGTTCTGTTCTAGTTCTGTTCTAGTTCTGTTCTAGTTCTGTTCTAGTTCTGTTCTAGTTCTGTTCTAGTTCTGTTCTAGTTCTGTTCTAGTTCTGTTCTAGTACTGAGCTAGTACTCTTTTATTCGACCCCACTGTGCCTGTGTTTACAGTCGGCCATTAATATTCAGCATTTTATGTATGAGTGTGTCTACATTTTGAGAGTGCCTGTGTATGTTTAGTCTTTGAATACTTACCAGGAATACAGCAAATAATGGTAATGGCGCCAATTCTTCACCCGTAATTGCTGCTATCGTTCCCAATGAAAATGTTGTTACAATGGCAAAAGCCAAAGCAGCCACCGGTGAATTCAATACTGCTGGGAACTGTAGGGCTGTTAGTATGCCAGCCGATATTAATGCAGCCAATGCCAATAATAGTGTTTGCAATAATTGCTATAATTGAAGAGAAGAGAAAACACAACATCAGACACAATACATTATTGGATAACAGAAAGTCATATTTTAATGAATGGCGAAAAGGGTAGACGTCAAAAACTCAATATGAAATGAATAATTTGCTCTTTTCGTTGGGGAATTGAAAGTCAAAAGTTTAAAGCGAAAGATGGAGGGAGGGCGTTCTTTTCTAATTCAGTAGAGATATTCTTCTAAGAACTACTTCTCAAATATTCTTTTATTCTTTGCAACTTTAACTCCCTCCATTTGTTATCCAAAATAATGAAAAGGAACAAATTTTGAAAGTTGTTTTATTGCTCTTATTTCTCATTATTGTTCTTTTCTCAGTGATTGCTTTTGTGTACGAAAAAAAGTTATGTGACTCACCTGTTGGTAAATGACACCAATTACAATGGAAACCACACATGCTGCCAACGATATTAGTAGACCAGAACGGAACAATGATTTACGCAAACGTTGTCGATATCTGGTGTACAGGTCATCCAAGTGAATGTCCTCCGCTAAAAAGAATCAACAAGAAAGAAAAGAAATAAATGTTTAATAATGACTAACCAACACCAAAATTTAATATAAAAAGAAAAACTTATTTTATGATTCTGGTAACGTTTTTTTTGGTTCATAAGTTTTTTCATTGTTCTTGTTGCTAAATTGAAAAACATAAAAATCAAAATGAAAGAAAAGAAAAGAAAAGAAAAGGCTGGCTGGCTATAAAGTTTCTCTCAATGCCTTTAAATGGTCTGGTCTGGTTGCTTTGATTTCTGTTGGTCAGGCAGGCGGTTTTTGGTTGTATGGCTGGTTGGTTGGTTGAAAAAGTTTTGAAGGTGTTTGGTCATGAAATGAAGTCATTCTTGTTAAAAAAGTTTAATTTTTGCTGTTTGGAAGTAAGTTTAAGAGGATTGAATTTCATAGAACAGAACTAGAACAGAACTAGAACAGAACTAGAACAGAACTAGAACAGAACTAGAACAGAACTAGAACAGAACTAGAACAGAACTAGAACAGAACTAGAACAGAACAGAACAGAACAGAACTAGAACTAGAACTAGAACTAGAACTAGAACTAGAACAGAACTAGAACAGAACTAGAACAGAACTAGAACAGAACTAGAACAGAACTAGAACAGAACTAGAACAGAACTAGAACAGAACTAGAACAGAACTAGAGCAGAACTAGAGCAGAACTAGAACAGAACTAGAACAGAACTAGAACAGAACTAGAACAGAACTAGAACAGAACTAGAACTAGAACAGAACTAGAACAGAACTAGAACAGAAATAGAACAGAAATAGAACAGAACTAGAACAGAACTAGAACAGAACTAGAACAGAACTAGAACAGAACTAGAACAGAACTAGAACAGAACTAGAACAGAACTAGAACAGAACTAGAACAGAACTAGAACAGAACTAGAACAGAACTAGAACAGAACTAGAACTAGAACAGAACTAGAACAGAACTAGAACAGAAATAGAACAGAAATAGAACAGAAATAGAACAGAACTAGAACAGAACTAGAACAGAACTAGAACAGAACTAGAACAGAACTAGAACAGAACTAGAACAGAACTAGAACAGAACTAGAACAGAACTAGAACAGAACTAGAACAGAACTAGAACAGAACTAGAACAGAAATAGAACAGAAATAGAACAGAACTAGAACAGAACTAGAACAGAACTAGAACAGAACTAGAACAGAACTAGAACAGAACTAGAACAAAACTAGAACAGAACTAGAACAGAACTAGAGCAGAACTAGAACAGAACTAGAACAGAACTAGAACAGAACTAGAACAGAACTAGAACAGAACTAGAACAGAACTAGAACAGAACTAGAACAGAACTAGAACAGAACTAGAACAGAACTAGAACAGAAATAGAACAGAAATAGAACAGAAATGGAACAGAACTAGAACAGAACTAGAACAGAACTAGAACAGAACTAGAAAAGAACTAGAACAGAACTAGAACAGAACTAGAGCAGAACTAGAACAGAACTAGAGCAGAACTAGAACAGAACTAGAACAGAACTAGAACAGAACTAGAACAGAACTAGAACAGAACTAGAACAGAACTAGAACAGAACTAGAACAGAACTAGAACAGAACTAGAACAGAACTAGAACAGAACTAGAACAGAACTAGAACAGAACTAGAACAGAACTAGAACAGAACTAGAACAGAACTAGAACAGAACTAGAACAGAACTAGAACTAGAACAGAACTAGAACAGAACTAGAACAGAAATAGAACTAGAACAGAAATAGAACTAGAACAGAACTAGAACAGAACTAGAACAGAACTAGAACAGAACTAGAACAGAACTAGAACAGAACTAGAACAGAACAGAACTAGAACAGAACTAGAACAGAACTAGAACAGAACTAGAACAGAACTAGAACAGAACTAGAACAGAACTAGAACAGAACTAGAACAGAACTAGAACAGAACTAGAACAGAACTAGAACAGAACTAGAACAGAACTAGAACAGAACTAGAACAGAACTAGAACAGAACTAGAACAGAACTAGAACAGAACTAGAACAGAACTAGAACTAGAACTAGAACTAGAACAGAACTAGAACAGAACTAGAACAGAACTAGAACAGAACTAGAACAGAACTAGAACAGAACTAGAACAGAACTAGAACAGAACAGAACTAGAACAGAACTAGAGCAGAACTAGAGCAGAACTAGAACAGAACTAGAGCAGAACTAGAACAGAACTAGAACTAGAACAGAACTAGAACAGAACTAGAACAGAACTAGAACAGAACTAGAACAGAACTAGAACAGAACTAGAACAGAACTAGAACAGAACTAGAACAGAACTAGAACAGAACTAGAACAGAACTAGAACAGAACTAGAACAGAACTAGAACAGAACTAGAACAGAACTAGAACAGAACTAGAACAGAACTAGAACAGAACTAGAACAGAACTAGAACAGAACTAGAACAGAACTAGAACAGAACTAGAACAGAACTAGAACAGAACTAGAACAGAACTAGAACAGAACTAGAACAGAACTAGAACAGAACTAGAACAGAACTAGAACAGAACTAGAACAGAACTAGAACAGAACTAGAACAGAACTAGAACAGAACTAGAACAGAACTAGAACAGAACTAGAACAGAACTAGAACAGAACTAGAACAGAACTAGAACAGAACTAGAACAGAACTAGAACAGAACTAGAACAGAACTAGAACAGAACTAGAACAGAACTAGAACAGAACTAGAACAGAACTAGAACAGAACTAGAACAGAACTAGAACAGAACTAGAACAGAACTAGAACAGAACTAGAACAGAACTAGAACAGAACTAGAACAGAACTAGAACAGAACTAGAACCTGAAGTAGAACTTGAACTAGAACCCGAACTAGAACCTGAACTAGAACTAGACTTGTAATCTAATCAAATAACATATTTTCTAATCAATTTAAATGCATTATAAATCTATGTGAACTCTTCATTGTACCTGCCATATGTTCACTTTATAGTCAATTATAATTATTAATCTAAAACCACATTTTCTCATCTTCATTTTCCGCCCCCAAAGCAAGCAAATGAGATCATTTTGCTTTGTCTTGTTATAATTCTATCATCGTAAATGAGGCCAAATAAATATTGACACAGAAAATATGTGCGGGTGTTTCCCTAAGTGTATGAAAATGTATCAGATTTCTTATTAGATGTACATTTAGCCTTAGACAGTCTATTGTAGTGGGTTGTCAACAACTTCAAGTTGAAAAATATTTGTATGCTAGCAAATTGAATCTTAAATATGCTGAGATATTTGTTGTTGTTGTTTATTCTAAAAGGTCCTTTTAGATTAAAATACCAAAAACAATAAATAAACAAAAGAAAGAAAGAAAAAACTAGATAGAACCTGTTGCTTGTTGAGAAGTCACAAGGATTTAAGTCGTCGAAACGAACAAAAAGAAACTGAAAAAAAACCTTAATAACAATATTTCTATGTCATGACCTCCTGTGCCTTTAAAGTGTAAGTATAAGTATGTTTTTGTAGATATATCTCTGCTGTATACTTTGCCCTGACACCCTCAATTAACAATGTCAACCAACAATGATTTTGTTACCAAGAAAAATTTTTTTTTGTCGAACAACAATGGCAAGAAAGGACATAAAAATGCCACAAGAAGGCAACAAAAAGGAAACATATTGGTGGTCATAAGCCCACTGGTTAGGAATGTGTGGTTTTTTGTAGGATTTATAAATTTAAGATGGAAAAACAGAGAAATATATGAGGTTAAGTATAAGCCAAGGGGGACTTTTTGAAACAGGGTGTTAATTTAATTTTAAAAAAATTTATTATAAAAAAGTACTTTTTCTTATTCTTGGTTATTTTTTTAAAAAAAGTAACAAAAATTAAATTTTTTAAAAAAGTAGTATTTTTGGTACTTTTTGAATTTTCTTTAAAAGTACTATTTTATAATTTTCTTTACATCTTTACTAAAATTAAAAACAAAATACTAAAAAAAAACATTTTTAAAAAAGTAGTATTTTTGATACTTTAATTAAATTGTCCAAAAAATTTTGTATTTTTATTAAAATCACAAGGAAATAGTAAAAAGTACCAAAACCTATATTTTGTAAAAAGTAGTATATTTAGAACCTTTCTTAATTTTCAAAATAAATAGTATTTTTGTTATTTTTATGTATTGTATTTGATTTGAAATTGTTTATTATCTAATTTTACAGTTATTAAAAAAGTAGTATTTTTGCTACTAAATTCAATTTTATGAAAAAATAGTATTTTTTATGATTTTACTTTTTTTTTAATGGAATTATAGAAAACTAGTAGTGAAAATAAACAAAAACACAATTTTTATAATAGTATAAAATTTTTTAAAAAAGTAGTATTTTTGGTACTTTTTTAATTTTCTCAAAAAGTACTATTTTATAATTTTCTTTGCATCTTTACTAAAAATTAAAAACAAAATAAAAAAATTTCTGGAAAAAAACTATTTTTAAAAAAGTAGTATTTTTGATACTTTATTTAATTTGCCAAAAAAGTTGTATTTTTATGGTTTTATTCAATATGTTCATTATCTATTTATTAAAATCACGAGGAAAAGGTAAAAAGCTTCTAAAATAACATTTTTTAAAAAAGTAGTATTTTTGCTACTTTTTTAATTTTTTCAAAAAGTACTATTTTATAATTTTCTATACATCTTTACTAAAATTAAAAACAAAATAAAAATATTTCTGAAAAAATAAACTATTTTTAAAAAAGTAGTATTTTTGATACTTTATTTAATTTGCCAATAAAGTAGTATTTTTATGGTTTTACTCAATATGTTCATTATATATTTATTAAAATCACGAGGAAATAGTAAAAAACTTTAAAAATAACACTTTTAAAAAAAGTAGTATTTTTGGTACTTTTTTAATTTTCTCAAAAAGTACTATTTTATAATTTTCTTTACATCTTTACTAAAATTAAAAACAAAATACTTAAAAAAAAACATTTTTAAAAAAGTAGTATTTTTGATACTTTAAATAGTAAAAAGTACCAAAACCTACATTTTGTAAAAAGTTTGAACTTTTTTTAATTTTCTAAAAAAGTAGTATTTTTGTTATTTTTATGTATTGTATTTGATTTAAAATTGTTTATTATCTAATTTTACAGTTATTAAAAAAAGTAGTATTTTTGCTACTAAATTAAATTTTTTGAAAAAATTGTATTTTTTAAGCTTTTTCATTTTTTTAATGGAATTATAGAAAACTGGTAGTGAAAATAAACAAAAACACAATTTTTATAAAATTATAAATTTTTTTTAAAAAAGTAGTATTTTTGCTACTTTTTTAATTTTTTCAAAAAGTACTATTTTATAATTTTCTATACATCTTTACTAAAATTAAAAACAAAATAGTGAAAATTTCTGAAAAAAAACTATTTTTAAAAAAGTTGTTTTTTTTTGTTTTATTTAAAATGTTCATTATTTATTTATTAAAATCACGAGGAAAAGGTAAAAAGCATCTAAAATAACATTTTTTAAAAAAGTAGTATTTTTGCTACTTTTTTCATTTTCTTAAAAAGTACTATTTTATAATTTTCTTTACATCTTTACTAAAATTAAAAACAAAAAATAAACTATTTTTAAAAAGGTAGTATTTTTGATACTTTATTTATACTTTGTAAAAAGTAGTATATTTAGATCATCTTTTAAATTTTCTAAAAAATTTAGTATTTTTATTATTTTAAATAATTATTTTATCTAAATTTACAGTTATTTAAAAAAGTAGTATTTTTGCTACTAATTTAAATTTTATGAAAAAAGTAGTATTTTCTAAGCTTCTTCACATTTATATTAAATTTTTAATGGAATTATTGCAAAATAGTAGTGAAACTAAAGAAAAACCCAATTTTTATAAAAGTAGTATTTTTGCTACTAAATTAAATTTTATGAAGTTTTGTCACAATTTTAATGGAATTATTGGCAAATGGCAGTGGATGTAATGAAAAACACAATTTTTATAAAAGTAGTATTTTTAGTACTTTTTTAATATTTTTTAAAAAAAGTAGTATTTTTGTTATTTTTAATTATAAACCAGAAAAAGTATCAAAAATAAAAGTGTTAAAAAAAGTAGTATTTTAAGTACATTTTTACTTTTCTAAATTTCTACTAAATTAAATTTTATGAAAAAGTAGTATTTTGTAAGGTTTCTTTTCGATTTATTTATAATAGTAGTGAAAATAAAGAAAAACACAATTTTTACAAAAGTAGTATTTTTAGTACTCTTTTCAAAAGGTAGTATTTTTGTAACCTTTTTCACAATTTTAGTGGAATTATTGGCAAATAGCAGTGGATGTAATGAAAAACACAGTTTTTATAAAAGTAGTATGTTTTAGTACTTTTTTAATATTTTTTAAAAAAGTAGTATTTTTGTTATTTTTCAAGTAATTTTAATTAAAAACCAGAAAAAATACCAAAAATAAAAGTTTTAAAAAAGTAGTATTTTCAGTACATTTTTACTAGTATTTTTTTTTACTATTTTTACATTTCTAATAAAATTATGATCTAAAAAAATTTTCTTTAAATATTTTTTTTTTTTAATTTTTTATATTTTTCCAAAAACTCTTTTACATTTTTCTAAATATTGAAAATATTTAAAAAATGTTGAAAAGTTGTCGCAATTTCCTTTCCTTTGATATGTTCAACTTTTCTGTTTTTGAAATCAAAGTATGATAAAAATTCCTACTAAACGTATGATTAATATTTAATTCATATAGAGCTCGCAAATACAAATTACTCATACGTCCATATGGTTTTTTTTATTTATTACAAATACATAATTTATAACTTTTGTCCTATTATTTCAATAATTCATACACTTAACAGTCTCAAATAAACACTGAAATTAATAGGAAAAATCATAATTTGTAGTCTGTCTGATTGTGTAGTAAAATGATTATAATTATTAAAGGACACAGACCATAAATAATAAACATGAAGATCTATGACTTGTTGACAGTTCAAACTGTTTTTACAAATAAATAAATGTCACTTGTAACCCATAAAAAAATACTCTAAAAGAAATTATATTGTTATTAACAACACTGAAAGAAAAGTATTTATTTTCTTGCTAACTTTTATTTACAAATTTATTACATTTTTTATGTATTTGTCCTGAGTTGTTTCAATATTTTTTATAGCCTCTTTAATAGTGAGTCATTTCTTGACTTTCAATCATAAAAAAACAAGACAATCTATACAATAAATATAACTGTGATTGTGTGTCGGATGGTGTTAAAAATGCCATAACAAATAATTCCAATAATTGATAGACTGTAATAATTTATTTATTTATTCATTTCTTCTACCCAACTCATTTCTAACACTTCCTTAATCATCTTATGTTTATGAATGCAAATACAAAATTAAATACATTTACTAATGAAGACTATTTATTGAAAGAATAATAAGAAAAAAAATAAAGCAAGAAATGTAAAAAGTACTAAATGAGGGAATATTATTTAAAATAATAAAGAGGGGATTTTCTATATTGCTTTAAAAATGCTTACTTATTGCTTACATACAAATCTTTAAAGTAAAACTACAAGAAAATGCTGAAATAATTAAAGTTTTCAAAAAGTACTAAAAATACTACTTTTTTCAAAATGCTATTTTACATACTTTTTAACGTTAACTTCACAGTTTCTTTAAAATATAATAAAAATACAATTTTTTTTGAAAAATTAAAAAAGTACCAAAATACTACTTTTTTAAAAATTTTATTTTTAGGTTCCTTTTACTATTTTGTCTCGAAATATTAAGAGAAGTAACAAAAAATACTATTTTTAGGAAAATTGTAAATAGTAGCAAAATACTACTTTTTAAAAATATTTATTTTTATTACAAAGCTCAATAGAATGCTTGTTATTTTTTAATAATTTAATAAAACTATTACAAAAAAATTAAAAAATGTGATAAAAATATAATTTTTTTTTTCAAAAATTAAAAAGTACCAAAAATACTACTTTTTTTAAAATGCTATTTTAGAGACATTTTCCAAATTACTCAACAATTTATATAAAATATAACAAAAAATACAATTTTTTTTGAAAAATTAAAAAAGTACCAAAAATACTACTTTTTTAAAAATTTTATTTTTAGGTTCCTTTTACTATTTTATATCAAAATATTAAAAGAAGTAACAAAAAATACTATTTTTAAGAAAATTGTAAATAGTAGCAAAATACTACTTTTTAAAAATATTTATTTTTATTAGAAATCTCAACAGTACGCTTGTTATTTTTTAAAGAAATTAAAAAATGTGATAAAAATACATTTTTTTTCCAAAAATCAGAAAGTACCAAAAATACTACTTTTTTAAAAATTGTAAAAATTAACAAAATAGTAAATTTTAAAAAAAGTAGCAGAAAAAACTAAGTTTTTTTCCAAAAATCAGAAAGTACCAAAAATACTACTTTTTTTAAAATTGTAAAAATTCACAAAATAGTAAATTTTAAAATAGTAGCAAAATACTACTTTTTAAAAAATATTTATTTTATTATTTTTAGAAAAATCAAAATAGTACTTTTTTTTAAAAAAACGTCCTTTTTAATTTTATTTTAATAAATTAATTCAAAAAGTAAGAAAAATACAACTTTTTGGTATAATAAAAATGGTAGCAAAAAAATATGATAGAAAGTAACAAAAATACTACTTTTTTAAAAATTTTATTTTCAGGTTCCTTTTACTCTTTTGTTAATAATTTGATCTAAATATTTAAAAAAAGTTGCGAAAAATACTACTTTTTGGAAAATTTAAATAGTAGCAAAAAACTACTATTTAAAAATTTTTATTTTTGTTCAAACCACCAGATTTTTATTTTTTAACAAAATAAATTTTTTTTCCAAAAACCAAAAAAGTACCAAAAATACTACTTTTTTTAAAATTGTAGTTTTAGGTACTTTTTACTATTTTGTTAATAATTTGATAAAAATATTGCAAAAAATAATAAAAATATTACTTTTATAAAAATTAAAAATAGTAGCAAAAATACTACTTTTTAAAATGTGTGATTTTTATTATTTCTTCTGGTTATTAAAGGTATATTTCAAAATTCTTATTTTTGTTTCAAACCACCAGATTTTTTATTTTTTAACAAAATAAATTTTTTTTTCAAAAACCAAAAAAGTACCAAAAATACTACTTTTTTTTAAAATTGTAGTTTTAGGTGCTTTTTACTATTTTGTTAATAATTTGATAAAAAAAATATTGCAAAAAATAGTAAAAATAGTACTTTTATGCAAATTAAAAATAGTAGCAAAAATACTACTTTTTAAAATGTGTGATTTTTATTATTTTTCTGGTTATTAATGATATTATATTTTAATAAGTTAATTAAAATATTATAAGTTAGAAAAAATACTACATTTTTAGAAAAATTAAAAAGTACTAAAAATACTACTTTTTAAAAAATATAAATTTTTGCCAATTTTTTAATGTTTTGTTAGTAATTCAATTAAAATATTGAAAAAAATCAAATTTTTAGAAAAATAAAAATAGTAGCAGAAATACTACTTTTTAAAAAAAATTTAGTTTTTGTTACTTTTTACTAAATTTTATTAAAACTTTATATAAAATGTATAAAAATACTACTTTTTTAAAAAATCTAAAAAAGTACCAAAATACTACTTTTTTAATAAAATTTTTTTTTAAACTTTTTGCATAATTTGATAATAAATATAAATAACTTATAAAAAAATACTACTTTTTTGGAAAATTAAAAAAGTACTAAAAAGACTACTATTTTAAAAAAAGTATATTTTTGATAATTTATCAGGATTACTTTAGTTTTCTTTTTGTATAATATTTATTTCATGATTTTTCCTATATACACAACAAATTCTATCACTCGTACATATAAATACTAGATTTAATCTCCTGATATTAATAAATATTTATAAATCAACTTTTAATCCTCTTTAAAATTCATACACATTATCATTCTCAGCCACAAAAACCATAATAAAAAATAGGAGTTTATAACAAATTGACAGCTTGTAAATATTTAAATAAAACATTTTATTGCTAAACAACAAATACAAACGAATGTCAAGGTTTTTAGTTCATACAAAACTACAATTGCATTGTAATTTTTAGTTCATTTCTTTTCTTCCTTTTTTTATTTTTGTATTGCAACTTGTATTAATATTGATTTGAATTTATACCATAAAAAAAATCAATATAAATGTCTGTGCAACATTTGCAAGAAGAATTTTTTTTTATTTCAGCTAAAAAGAAAAATTATAAAAAACAAGAAAAATAGTAGTTTTTTATGGGAATACAAGAGAACAATTGTAGCAACAATTCATAGGGGGTAGACATTATAAAGGAAAAAATAAGAAAAATTTTTTGAATGGATAAAGGAGACTTAAAAATGCTGTGTAATCATTATTTATTATGAATTTTAAAAAAGTACTAAAAATACTACTTTTTTAAAAACTTTATTTTTGCAAGTTTTTATGTGTGTTTTATTTAAAATTGAATCAAAATATTAAAAAGATGACCCAAAATACACTTAATAAGAAAATTATAAAAAGTATTAAAAATACTACTTTTTTAAAAAATTTAATTTTCGGTACTTTTTATACGTTCTTATTGATTTTATTAAAAATGTAATCAAAATATAAATTTTTTGAAAATTATAAAAAGGTAGTAAAAATAATACTATTTTAAAATTATGCTTTTAGTAGTTTTTTTTTATGAATTTTAAGTAAAAAAAGATTTAATATATTTTTTTCTTCAAAAATAAAAAAAGTACCAAAAATACTACTTTTTTAAAAACTGTAGTTTTGGTACTTTTTTTCTGTTTTTCAATAATTTTATTAATAAAGTAATTAAAATATTAAAAAACAATCCAAAATACTGTTTGTGGCACATTTTTAAAAAAGTACCAAAAATACTACTTTTTTAAAATGTTTATTAATATTGTATTTTTGGTACTTTTTAAGCTTCTTGAACAATATCTTTTGAAATATAATCAAAATATTTATATATTCATTTAAAATTTAACTATTTCTTAGAAAATTCTAAAAAGTATCAAAAAATACAACTATTTAAAAAATTGTGTTTTTAGTAGTTTTTTATGAATTTTAACTAATTTTATTAAAAAAAATTAATTAATATAAAACTTATAATACTTTTTTTAAAAAATTAAAAATGTACCAAAAATACTACTTTTTTAAAAACCGTACTTTTGGTACTTTTTTCTGTTTTTCAATAATTTTATTTATAAAGCAATTAAAATAGTAAAAATATAACAAAAAATACTGTTGTGGAACATTTTTAGAAAAGTACCAAAAATACTACTTTTTTAAAATGTGTATTAATTGAATTTTTATTATTTTTTATGCTTTTTGAACAATATCTTTTGAAATATAATCAAAATATTTATATATTCATCTAAAATTTAACTTTTTCTTAGAAAATTATAAAAAGTATCAAAAATACTACTATTTAAAAAATTGTGTTTTTAGTAGTTTTTTATGAATTTTAAGTACATTTATTAAAGATGTAATTAAAATAAGACCTAATATACCATTTTCTTCAAAAATAAAAAAAGTACCAAAAATACTACTTTTTTAAAAACTGTATTTTTGGTACTTTTTTCTGTTTTTTCAATAATTTTATTAATAATGTAATGAAAATATTAAAAATACAGTTTTTTTGAAAAGTACCAAAAATACTACTTTTTTAAAAAATTAGAATTTTTGCTAATTTTTGATTTTTAATAATAAATATTTCAAATGTGATCAAAAATTCCACAATCTGGGAATTTTTTTTTATAACAAAATTCATTTATTCCACTGTAGGACACTTAAATATCGTTATTGCAAAGTACATAGATAAAGAAAGGCGCAGCTGTTATTATTGCAAGGATATTTTATTATTTATTTTTTGTTTTTTTCCTTTTGTTGCAACCAGCAAGCAACACAACAACAGCAACAGCACTAAACAAATAATCATAAAAAATTGAATAACAAATTGTAAAAAAAATTATAAAAAAAAATACCAAGCAACAAGGCGGAGAAAAAAAAGAAGAGCATGAAACAAATAGTACCCAAGTGTTATAAGTGTCAACACACTGATAACAAAAACTATATACATATGCACAGCATAAGGGTATACTATGAGCAAGACTATGCCTGCATTTGCATTGAAACTATCTGTGGGTATTTGTTGGCCCTGTTTTTTCTATTGTGAACTTTAGTCATGACAAATAAAAACGAATTGACTTGAAGGCATAGAGAAAAATAATCACACACATGCAATCATTTGAATACAAATATATTTACACACACACTTATTCACTTCCTTTACAAAAAATTATAAACAAACTTTGTGTAGTTTTTCCTTAACAAACGAATGTGTTTGAATACACAGTAATTTGCATTTAATAAATTTTTTTATAGGAGATTTAAAAATGAGTTACAATTTCCATTAATAATAAATTTAAAAAAAGTACCAAAAATACTACTTTTTTAAAATATAAAATTTTTGGTACTTTTTATGTTTTCTAAAAATTTTATTACAAAAAATATATAAATAGTACTTTTTAAAAAAAAAATTTTAAATAGTACCAAAATACTACTTTTTTAAAAACTAAATTTTTGGTAACTTTTATGTTTTATAAATAAGTTTATTAAAAATGCAATTAATAGAATATTTAAAAAGTACTAAAAAATACTACTTTTTAAAAAAACTAAAATACTACTTTTTTAAAAACTTTAAATTTTAGGTACTTTTTTATGATTTTTAATAAATTTAGAAGAAATTTAATTTTAATTTAAAATATTACCCTAAATTCTACTGTTTTTTAAAATGCTACTTTTTTAAAAATTTAATTTTTGCTACTTTTTATTACATTTATTAAACATTTTAGCAAAAAATTTATTTATACATCAAAAATACTACTTTTTTAGAAAATTATAAAAAAGTATCATAAATACTCATTTTTTAAAATGTTTACTTTTGTTACATTTTATGTTATTTTATTAAAAATTTTTTCAATTTGAATCAAAATACTACTTTTTTAGAAAATTATAAAAAGTACCAAAAATACTACTATTTAAAAATATTAAATTTTTGGTAATTTTTACTGATTTTTATTAAAATTTTAATAAAAATATTTTCAATATTAACCAAAATACTACTATTTTAGAAAATTATAAAAAGTACCAAAAATACTACTTTTTAAAAAATTAAATTTTTGGTACTTTTTACTGATTTTTATTAAAATTTTATTAAAAATATTTTCAATATTAACCAAAATATTACTTTTTTTATAAAATTATAAAAAGTACCAAAAATACTACTTTTTAAAAAATTAAATTTTTGGTAATTTTTACTGATTTTTATTAAAATTTTAATAAAAATATTTAACATATGACCCAAAATAATAAATTCTTAGAAAATCATAAAAAGTACCAAAAATAATACTTTTTAAAAAATTAAATTTTTAGTACTTTTTTATAGATTTTTAATAATTTTATTAAAAATGTAATCAAAATATTTTAAATATTGTCCAAAAAACTACTTTTCTAAAAAAAGTACCCAAAGTAGTAGGTATTTGTCTAAAAAGTATCCAAAATACTACCTTTATAAAATTTGTATTTTAGTGTTATTAACTCAAAATCATGAAAAATATTACTTTTTTAGAAAATTATAAAAAAGTACCAAAAATACTACAATTTTCAAAACTTTTAGAAACTGTTTTTTGGTATTTTCTATAGGTTTTTAATAATTCTGTTTTCAAATGTATTCAAAATACTACTTTTTTGGAAGAGTTTAAAAAGTACTAAAATACTACTTTTTTAAAATTTAATTTTTGCTAATTTTTATTGATTTCAATTAGTTTAACAAAAAATTTAATTATAATATAACCTAAAAAACAATTTTCATAAAAAGTACTAAAATACTACTTTTTAAAAAATTGTATTTTTGCATCGTTTTATTGATTTTTAATAATTATATTAAAAATTTAATTAAGAGAAACCCATAAATGACTATTTTTTAGACAATATAAAAGTACCAAAAAAATACTACTATTTTCAAAACTTTTAGAAACTATTTTTCTGGTGCATTGTACGGGTTTTTAATAATTTATTTTTATTAAAACTTTAATAAAAATATCTATTTCATCAAAATATTACTATTTTAGAAAATTATAAAAAAGTACCAAAAATACTACTTTTTTAAAAATTGTATTTTTGCAATTTTTATTGATTTTTAAATTATTTTTTGCTAATTTTTATTGATTTCAAATAGTTTAACAAAAAATTTAATTATAATATAACCTAAAAAACAATTTTCATATAAAGTACTAAAATACTACTTTTTAAAAAGTTGTATTTTTGCATTGTTTTATTGATATTTAATAATTCTATTAAAAATTTAACTAAGAGAAACCCATAAATGTCTAATTTTTTAGAAAATATAAAAGTACCAAAAAATACTACTATTTTCAAAACTTTTAGAAACTATTTTTCTGGTGCATTGTACGGGTTTTTAATAATTTATTTTTATTAAAACTTTAATCAAAATATTTATTTCATCAAAATATTACTATTTTAGAAAATTATAAAAAAGTATCAAAAATACTACTTTTTTAAAAATTGTATTTTTGCAACTTTTTATTGATTTTTAAATAATTTTTGCTAATTTTTATTGATTTCAAATAGTTTAACAAAAAATTTAATTATAATATCACCTAAAAAACAATTTTCATAAATAGTGCTAAAATACTACTTTTTAAAAAATATAATTTTGCTCATTTTTATTGATTTTAATTAGTTTATAAAAAATTTAATTAAGATAACACCATAAATGATTATTTTTTACCAAAAAATACTACTATTTTCAAAACTTTTAGAAACTATTTTTCTGGTACATTCTACCGGTTTTTAATAATTTATTTTTATTAAAACTTTAATCAAAATATTTATTTCATCGAAATATTACTATTTTAGAAAATTATAAAAAAGTACCAAAAATACTACTTTTTTAAAAATTGTATTTTTGCAACATTTTCTTAATTTTTAATAAATCTATAAAAAATTTAATTAAAATAACCCCTTAAAATACTATTTTCTTATACAATAAATTTTCTTTTCTAGTGATTGGTCTATAATCCTGTCTAAAATCTTGTCCTGTTTAGTCTATAAAGTAATCTACTGTCTAGTTTTTAATGTCTTCTATTTTTTAGTCTTTGATCAAGTCTCTGTCTAATACATTCTTTAATATTTCCAAATTTTTTAAGTTTCGTACCCCTTTCTTTAATCTGTACTATGAGTGAGTGTGTCTCTAGTTTGCCTTAATACTTAGTTACTACAAAATATTCGTAATCTTTCAGGCAACAACTTTAAGTTGCCTGTAATATCTGCTTTTGTTCTCGTTTAAATATTACATTTTCTATTCAGTTTGACATAAAACGTTTTGTATTATATTTTTTTTTTTGTTTTGTTGCCAGCACAATTTCCTACCTTATTTGCATTTTCTTGACTTATGATTTTTTTTTTTGTTACAGTTTCGTTACATCAACCTAGATTCGCAAAGCGATTTAGTAGTATTTTGTTGCTACTTTTTATTTATGCCATCATAAATAATAAATAAACTTGAGAAGATTTTGCAAGAACCTTACCGCTCGCATTGAGACAGGAAGAGGAGCTGTAGTTGTTAAAATGTTTATACGTGATGATACAAACGATAGTTTTTTTATTTTGTATATTTTAAACTTGGGTTTCGTTTTTATGCATTTTGTGAATTCATAAATAAATAATGGAACACAAAGTTTAAAATGCACATAAAACAATTGTTGTTTAGCATAAATTGTTTTAAGATTGTTGAGGCAGAAGAGAATTATTTATGATTTAAAGCATCAGTCAGGATGAGGGTTAAAGGGTTTAAATATTGGAAATGTTTTAGCTTGTAATATCAAGAAGAAAATGGTGGAATATTTAGTTGCTATTAAGATTTTTAATTCCTAATTTTTAATATAAAATTCTATAGAAAGTAGAGTATGAGTGTTATTTAATTATTTTCTATTAAATATCACTCATACGTTTGAGTGAATTTTATTATGTTAAGGCAATTTCTAACACACGGCCTATGATTATTATTATTATCAGGCTTGAATTAAATATTAAGTATACGCCTTAGTTTCTCATAGCCTTCATATTTTTGATTCTAAACACACGTCGTATGATTATTATTATCTATCTTGTATTAAATATTAAGTATAAGCCTTTGTTTTTTATAACCTTGATATTTATTTGGTTTTAAGCTTAAAACTACAATTTTTCATATCTCTACTTTGTTGAAATATTTGTTTTCTATAAAAATTGCATTAAGGTTTTCTGTAAAAGACACATATACTGTATAAAAACCTCAGAAAATCCACACAAAAAATATAGTTTGAAAAAAAACCTTCAAAAATGTCATATAGAAAAGTGCAAACAAAAAAGATAAATATTTCAGGGCTGACAACAGTCAATAACAACAAGTTAAAGTGCATTCCATGAATGACAAATTGTAAACCACAAATTCCAAAACCCAAAATGGCAAGAAGCTTAAAATTGGATTTATTTTATATAATTTGTTAATTAAAGAAAATTTAAATCACAATTAGTTCGATAACAAACTGACTGTCTGCCTCATTTATATATTACTTTGTCTCTTAATTGCTAAAACACTCCCCTCATTTCAATTATTTGTTTTATTGCTAAAAATATAATAAAAAATTGTTCATTATTTTTTTTTTCCAGGCTACCCACCCAAAATCTATATTCTGTTAATATTAACTGTCAATAATTGTCTGTCTACCTTCTTTTCCCAACATCTGTTGTCTTCCATAAACAGCTCCTTTTCGCCTGTCAATCTTCATCTGCTAAAGCTCTCATTTCTCATTCAACGTCTGTCTATTTTTAGCTATTGTTCAAAGAACATTTTCTTTTTTTTTTTGTCATAACTTTCAACCACCAGACAGGGTGTAACCAATTCGTTTAAGAGTCAGGTATCAATTCCAAGACATATTTTTTTAAATTCTATTCGCCTCCCTTACAAAATGGTGTCATTGTGTAAATGACATGAAAAGAAAAAAAATTAAAATACTGTCTTATAAAATGATATTTATAACATTAGAATAGAAAAACATTTACATATAACTAAACCTGAATACAACTACTTATACTTATATTTCAGTATTTTCTTTTTACCTTAAAATACTACGGCAAATGTAACTAATGTCTGTCTCAAATGTTTAAAGTGTCTTAGAGGGAGCATGATATCTGTTATATTTGACTAGTTGAGCACAATTTGCTTAAATGTGTTGCAATTAAACAAAAAATTTGTTAAAATTTTTAAATTTGAGCAAATTTGCGCAAATTATCCTTCTGAATTTGTGCAAAATTTGTACAAAATTTTTCAAAGATTTAAATCAATTTGCCGATATTAAGCAACAATTTTCTTAAATTTTAAAATTTGTGCAAATTATACTTCAGAATTTGTGCAAATTTGTACAAAATTTTCAAAGATTTAACTCAAATTCTGTATATTTAAACAAACTAGCCTGCATTAAATAGAAAAATTATATGAAGTTGTAAATTTGTGTAAATTTTAGCATATTATTCTTAAATTTTTTTCTCGATTTGCGCAAATTTGTCCAATTTTTTTTTTAATTTAATTAAATTTCTGTAGATTTAATCAAATTATCCTCCATTCTATAGATAAATTATATGAAGTTGGAGTAAATTTGTGTAAATTTAAGCAAATTATCCTCAATTTGTGCAAATTATCCTTAAGAATTGTTCTCAATTTGTTCAAAATTTAACAGCTTTATTAATTTGTATAATTTTTGCTTAAATTTTAGTAAATTTGCAAAAATTATTGTTAAAATTTTTCTCAATTTGTGCAAATTTTTAAAAATTTTACTGAAATTCTGTAAATTTATTCAAATTATCCTGCATTAAATAGAGAAATTATATGATGTTGTAAATTTGTGTAAATTTGAGCATATTATTCTTAAAAATTGTTCTCAATTTGTGCAAAATTTTTAAAGCTTTAAATCAATTTGTGTAAATTTAATCAAATTATCCTGCTTTAAATAGTGAAATTATATGAAGTTGTAAGTTTGAGCATATTATTCTTAAAAATTGTTTTCGATTTGTGCAAATTTGTGCAAAATTTTGTAAGATTTAATTAAATTTCTGTAAATTTAATCAAATTATATTGCATTAAATATAGAAATTATATGAAGTTGTAAATTTGTGTAAATTTGCACAAATTTTTTCTTAATTGTTTTCAATTTGTGCAAATTTGTCCAACTTTTTTAGAAATTTAATTCAATTTCTGTACATCTAATCAATTTATCCAGCAAATTGTAACAAATTGTGAAAAAATTAGATGAAGTTGTAAATTTGTGCAAATTTTCCTTAATTGTTTTCAATTTGTGCAAATTTGTGCAAAATTTTTTAAGATTTAATTAAATTTCTGTAAATTTAATCAAATTATATTGCATTAAATATAGAAATTATATGAAGTTGTAAATTTGTGTAAATTTGCACAAATTTTTTCTTAATTGTTTTCAATTTGTGCCAATTTGTCCAACTTTTTTGAAATTTAATTAAATTTCTGTACATCTAATCAATTTATCCTGCATTAAATAGTGAAAAAAATTAGATGAAGTTGTAAATTTGTGCAAATTTTCCTTAATTGTTTTCAATTTGTGCAAAATTTTTTAAGATTTAATTAAATTTCTGTAAATTTAATCAAATTATATTGCATTAAATATAGAAATTATATGAAATTGTAAATTTGTGTAAATTTGCACAAATTTTTTCCTAATTGTTTTCAATTTGTTCAAATTTGTCCAAATTTTTTTAAGATTTAATTAAGTTGCTGTAAATTTAATCAAATTATTCTGCATTACATAGTGAATAAATTAGATGAAGTTGTAAATTTGCACAAATTTTCCTTAATTGTTTTCAATTTGTGCAAATTTGTACAACATTTTTATAAATTTAATTCAATTTCTGTAAATCTAAGAAATTATTCTCAATTTGAGCATATTGTCCATATGAAATGTTCTCAATTGGAGAAACGTTCTTAATATTTGCCGCAATTAAAGCCTGATTGCTTTAAACCTGTTAATTTTTTTAGTAAAATAGAAAAATTTCCTTTTACCTTAGCTTTTAACCACTTTCCCTTAATGTAAGCTGTGATTTCAGTCCATGATTGGCAAGTTAATCCAAGTACATCATAAATCTTATTTCATATTGATTGAGTATCAAGAGGATTACTAATTTCTAAGGTTTTTTAACACGTTTCTGTATCTCATTTACTTTGTTTCAAGAACATTAACAAGAACATTTATAATCTTCATAGCAAGAAAAGCCAATAAAAATCAAATAAACATTCTTGGCTTCAAAAACACTTAACACGTTCATTCATTATAAAGAACTCTTCTACACAGACAAGTGGAGAAAAATTGTTGAAGGCGATAATGATGTGGCCTGGCTGGAGTATAAAGGGAATTGCTGACAATGATAATCATCACTGGCAGCAGCAGTATCTCATCATCATCGTTGTAATAACATTATTCTTATAGATTTTACAACCTGATATATATACAAAGCCACAACATTAACAATGTATTACAATATCAAAAGGGAAACGATATGATGATGTTTTTCCATTTGGCCAGTAGGGTTTAATATATGAAACACAAAAGAGAACAACCTCATCAACCAACTTTGGTGGTGGGTGGCTTTTTGGTTTTGCCTTTTATTTCATGACCACATGTAGATGTAGTATCTTTACCACTGCTGCTATCAATGGACGTAAATGTTGGTCTACTGATGTCATACATCGCACGTTGAGGATAAATGTGGAACAATTTTATAAGGGAGCTGATATGCATCAAACATCAATAGTTAATTACTTAAAAGGGGACATAGTCTTCAACTCTAGAGTAGCAAAGAATTCTTTAGCAATCAAGGCGGATTTTTCATAACAGATTTTCTATAGAAAATTTGCTTGCAATCAAGCCAGATTTTCTATAGAGAATTTGCTTGAAATCAAGCCACATTTTCTATAGAAAATTTTCTTGAAATCAAGCCACATTTTCTATAGAAAATTTGCTTGCCATCAAGCCACATTTTCTATAGAAAATTTGCTTCCCATCAAGCCACATTTTCTATAGAAAATTTGCTTCCCATCAAGCCACATTTTCTATAGAAAATTTGCTTCCCATCAAGCCAGATTTAAGCTAGATTTTCTATAGAAAATTTGCTTGCAGTCAAGCTAGATTTTCTATAGAAAATTTGATTGCAGTCAAGCTAGATTTTCTATAGAAAATTTGATTGCAGTCAAGCAAGATTTTCTACAGAAAATTTGCTTACAATCAATCCAGATTCTCTATGGAAAATTTGCTTGCAATCAAGCTAGATTTTCTATAGAAAATTTGCTTGCAATCAAGCTAGATTTTCTATAGAAACTTTGCTTGCAATCAAGCCAGATTTTCTATAGAAAATTTGCTGGCAATCAAGCCAGATTTTCTATAGAAAATTTGCTTGCAATCAAGCTAGATTTTCTATAGAAAATTTGCTTGCAATCAAGCTAGATTTTCTATAGAAAATTTGCTTGCAGTCAAGCTAGATTTTCTATAGAAAATTTGCTTGCAGTCAAGCTAGATTTTCTATAGAAAATTTGCTTGCAATCAAGCCAGATTTTCTATAGAAACTTTGCTTGCAATCAAGCCAGATTTTCTATAGAAACTTTGCTTGCAATCAAGCTAGATTTTCTATAGAAAATTTGTTTGCAATCAAGCCAGATTTTCTATAGAAAATTTGTTGGCAATCAAGCCAGATTTTCTTTAGAAAATTTGCTTGAAATCAAGCCAGATTTTGTATAGAAAATTTGCTTGCAATCAAGCCAGATTTTCTATAGAAAATTTGCTAGCAATCCAGCTAGATTTTCTATAGAAAATTTGCTTGCAATCCAGCTAGATTTTCTATAGAAAATTTGCTTGCAATCAAGCTAGATTTTCTATAGAAAATTTGCTTGCAATCAAGCTAGATTTTCTATAGAAAATAGGTTTGAAATCAAGCTAGATTTTCTATAGAAAATTTGCTTGCAATCAAGCCAGATTTTCTATAGAAAATTTGCTTGCAATCAAGCTAGATTTTCTATAATAAATAGTTTTGAAATCAAGCTTCATTTTCCCAAAAAGAAATAATTTTGAAATTTGCTTTAAGTCAAGCTACATTTTCTGTAGAAAATTTGCCTAAAGTCCAGCCAGATTTCCTATAGAATTGTTGCTTGATGTCAAGCCAGAAACCAAGCTTTATTTTCTTCCCAAAAGTAGCATGATTTGAATTAACATTTTCTCCAGAAATATCCTCTTTATTTCGAATTACTTTTCTCTCCTTTTTCTGCAACATGAATTCATTTGAATATTTCAGAAAAAGCCTTGCTTCTGTAGTTGCCAAAATAAATCAATTTTTTTTTTGTTGTTTACATTTTGTTGCCTACTTTTTGGCTGTTTATTATACAACACGTGCTTCCAAGGAATATTTTTCAGCTTGAATTGTATGTGCGGCTGTGTTTATATTCCGTTGATGTTTCCTATGATTTATTAGAATTTATTTTTGGGTTTAACAACTAGATATTGGTATTTTAATATTCTGCTGCGTGTGTTTTCTTCTTTTATTAACAAAACAAAAATATTGATTAATTTTAAAATTGTTGTATGTTATAAAAATAAACAATAAATTTTTTATGTCCCTTTTTTTTGGCGAATGAAAAACATATTAAAGTTACACCCAGCATGATGGAAATTAATCCAGACATATAAAAATAAACGGTGTAAAAAATCGATTAAATATTGAATTTATTAAATTTATCAATATTAAACAGATTTTAGTTAAACATTTTCTCTTTTGTAAGTGTTAATGTTTCCTTTTCTAAATTCTGTGTTTTGTAGGGAGCTGTTGCTTGTTACTTTTACCCTGAGTAATTTAAACGGATCATTTGTCAACAAATGTTGCTCGTTAAATGGACTCATTTATTACATTTTAAATGTTTGACACGTTCAGTAAAGAGTATTAATATAAAAGCAGCAATAACTACTGTAATAAGTATAAATAAGCAGTTCACATTAGACATTAATTTAAAAAAGTTAATTAAATTTACTAAATGAACTCAAAATACTTAAACAGAAAACAGAACTTCAATTTGAAATCAGCCATCAATTGCTGCAAATTTTCTATAGAAAATCAGCCATCAATTGCTGCAAATTTTCTATAGAAAATCAGCCATCAATTGCTGCAAATTTTCTATAGAAAATCAGCCATCAATTGCTGCAAATTTTCTATAGAAAATCAGCCATCAATTGCTGCAAATTTTCTATAGAAAATCAGCCATCAATTGCTGCAAATTTTCTATAGAAAATCAGCCATCAATTGCTGCAAATTTTCTATAGAAAATCAGCCATCAATTGCTGCAAATTTTCTATAGAAAATCAGCCATCAATTGCTGCAAATTTTCTATAGAAAATCAGCCATCAATTGCTGCAAATTTTCTATAGAAAATCAGCCATCAATTGCTGCAAATTTTCTATAGAAAATCAGCCATCAATTGCTGCAAATTTTCTATAGAAAATCAGCCATCAATTGCTGCAAATTTTCTATAGAAAATCAGCCATCAATTGCTGTAAATTTTCTATAGAAAATCAGCCATCAATTGCTGCAAATTTTCTATAGAAAATCAGCCATCAATTGCTGCAAATTTTCTATAGAAAATCAGCCATCAATTGCTGCAAATTTTCTATAGAAAATCAGCCATCAATTGCTGCAAATTTTCTATAGAAAATCAGCCATCAATTGCTGCAAATTTTCTATATAAATTTGCGAAATTTGAATAAATTTGCCTTAATTTGAGTAAATTTATCAAAATTTTTACAAATTTTACTCAGTTTGAGTAAATATGCATACAATTTGATCAAATTTACCACAACTTTGCATTAATTTGTGTAAATTTGAGTAAGTTTGAGCAAATTTGCCAAAAATTTGAGCCAATTCACCTATATTAGTCCAATTTTTTACTTAATTTTTGTCAAAATATCCTTCATTTGAGCCATTCTGAGTCAGTTTGGCCAAAATATCATCCATTTGAGCAAATTTCCCTCAATTTGAGCAAATTTATTTCTTATTTTGGAAAAATAAATTCTAAATTAAGCAATTGTCCTTGATTTTTGAGTCAATTTGGCGAAATTTAATCAAATTGGCTTTAGTTTGTGCAAATTTGACTAAATTTTGGCAAATTTGAGCAAACATGACCAAATTTAAGGAAATCAATCGAGCAATTTTTCCTAATTTTTTGCAAATTATCCTTTATTTGATCGAGTTTGAGTCAGTTTGTGCAAAATACCATCAATTTGAGCAAATTTGACTAAATTTGAGCAAATTTGACTAAATTTGAGCAAATTTATTTCGTATTTTGAACAAATAAATTCTAAATTAAGCAATTGTCCTTGATTTTTGAGTCAATTTGGTGGAATTTAATCAAATTGGCTTTAGTTTGTGCAAATTTGACTAAATTTTGCCAAATTTGAGCAAACTTGACCCTATTTAAGAAAATTAATCGAGCAATTTTTCCTAATTTTCGGCAAATTATCCTTTATTTGATCCAGTTTGAGTCAGTTTGTCCAAAATACCATCAATTTGAGCAAATTTGACTAAATTTGAGCAAATTTATTTCTTATTTTTAAATTTGACTAAATTTTGGCAAATTTGAGTAAACTTGACCCAATTTAAGCAAATTAATCGAGAAATTTTTACTAATTTTCGGCAAATTATCCTTTATTTGATCGAGTTTGAGTCAGTTTGTCCAAAATACCATCCATTTTAGCAAATTTTCCTAAATTTGAGCAAATTTATTTCTTATTTTGAAAAAATAAATTTTTGGCAAATTTAGTTTGCTCAAATTTTGGCAAATTTGAGCAAACTTGACCCAATTTAAGCAAATTAATCGAGAAATTTTTACTAATTTTCGGCAAATTATCCTTTATTTGATCCAGTTTGTCCAAAAAACCATCAATTTGAGCAAATTTGCCTAAATTTGAGCAAATTTATTTCTTATTTAAAAAAATAATTGTCTTTTTTAATTGTCAATTTGCAGGAATTTAAAAAAAATTTCATTAATTTGAGTAAATTTGCCTTAATTTGAGTAAATTTGCCTTAATTTGTCCAAAATTTTCGTAAAGCTGCATCAATTTGAGCTAATTTGTTCCTTATTTTGAAAAAATTAATTCTAAATTAAACAATTATCCCTAAGTTTTGAGTAAATTTGCCGGAATTTAAGCAAATTTGTTTTAATTTTCCCTCATTTTGGCTAACGCACCGTCCATTTGATCAAATTTGAAAAAAAAATTGTCTAAATTAAGCAATTGTTCTTGATTTTAAAGACAGTTTCCTGGATTATAATTAAATTTGCTTTAATTTGTGTGAATTTGCCATAATTTGAGCAGATTTGCCAAAATTTGAGCAAATTTAGCCAAGTTTCACCTAAATTCATGCAATTTTTCATAATTTTTGGCAAACTATTTTCATTTATGCCAGTTTGAGTCAGTTTGTCCAAAATACCATCCATTTGAGCAATTATGCTTTAATTTCTGTAAATTTGAGCAAATTTTGCTAAAATTTGTGCAAACTTTGCGCAATTTAAGCAAATTCACCTAAATTCATGCATTCCTTGCTTAAATTATCCTTGATTTTTAAGTTAATTTGCAGGAATTTAATCAATCATGCTTTAATTTGTGTAAATTTGAGCAAATTTTGCCAAAATTTGTGCAAACTTTGCGCAATTTAAGCAAATTCACCTAAATTCATGCATTCTTTGCTTTAATTATCCTTGATTTTTAAGTCAATTTGCCGGAATTTAATCAATCATGTTTTAATTTGTGTAAATTTGAGCAAATTTTGCCAAAACTTGCGCAAACTTGGCGCAATTTAAGCAAATTCACCTAAATTCATGCATTTCTTGCTTTAATTATCCTTGATTTTTAAGTTAATTAGCCGGAATTTAATCAATCATGCTTTAATTTGTGTAAATTTGAGCAAATTTTGCAAACATTTGTGCAAACTTGGCGCAATTTAAGCAAATTCACCTAAATTCATACATTCTTTGCTTAAATTATCCTTGATTTTTAAGTTAATTAGTGGGAATTTCATCAATCATGCTTTAATTTGTGTAAATTTGAGCAAATTTTGCCAAAATTTGTGCAAACTTGGCGCAATATAAGCAAATTCACCTAAATTCATGCATTTTTTGCTTTAATTATGCTTTAATTTGAGCAAATTTTGCCAAAATTTGTGCAAATTTGGCGCAATTTAAGCAAATTCACCTAAATTCATGCTTTTCTTGCTTGATTTTTAAGTTAATTAGCCGGAATTTAATCAATCATGCCTTAATTTGTGTAAATTTGAGCAAATTTTGCCAAAATTTGTGCAAACTTGGAACAATTTAAGCAAATTCACCTAAATTCATGCATTTATTGCTTTAATTATTCTTGATTTTTAAGTTAATTAGCCGGA
This sequence comes from Calliphora vicina, assembly GCF_958450345.1. Lineage (NCBI taxonomy): Eukaryota > Metazoa > Arthropoda > Insecta > Diptera > Calliphoridae > Calliphora > Calliphora vicina. The sequence goes on along the minus strand of NC_088782.1, from coordinate 118,934,274 downwards.
ATTTAATCAATCATGCTTTAATTTGTGTAAATTTGAGCAAATTTTGCCAAAATTTGTGCAAACTTGGAGCAATTTAAGCAAACTCACCTAAATTCATGCATTTTTTGCTCATTTTTGTCATATTATCCTTCATTTGAGCAAATTTGACTCAATTTAAGCCGAGTTTCTAAGGAAAATAAGTTTTCAATTTGAAAAAATTTGTGTATTGTGCTTAATTTAAGCAATTTTTTTTTATAGAATATCTGTTTTACCCCTTTATATAAATACATATGTGTGTAATTTAAGTTTTTTTTTTGCAAGAGGATTTTTGTGTGTGTTGGCAAATATTTATATAATTTAACAACCCTTTAAGCCATAAAATGTTTACATGTATTTAATTGTGTATAAAAAAGTTATGTAGCAAGTGAAAAAGGGCTTAAAGGATAGATTTTGAAATATAGGAATTGAAACAGCAATTAGTTTGTCCAATGGAGAAAAATTTTTGATTAAGATTTTGTACAAAGTTTTGAAATTTTGTGTTAAAATTTCCTTTTAAGTCCATTTGCTTTAGAGGTTTTCTTAGGTTACAATTTATTTACATTAATTAGTTGTATTTCTGACAAAACCCATAAAAAAATATACAAACATTGGTAACGACTGCTATGTTGAGTTTATGCTGAACAAGTTGCGAAAATATGCTTGAATACGCCACCACAATTTAATTCCATACACTTTTCCCAAAGTCATGTTAAATCCAATATATTTTTCGACCTAAAAAATTCAATATTTTGGCTTGCATTTAATCGCTGATTGATTAAACGGAACCTGGCATAATTCTTCAGTATAACTTTAAAAACTGAAAAATTGCGTTTCATAACACAATTTTTGGTCCAAGGTATTTTACAACTTAATAAGTTTCATCATAGACACTAAAATAACTTAATTGAATTGACGCCTTTGGAACAGCATCCAGTCAGTTATAAAGATGTGTCTGCCTCCCCCAAATATCATCAAATATGCAAACAAATTCATTTGATTTTCAATTACACAATTTATCACATGTGTCAACATCGACATCATCATCATCATCATGACTGGCCACCACACAAAAACGCGTCATCAGTATTTCAGGAACCCAAACACATATCAAATCCTCCTCCATATATATAAAAATTCTGGTATAAATAAATGAAAAATACTGATGTTTAAAGCGAAATGCATTTGCATTGAATATATTTCCAAAACAAAACAAAAAATAATCATACAAATGAAACGGAAAGTAATTGAATAACAAATTTAAATTGATTTTTAATAATATTAACACGAAAACAATTGAAATTGAATTTAAAGAGATTGATTGAATATTTAGTTCATTAGAAATTGGACAATATTTTTTTCAAATATTACAGCAAATTTTCTAGAGAAAATCAGGCTTCAAATGCAGTAAATTTTCTAGAGAAAATCAGGCTTCAAATGCAGCAAATTTTCTACAGAAAATCTAGCTTCAATTGAAGCTAATTTTCTAGAAAATTTGCACAAATTTACACAAATTTAGATCAGCTTCACCCTCTTTATCTATTTAATGCAGGATAATTTGATTAAATTTACAGAAATTTAAATAAATCTTAAAAAATTTTGCGCAAATTTGCACAAATTGAGAAAAATTCTTAAGAATAATTGCGCAAATTTGTTCAAATGTGAAAATTTAGCAATTCTTTTTTGGTTAATTGTTGTAACACATTTAACCAAATTGTGCTCAAATTTTCTAGATAATTTACATAGGAAAATTTGCTCAAATTTACACAAATTTACACCAACTTCACCCACTTTATGTATTTAATGCAGGTTAATTTGATTAAATTTACAGAAATTGTATTAAATCTTAAAAAATTTTGCGCAAATTTGCACAAATTGAGAAAAATTCTTAAGAATAATTGCACAAATTTGTTCAAATGTGAAAATTTAGCAATTTTTTTAATTGTAACACATTTAACCAAATTCTGGTCATATTTTCTAGATAATTTGCTTAGGAAAATTTGCTCAAATTTACACAAATTTACACAAACTTCACCCACTTTATCTATTTAATGCAGGATAATTGGATTAAATTTACAGAAATTGTATTAAATCTTAAAAAATTTTGCGCAAATTTGCACAAATTGAGAAAAATTCTTAAGAATAATTGCGCAAATTTATTCAAATGTTAAAATTTAACAATTCTTTTTTGGTTAAAAAAAGGTGTTACATGTAACCAAATTCTGGTCATATTTTCTAGATAATTTGCTTAGGAAAATTTGCTCAAATTTACACAAATTTACACCAACTTCACCCACTTTATCTATTTAATGCAGGATAATTGGATTAAATTTACAGAAATTGAATTAAATCTTAAAAAATTTTGCGCAAATTTGCACAAATTGAGACAAATACTTAAGAATAATTGCGCAAATTTGCTCAAATGTGATAATTTAAGCAATTTTTTGGTTAATTAAAATTTATACATTTGAGACAAACGTTAGTTAGACATGCAGTATACAAATTGAGCTTTAACTGCAGCAAATTTGTGCCAATTTATGCAAATTTGACGCAGTTTGAACAATTTATGTAAATTTGTCTTAATTTGAAGAAATTTTTGGACTGAATTTGAATTTTTTTCCATTGAATTCAATTTTGAATGAAAAATTTAGGTTTAATTTCAACAAATTTTTTACAATTTGTGCAAATTTGTGTAAAATTTCTCCAAATTAAACTTGAATTTAAATAGTGAGCTTTAATAATTGTCTAAAATTTGGATTATTTTTAAATAATTTTAGCCTGAATTTGAGCAAATTTGTCCTAATTTGAACAATATTATTTTTCAATTTAATACTTTTTTGAAATTTTTTTTATTTTTTTCTAATTTGCCCTAATTTGTGCAAATTTCCTAAAATTTTACAAAAATTTTTCATTTATTTGACAAGTCATTCTTAATTTATCAAAACTTTGTATTTTTACATGCAAATTTGAGTCAATTTGAACACAATTTGAGCAAAGTTGGCCAAATTTTTTAATGAAATTAATTTTTTTTATTGAATCCTATTTTGAATAGAAAATTAAGTTTTAATTGCATCAAATTGTTTCCAATTTGAGTAAATTTGTATAAAATTTCCTCAAATTTGTTTAAAATTTTATACATTTTTTAAAATCATCCTTTATTTATTAAAAACTGTTAAAAATTCATTCAAATTTGAGCCAATTTGAATCAAAAAAATCATGTAAATTTTAACAAATTTTCCTCATTTTCTCCAGAATTTGTGCAAGTTTGTCTTAATTGGACCAAAATTTTTACTGAATTTTTAATTTTTATGAAAAAATTCATTAAAATTTTACCCAATTTGAACAAATTTGCCTTATTTTCGTCTGAGTTTGAGTATATTTGTCTTAATTTGTGCAATTTTTTTTACAGAATTTGAATTTTTTCTCAATTGAATTTAATTTTTTTAAAGAAAATTTAGCTTTAGTTAAATTAAATTTGCAACAATTTGTGCAAAATTGCCTAAAATTTTAAAAATATTTGCATTGATTTATCAAATCAGCCTTAATTTACGAAACAAATTTAAAAATTAATGGAAATTTGAGTAAATTTTAACCAATTTTCATCGTTTTCGGCTGAATTTGAACAAATTTGTGCAAATTTTTTAATGCAAATTTGCCTCAATTTGCACAAATTTTTTTTAATTTGAGCAAATTTTACAATTTTAACCAATTTTCCTCCTTTTCGGCTGAATTTGAAGAAATTTGTCTGAATTTGTGCAAATTTTTTAAGGCAAATTTGCCTCAATTTGCACAAATTTTTCGGAATTTTAGCAAATTTTAAAATTTTAACCAATTATCCTCCTTTTCGGCTGAATTTGATGAAATTTGTCTGAATTTGTGCAAATTTTTTAATGCAAATTTGCCTCAATTTGCACAAATTTTTCGGACTTTTAGCAAATTTTACTCCTTTTTGCCTGAATTTGAACACGTTTGTGTTAATTAAAGCTTATATATAAATTTTCTATAGAAAATCTTGTCTCATTTGAAGCATATTTGCACAAATTTTTCTGAATTTTAGCAAATTTTACTCATTTTCGCCTGAATTTGAACAAGTTTGTGTTAATTAAAGCCTATTAATAAATTTTCTATCTGAATTTTAACAATTTTTACTCATTTTCGCCTGAATTTGAACAAGTTTGTGTTAATTAAAGCCTATTAATAAATTTTCTATAGAAAATCTTGTCTCATTTGAAGTAAATTTCCTATAAATAGCCATGCATTAGAAAAGAAATCATGTTCAATCCTAATAATCGCTCAAAGCAATACAAGTGTCAAATATGTAATTTTCTTTGGTTATATTTATTATGGCCAGAGATTATTAAATGCTAATATCAGGATATAAAAATCAATCCCTAGAGAAAAAGCTGCTTAAATCAAGATTTGTATTCCGGCAAAAAGCGAAAGAAATCCTTACAATTTGAAAACATTTTTCACATGTTGATAAGCATGCTTCTGATATGGGTAGAAATATTTTGGGGAAATATTTAAACACAAGCATTTACATCTACTTTACATACTCATGTATATGTAAAACTGTCTATGTAAATACATAGTTATTGCCTGATATGTTTGAAAAGTCACGAAATAAGTATTTGCTAGGAATATATTTATTTGAATATAAATGTGAGTAGATTTCTAAATGTGTGTGGCAATTGTTTGTACAATATTTTCAAAATTCCTAATGTCAAAAAGCGGAAGCCAGTGATGCGTTAGTTAAGTGTCATAAAAATCAGTCAAAATAAATATAATTTTATTATAGACTACAATTTCTTATATTTTCTTAAATTTTCATCCAAAATATATAAAATATTTTGAGCAGACATGTTTCAAATACAAAACAAAATGTCCTTTTTAAATGAACTCTATTTCCTTTATTAAGGTTTTACAGGGATCAATCAAAAATCTTTGATTAAGCTAACATTTTGTATTATAAAATAGAAAAAACTTACATCCCAATTTCATTTAAGAAAAGCTCATGTAATCCTTGCTTTTCTCCCCCTATTTCGTTTATTTTTTTTTCTCACTACTTTAATTGCACATTTTTTATTATTTGTTTTATAGCTGTTTCATTTATAAAAGTTGCCATAATCCTTAAAAAAACAATATAAATAAGAATAAAATGAGAGAAAAAAAAGAATAAAAGCTGTAAACATAAAAATGAATTCATTTTCATTACTTTTGACATCGGCATTCTTATTTATGATGTCACGTATCTTTCGTTATTATTAAACCTTTTAAGCCCAGCAACACCAACACCTTTCATTTTATCAGTCTCAAAGTTTTATTATTTTTCTCACATATTAAACAAATAGAAACAGAAGATATGTTTGCAATAATTAATAATATTCAATACAAATAAAGAAAACAATGAATAAAGCTTTAATGACAGGAAATTTAAAGAAAAATTGCAAGCAAATTTGCACAAATTGAAGCAAATTTGCTAAAATTGAGAACAAATTTCTGCAATTTAAGTATTATTTGCATACATTTGTGTCAATTTGCTCCAATTCACCCAAATTTGCTTTAAAATTCAGGGAAATTTGCTCAAATTGAGGTAAATTGTTGCAAATAATACTTAAATTGCAGAAAATTGGTCTTAATTTGAGCCAATTTTGTGCAAATTTGCTCAAATTAAGACCAATTTTCTACAATTTAAGTATTATTTGCATTAATTGGGGTCAATTTGCTCCAATTTATACAAATTTACCCAAATTTGCATTAAAATTCAAAGAAATTTGCTCAAATTGGGATAATTTGTGTAAATTTGCCTAAATTGGGGCAAATTTAAGCAGTTTAATCTCAATTTTCAATAAAAAATCTTGAAGAAAAATTTTAAATTCTGGCCAATTTGCACAAATTGAGGTCAATTTGCTCCAATTTACCCAAATTTGCTTTAAAATTCACAAAAAAAATGCTTAAATTGGGATACTTTGTATAAATTTGTCTAAATTGAGGCAAATTTGAGTAATTTAATCTCAATTTTCTATATAAAACCTAAAGAAAAATTTAAAATTCAGGCCAATTTGCAGAAATTGAAGCAAATTTGCTCAAATTAAGACCAATTTTCTGCAATTTAAGTATTATTTGCATTAATTGGGGTCAATTTGCTCCAATTTATACAAATTTAACCAAATTTGCATTAAAATTCAAAGAAATTTGCTCAAATTGGGATAATTTGTGTAAATTTGCCTAAATTGGGGCAAATTGAAGCAACTTAATCCCAATTTTCAATAAAAAAAACTTGAAGCAAAATAAAAAATTCTGGCCAATTTGCTCCAATTTACCCAAATTTGCTTTAAAATTCATAAAAAAATGCTTTAATTGGGATAATTTGTATAAATTTGTCGAAATTGAGGCAAATTTGAGTAACTTAATCTCAATTTTCTATATAAAACCTAAAGAAAAATTTAAAATTCAGGCCAGTTTGCACAAATTGAAGCCAATTTGCTGAAATTAAGACCAATTTTCTGCAATTTAAGTATTATTTGCATTAATTGGGGTCAATTTGCTCCAATTTATACAAATTTAACCAAATTTGCATTAAAATTCAAAGAAATTTGCTCAAATTGGGATAATTTGTGTGAATTTGCCTAAATTGGGGCAAATTTAGGCAACTTAATCTCAATTTTCTATAAAAAAGCTTGAAGAAAAATTTTAAATTCTGGCCATTTGCACAAATTGAGGTCAATTTGCTCCAATTTACCCAAATTTGCTTTAAAATTCAATAAAAAATTTCTTAAATTGGAATGAATAAGTTAATCTCAATTTTCTATATAAAACCTAAAGAAAAATTTAAAATTCAGTCCAATTTGCACAAATTGAAGCAAATTTGCTCAAATTAAGACCAATTTTCTGCAATTTAAGTATTATTTGCATTAATTGGGGTCAATTTGCTCCAATTTATACAAATTTAACCAAATTTGCATTAAAATTCAAAGAAATTTGCTCAAATTGGAATAATTTGTGTAAATTTGCCTAAATTGGGGCAAATTTAAGCAACTTAATCTCAATTTTCTATAAAAAAGCTTGAAGAAAAATTTTAAATTCTGGCCAATTTGCACAAATTGAGGTCAATTTGCTCCAATTTACCCAAATTTGCTTTAAAATTCATTAAAAAAAATGCTTAAATTGGGATAATTTGTATAAATTTGTCTAAATTGAGGCAAATTTGAGTAACTTAATCTCAATTTTCTATTAAAATTCTATTCATAAAAAAAATGCTTAAATTGGGATAATTTGTATAAATTTGTCTAAATTGAGGCAAATTTGAGTAATTTAATCTCAATTTTCTATATAAAACCTAAAGAAAAATTTAAAATTCAGGCCAATTTGCACAAATTGAAGCCAATTTGCTGAAATTAAGACCAATTTTCTGCAATTTAAGTATTATTTGCATTAATTGGGGTCAATTTGCTCCAATTTATACAAATTTAACCAAATTTGCATTAAAATTCAAAGAAATTTGCTCAAATTGCGTAAATTTGCCTAAATTGGGGCAAATTTAAGCAACTTATTCTCAATTTTCTATAAAAAAGCTTGAAGAAAAATTTTAAATTCTGGCCAATTTGCACAAATTGAGGTCAATTTGCTCCAATTTACCCAAATTTGCTTTAAAATTCACAAAAAAAAATGCTTAAATTGGGATAATTTGTATAAATTTGTCTAAATTGAGGCAAATTAGAGTAACTTAATCTCAATTTTCTATATAAAACCTAAAGAATAATTTAAAATTAAGGCCAGTTTGCACAAATTGAAGCCAATTTGCTGAAATTAAGACCAATTTTCTGCAATTTAAGTATTATTTGCATTAATTGGGGTCAATTTGCTCCAATTTATACAAATTTAACCAAATTTGCATTAAAATTAAAAGAAATTTGCTCAAATTGAGATAAATTGTGTAAATTTGCCTAAATTTGCTCAAATTGAGATAAATTTTCTGAAATTTAAGTTCTATTTGCATAAATTTAATACAATGCTTTAAAATAAAGTCAAATTTGCTCAAATTTAGACATATTATCTGCAATTTAAGTTCTATTTGCATAAATTCGAGTCAATTGGCTCCAATTTACCCAAATTTACTTTAAAAATTCAGTGAAATTTGCCTAAATTGCAATAATTTTTTTAAATTTGTCTAAATTGGGGCAAATTTTCCCTTAAGAAACTTCAAACTAAATTTAAAATTCAGGTCAATTTGTGCAAATTGAAGCAAATTTGCTCATACTACAATTAATGTTCTATTTGCTTAAATTGGTGACAATATCCTCCATTTTACCCAAATTTGCTTTAAAATTCAAGGAAATTTGCTCAAATTCGGATAATTTGTTTAAATTTGTGTAAATTAAGGCAAATTTGAGCAATTTAATCCCGATTTTCTATAAAAAAAAACTGGAAGCAAAATTAGGGAAAATTTGCTCAAATTTGCTCAAATTCTTATAATTTGTTTTAATTTTCCTAAGCTGAGTTAAATTTGAGCAACTTAATCACAATTTTCTACAAAAAACTTGAAGCAAAATTTAAAATTCATGACAATTTGCACAAATTCTGCAATTTAAGTTCTATTTGCTTCAATTTACATAAATTTGCTTTAAATTTCAGCAAAATTTGCGCAAATAGGGGATAATTTGTTAAAATTTGCCTAAATTGAGGCAAATTTGAGCAACTTAATCTAAATTTTCTATAAGAACCTTACTTTCATTGAAAAAAAATTTTAAATTCATTCAAATTTGCATAAATTGAAGCAAATTCGATCAAATTGACAAAAATTATGTGCAATTTAAGTTCTATTTGCATAAATTGGGATAAATTTGCTCCAATTTACACAAATTGTTCTCAATTTATTATTAATTCGTTAAAATAATGGCAAATTCGCTCAAATTTTCTGCAATTTAAGTTCTATTTGCCAAAATTTGGGTAAATTTGCTCCAATTTACACAAATTGTTCTAACTTTATTATTAATTCTTTAAAATTTTGGCAAATTTGCTCAAATAGAGACAAATTTTCTGCAATTTAAGTTCAATTTGCACAAATTGGGGTAAATTTGCTACAATTTACACAAATTTTGCTGCAATTATACATAATGTTCCCTAAAATTAGCTAAGTGTCATGCAATTGAAAACCAATATGCTTCAATTTAAAAATTAAACCTCAAATTTGAACAAATTTACCTGAATTTGATCAAATTTGCCTTATTTTCGCTTGAGTTTGAGTATATTTGTCTTAATTTGTGCAATTTTTTTTTACAGAATTTGAATATTTTTCTCAATTGAATTCAATTTTTTTAAAGAAAATTTAGCTTTAGTTAAATTAAATTTGACCCAATTTGTGCAAATCGGCCTTAATTTACGAAACAAATTCAAAAATTAATGGAAATTTGAGTCAATTTGAAACAATTTTCATTCTTTTTGGCTGAATTTGAAGAAATTTGTCTGAATTTGTGCAAATTTTTTAATGCAAATTTGCCTCAATTTGCACAAATTTTTCTGAATTTTAGCAAATTTTACTAATTTTCGCCTGAATTTGAACAAATTTGTGTTAATTAAAGCCTCTTAATAAATTTTCTATAGAAAATCTTGTTTCATTTGAAGCAAATTTGCACAAATTTTTCTGAATTTTAGCAAATTTTACTTATTTTCGCCTGAATTTGAACAAATTTGTGTTAATTAAAGCCTATTAATAAAAATATATTAAAAATTTTGTACAAATTCTGCTCAATTTATTATTTATTCGTGAAAATTATGGCAAATTTGCTCCAATTTACACAAATTTTCTCCAATTTAAGTTCTATTTGCATAAATTGGGGTAAATTTGCTCCAATTTACACAAATTTGCCTGTAATGAAAGGAATTAATAATAATTTGAGGCTAATTTGTGCAAATTCAGGCTCTACTTGCACAAATTGACAACAATTTGCTGTAATTGAAGCTAATTTACCTCAATATAAGAAAAATTTTATAGTGTTTGACTAAATTTGCTCAAATTTTATCAAATTGATCTTCAAGCGTAACAAACTAGACTCAATATCAACAAATTATCCTCAATTGCTTCAATAGAAAATTTGCTTCAATTGAAGCTGGATTTTCTTCTAGAAAATTTGCTTCAATTGAAGCTGGATTTTCTTCTAGAAAATTTGCTTCAATTGAAGTTGGATTTTCTTCTAGAAAATTTGCTTCAATTGAAGTTGGATTTTCTTCTAGAAAATTTGCTTCAATTGAAGCTTGATTTTCTTCTAGAAAATTTGCTTCAATTGAAGCTTTATTTTCTTCTAGAAAATTAAAAAAAATTCTTGAAGAAAATCATCAATTGAAGCTGGATTTTCTTCTAGAAAATTTGCTTCAATTGAAGCTTGAATTTCTTCTAGAAAATTTGCTTCAATTGAAGCTTGAATTTCTTCTAGAAAATTTACTTCAATTGAAGCTTGATTTTCTTCTAGAAAATTTGCTTCAATTGAAGCTTGATTTTCTTCTAGAAAATTTGCTTCAATTGAAGCTTGATTTTCTTCTAGAAAATTTGCTTCAATTGAAGCTTGATTTTCTTCTAGAAAATTTGCTTCAATTGAAGCTTGATTTTCTTCTAGAAAATTTACTTCAATTGAAGCTTGATTTTCTTCTAGAAAATTTACTTCAATTGAAGCTTGATTTTCTTCTAGAAAATTTGCTTCAATTGATGCTTGATTTTCTTCTAGAAAATTTGATTTTCTTCTAGAAAATTTGCTTCAATTGCAGCTTGATTTTCTTCTAGAAAATTTACTTCAATTGAAGCTGGATTTTCTTCTAGAAAATTTGCTTCAATTGAAGCTTGAAAATTAATAACCTAATAATTAAATTAAAACAAACCCGTTTTAAATTAAAACCATTGTTTTAATGAGCATTTGTGTTGCTCATTAAAACAATTGTTTTAATTATAAACAAGCTAAAAGAAAGAGGAATAAAATGGAGTGAAAAAGTGGTCATTAAAATTGATGTCCATCAAAAATACAATAAATGTGAAACCGAAATGAACAGCCACAGAAAAATTATGTTAAAATGTTGTTATTATTGTAGAGGGGTTTTGAAAAAGTTTTGCCTTGCTGGCTCTCATCCCAGTTTATTATTATTATGAATTGTTGTTTTCTTTCACATCATATTTTAATGATTTAATATTCGTGTCACGGTTTAGGGCCTGCTGAGGAGACGTACACAAGAATGAGGGAAAGAAGTAAACACTTAACGGAAATGAAAATAAAAAAAGGTGAAACTGAAAAGCAGCTTAAACAGGAAATTATTGTATTGAATAACAAATATTTGCTTGTTTGTGTGGCTGTCTCTCTTAAGTTGTTGTTAATATTATTTGCATTGTAACCAAATACAAACAGGATAATAATGTTGTATTATTAACGTATTTTCCTATATATCCTGTTTAAATGAAAGGATATACTTAAAGTTAAAGGTAATTGAAGAATAAAGTAAAATAAAAGTTAATTTTTAAGTATCTAAGCTTTATTTCTAAGCATTAAAACACTTTTTATTGATTTTGGCAAATTTTATTTTCTAAGCCTAAAAGTATGCTTTAATAATGAAGTAAATTAAAGCCTGAAACTAATGTTTAATATTCAGTGTGATTTTCTCAGTTTAAATAGATTTTTAAACATTAATTTACTCCATTTAACTGTTATTATCTGTTTTAAATCTTTTATTTAAGATTTCTCAAGCAGAAAAACTTTATGCAAAAACTTTACCATTGAGAATTTTAAACCATAACAATTTTATAGTTATAACTTTCAGGTTTTTTTTTTATTCAAAAGAATAAATAATATTTTGTCATTTGCACTTATTTATCTATTATTTTCTTTAGAAATTTTATTTAAAAAAAAACAATAGCAGCAACTTCTGCTGTTGTAACTGAAGCTATTGCTAACTGTAGCAAAAGCACTTGTTGTTCAGTTAACTATTGTGGCAGTTGCATACACAATTGTCATCATTGCCACAACCCAAAGGCATTCATTGCAACTGGGTGTTTGTACAAAAATTTAACTACAATTGTTGCCTGTTAGAAGAAAGAGTTTAAAACAATACAAGGACATTGAAAGTGTTTTTTATTGTTCTCTCTAGGCCTGCTGGGCCAATGCTGTTGCAACATGTTTAACTACCACTACTCCTACTACAATTGCAATACTTGAGCTGCTGCTAGTGAAATGTAGCAACTTGAAGAGCAACAGTTTTGTTTAATAAAATGTAGCTGAGTTTTAGTAGATAGCAAGGAAAACATAAAGAAAATGAAAACAATTAAAATTTAACCTTTCCAGAGCAAACAAGTGAAATATGAAAATTCATTTTTAGACTAAAAAATTATTACAAATACAAAAATCGTATAAGAAAGAAATTTACAATAAAAGAAGTACAAAAAAGTATAAAACACGGTTTTTAGTATCAAAAACGTATTTTAGTATAAAAAACGTTTTTTAGTATAATAAAACGCCTTTTAGTATAAAAAACGTATTTTAATATCTTTTAGTATGAAAAACGTCTTTTAGTATAAAAAAACGTGTTTAAGTACCAAAAACATCTTCTAGTATAAAGAAATGTCTTTTAGTATAAAAAACGTCTTTTAGTATAAAAAACGTCTTTTAGTATAAAAAACGTCTTTTAGTATAAAAAACGTCTTTTAGTATTTAAAACGTCTTTTAGTATGCAAAACGTTTTTTAGTATAAAAAAACGTCTTTTAGTATCAAAAACGTCTTTTAGTATGAAAAACATATTTTAGTATGAAAAACGTCTTTTAGTATGAAAATAGTTTTTTAGTATAAAAAACGTCTTTTAGTATAAAAAACGTCTGTTAGTATCAAAAACGTCTTTTAGTATAAAAAACGTGTTTTAGTATCAAAAACGTTTTTTAGTATGAAAAACGTCTTTTAGTATAAAAAACGTCTTTTAGTATAAAAAACGTCTTTTAGTATAAAAAACGTCTTTTAGTATAAAATACGTCTTTTAGTATCAAAAACGTTTTTTAGTATGAAAAACGTCTTTTAGTATAAAAAACGTCTTTTAGTATGAAAAACGTCTTTTAGTATAAAAAACGTCTTTTAGTATAAAAAACGTCTTTTAGTATCAAAAACGTTTTTTAGTATGAAAAACGTCTTTTAGTATAAAAAACGTCTTTTAGTATAAAAAACGTCTTTTAGTATCAAAAACTTTTTTAATATGAAAAACGTCTTTTAGTATAAAAAACGTCTTTTAGTATGAAAAACGTCTTTTAGTATAAAAAACGTCTTTTAGTATAAAAAACGTCTTTTAATATATTTTAGTATGAAAAACCTCTTTTAATATCTTTTAGTATGAAAAACGTCTTTTAGTATGAAAAACGTCTTTTAGTATAAAAAGCGTTTTTTAGTATAAAAAACGTCTTTAAGTATAAAAAACGTCTGTTAGTATCAAAAACGTCTTTTAGTATAAAAAACGTCTTTTAGTATAAAAAACGTCTTTTAGTATCAAAAACGTTTTTTAGTATGAAAAACGTCTTTTAGTATAAAAAACGTCTTTTAGTATAAAAAACGTCTTTTAGTATCAAAAACTTTTTTAATATGAAAAACGTCTTTTAGTATAAAAAACGTCTTTTAGTATGAAAAACGTCTTTTAGTATAAAAAACGTCTTTTAGTATAAAAAACGTCTTTTAATATATTTTAGTATGAAAAACGTCTTTTAATATCATTTAGTATGAAAAACGTCTTTTAGTACAAAAAACGTCTTTTAGTATAAAAAACGTCTTTTAGTATAAAAAACGTCTTTTAGTATAAAAAACGTCTTTTAGTATAAAAAACGTCTTTTAGTACAAAAAACGTCTTTTAGTATACAAAACGTCTTTTAGTATTAAAAACGTATTTTAATATCACAAACGTATTTTTAAATAAAACATTTTTAAGTGTAAAACTGTTTTTACTATAAAAATTAGTTTTTATTGTGTTTTTCGTTCCAACTGTTAACCTTTATTATGCCTTAATGTTAAACAATATATGTATATGTAGAAATAAAGTTTATTCAAATTTCATAACTTCTTGTTCTGGTAAGATAACACAAAACACTACAATTCCCCAGACCGGAACAAGAAAAAAGGACAATAGTGGGATGCAGGAATATTATGAAAAAAAGAGCAGAGAGTTTTTATTTTACTTTGAATACAATTAAAGTTTGCAGCAGATAACTGCAAAATAAATACAAAAATAAATTTGCAATAAAAAAAAACGAGGGTTGCAAGTAAAAGTATAAGAACACATGAGAAATAATGAAATGCATGTTGAAATTAACATCTTTTGAGACCCCTGTGAATACCCCTGCTTTTATCTTACATGTCATATCTGCAATACGTGTCATTGTTAAGGAAATTTTGAAAACTGTTTTAAAAAAACACTCAATTTTCTGCTCTGTAAAAACAAAGGCACTCTTTCTTATTGCAGTTGAAGCCTAATGGCAGATAAAGTGTTATGTTTAATTAAACTTAACTTCACTTTATTTTATTTTTTAACGAAATTTTTAGTATTTGCTATTAACAGTTTTAAATCCTCTTATCTGTCGACAACCACTAGTTTTAGCTTTACAATTTCACAAAAAAAACATTAAGCTAAACAATACTGAAATAATACTAAATAGAGGGATCAACAGAAATAACTAAAGTTTCAAATACTTTAATGTTGAATTTAAAGCCAATAAAATAATGTTCATGATGATGATGATGATGTTGCAATTTATTGAGCAACATGATACAACATTTTTCAAAAGAAACGTAAGTGCACTAAATAAGTTGTAAAATGTTAACAACTACTTAGTAAATTGTAGATTTTAAGAAAAACAGTTTAAAACAGAAATCAATTATTTTTGTTATAAAAGCCTTTTTTTGTACTAATATACGTTTTTGATACTAACAGACGTTTTTGATACTAAAAGACGTTTTTAATACTAAAAGACGTTTTTTGTACTAAAAGACGTTTTTAATACTAAAAGACGTTTTTTGTACTAAAAGACGTTTTTGATACTAAAAGACGTTTGTTATACTAAAAGACGTTTTTTGTACTAAAAGACGTTTTTGATACTAAAAGACGTTTTTTGTACTAAAATACGTTTTTGATACTAAAAGACATTTATTATACTAAACGACGTTTTTTGTACTAAAATACGTTTTTGATACTAAAAAACGTTTTTAATACTAAAAGACGTTTTTGATACTAAAAGACGTTTTAAATACTAATAGACGCTTATTATACTAAAATACGTTTTTGATACTAAAAGACGTTTTTTGTACTAAAAGACATTTATTATACTAAACGACGTTTTTTGTACTAAAATACGTTTTTGATACTAAAAAACGTTTTTAATACTAAAAGACGTTTTTGATACTAAAAGACGTTTTAAATACTAATAGACGCTTATTATACTAAAATACGTTTTTGATACTAAAAGACGTTTTTTGTACTAAAAGACGTTTTTTATACTAAAAGACGTTTTTTATACTAAAAGACGTTTTTGATACTAAAAGACGTTTTTTGTACTAAAAGACGTTTTTTGTACTAAAAGACGTTTTTGATACTAAAAAACGTTTGTTATACTAAAAGACGTTTTTTGTGCTAAAAGACGTTTTTGATACTAAAAGACGTTTTTTGTACTAAAAGACGTTTTTGATACTAAAAGACGTTTTTGTTATTAGAAGACGTTTTTGTACTAAAAGACGTTTTTTGTACTAAAAGACGCTTTTTGTACTAAAAGACGTTTTTTGTACTAAAAGACTTTTTTGATACTAAAAGACGTTTATTATACTAAAAGACGTTTTTTATACTAAAAGACGTTTTTGATACTAAAAGACGTTTTTGTTACTAAAAAACGTTTTTAATACTAAAAGACGTTTATTATACTAAAAGACGTTTTTTGTACTAAAAGACGTTTTTTATACTAAAAGACGTTTTTTATACTAAACGACGTTTTTGATACCAAAAAACGTTTTTAATACTAAAAGACGTTTTAAATACTAAAATACGTTTTTTATACTAAAAGACGTTTTTGATATTAAAAGACGTTTTTATACTAAAAAATGTTTTTTCTACTAAAAGACGTTTTTTGTACTAAAAGACGTTTTTTATAGTAAAATACGTTTTTTGTACTAAAAGACGTTTTGTGTACTAAAAGACGTTTTTGATACTAAAAAACGTTTTTAATACTAAAAAACGTTTTTAATACTAAAATACGTTTTTGATACTAAAATACGTTTTTGATACCAAAAGACGTTTTTTGTACTAAAAGACGTTTTTTATACTAAAAGACGTTTTTTATACTAAAAGACGTTTTTTATACTAAAAGACGTTTTTTATACTAAAAGACGTTTTTTATACTAAAAGACGTTTTTGATACTAAAAGACGTTTTTGATACTAAAATACGTTTTTTGTACTAAAAGACGTTTTTGATATTAAAAGACGTTTTTATACTAAAAAATGTTTTTTCTACTAAAAGACTTTTTTGTACTAAAAGACGTTTTTTATACTAAAATACGTTTGTAATACTAAAATACGTTTATTATACTAAAAGACGTTTTTTGTACTAAAAGACGTTTTTTATACTAAAATACGTTTTTTGTACTAAAAGACGTTTTTTATACTAAAAGACGTTTTGTGTACTAAAAGACGTTTTCGATACTAAAAGACGTTTTTGATCCTAAAAGACGTTTTTAATACTAAAAGACGATTCTTATATTAAGATTTCATTAAATTTTTTGCTTTCCTAATTAGCTTAAATAAAAACCAAGAACAATAATGCCAATGGGTACAACTATAAACATCTAATTGACAATATGAACCATATGGTAGGTGAATGAATGAATGCATGCTAAAACTTAATTAAAAGTACACTTGAACAAATATTAGGGAACAATTCATTGTTTTACATGATATTCTTTATAGTGTACTTATTATTATGTTCCCTGTCTATATGTCGGCAAGTATTCTGATATATATTTAATACATAATAGATGGATGATGAAGGAAAACATTTCCATTTAAAACTACAAGTATCTATCTAACCATACAATGTGTTACTTGATGTTCATTTCTTCAGGTTTTCTTGTTCTTGTTTTGTCTCTAGTTCAATTTAGTTTTCATTAAAACTGAAACTTTCTTCGACAAGTTTTTCTTTTGTTTTTTGCTGCTTAGCAGTAATAAAAAATTTATCTCGATAAATTGTTAAGACTTAAGTACAGAGAAAATGAAATAAAACTAAAAAAAGAAAATAATGGAAAAGAAAAATAGACAAACAAAATAAGGCACAACAGATTGTAGAATCATTAGGAGATTTCTATATATGAAAACAATAAATCTTAAATTCTGTAAATTTGCTCTAAAAATCCAAAATAAATCACTAAATATTGAAGCTTTAACTCAAGAGTTACCTTTAAATTGTTATAGTTAATATAGCTGCCTGTTTTATTGCCTACATTCAGGCTTTTTAAAAAAAGCAAAATAATTATTATTGCCTCTCTGTGTTTGGTTGTGTGTGTGTAATATTAATGCTTGCGAGAACAATCTTTTTGCATTAAGAAAGACAGCAGCACATTATGAACTTGTTAATTAAATGAAATCCTTGTTAGAAGTTGTAGACACGTTATTATACTTGTATGTTTTAGAAAACACACACTCCTCTTAAACAAATGATAAATCTAGTGCTCTGTTTGTCTACCCATAAGTGCATGTTTCAGCAAACAGATTTTATAGAATTTTTTTCCGCCTTTTTTTTTCTTTCTTAACATCATCATCTTTTAATTAAGATTTCATTTCGTTCTCACACATTTCCCGCAGTAATTGAAGCAGCATTAGCGCAGCTTCAATTGCAGCACAAAAACAGTCATCCAAATGGTGTGATTTTAAGCACACAAGTATGATGATTATGATGATGACACTCAACGACATCTTATAAATATATTTTCATTCGTGAGAAATCACGATGATGAAGATGATTGGTTTTAATTAAGAATTGTGATTAAAAAATTGTATAGTAGTGGGGGAAAATGCTTGATATCAATACATTAATGTCACTGACAGTTTTCCTTTATCCCAGAGCGAAAGATGAAAAGCTAAATGAAATCAATCAAATGCAGATATTTAATAATAGGGATGATGTTGATGGGTTCATCAGCAATACAATTTTAATATTCTGAGAAAAATTTTTCTATAAAACTGTTTTTTTGGGGGGTAAAAAGGTATAAGATCGTGTTTTAGTATAAGAAACGTTTTTAAGTATAAAAAACGTCTTTTAGTATCAAAAACGTCTTTTAGTATAAAAACGTGTTTTAGTACCAAAAACGTCTTTTAGTATAAAAAACGTGTTTTAGTATAAAAAACGCCTTCTAGTATAAAAAACGTCTTTTAGTATAAAAAACGTCTTTTAGTATAAAAAACGTCTTTCATTACAAAAAACGTCTTCTAGTATAAAAAACGTATTTTAGTATAAAAAACGTGTTTTAGTATAAAAGACGTGTTTTAGTATAACAGACGTGTTTTAGTATAAAAAACGTCTTCTAGTATAAAAAACGTCTTTTATAAGTATAAGATAGTATAAGATCGTGTTTTAGTATAAGAAACGTTTTTAAGTATAAAAAACGTCTTTTAGTATCAAAAACGTCTTTTAGTACAAAAACGTGTTTTAGTACCAAAAACGTCTTTTTGTATAAAAAACGTATTTTTGTATAAAAAACGTCTTTTAGTATAAAAAACGTCTTTTATTACAAAAAACGTCTTCTAGTATAAAAGACGTCTTTTAGTATAAAAAACGTCTTTTAGTATAAAAAACGTCTTTTAGTATAAAAAACGTCTTTTAGTATAAAAAACGTATTTTAGTATAAAAAACGTGCTTTAGTATCAAAAACGTCTTCTAGTATAAAAAACGTCTCTTAGTATAAAAAACGTCTTTTAGTATAAAAAACGTGCTTTAGTATCAAAAACGTCTTCTAGTATAAAAAACGTCTTTTAGTATAAAAAACGTATTTTAGTATAAAAAACGTGCTTTAGTATCAAAAACGTCTTCTAGTATAAAAAAACGTCTTTTAGTATAAAAAACGTCTTTTAGTATAAAAAACGTATTTTAGTATCAAAAACGTGTTTCAGTATCAAAAACGGCTTTTAGTATAAAAAACGTATTTTAGTATAAAAAACGTATTTTAGTATAAAAAACGTCTTCTAGTATAAAAAACGTCTTCTAGTATAAAAAACGTCTTTTAGTATAAAAAACATATTTTAGTATAAAAAACGTGTTTTAATATCAAAAACGTGTTTTAGTATCAAAAACGTCTTCTAGTATAAAAAACGTCTTTTAGTATAAAAAACGTCTTTTAGTATCAAAAACGTCTTTTAGTATAAAAAACGTATTTTAGTATAAAAAACGTCTTCTAGTATAAAAAACGTCTTTTAGTATAAAAAACGTCTTCTAGTATAAAAAACGTCTTTTAGTATAAAAAACGTATTTTAGTATAAAAAACGTGTTTTAGTATCAAAAACGTCTTCTAGTATAAAAAACGTCTTTTAGTATAAAAAACGTGTTTTAGTATCAAAAACGTCTTTTAGTATAAAAAACGTCTTTTAGTATAAAAAACGTATTTTAGTATAAAAAACGTCTTCTAGTATAAAAAACGTCTTTTAGTATAAAAAACGTCTTTTAGTATAAAAAACGTCTTCTAGTATAAAAAACGTCTTTTAGTATAAAAAACGTCTTTTAGTATAAAAAACGTCTTCTAGTATAAAAAACGTCTTTTAGTATAAAAAACGTATTTTAGTATAAAAAACGTCTTCTAGTATAAAAAACGTCTTTTAGTATAAAAAACGTCTTTTAGTATAAAAAACGTCTTTTAGTATAAAAAACGTATTTTAGTATAAAAAACGTATTTTAGTATAAAAAACGTCTTCTAGTATAAAAAACGTCTTCTAGTATAAAAAACGTCTTTTAGTATAAAAAACGTATTTTAGTATCAAAAACGTGTTTTAGTATCAAAAACGTGTTTTAGTATAAAAACGTCTTTTAGTATAAAAAACGTCTTTTAGTACAAAAACGTGTTTTAGTACCAAAAACGTCTTTTTGTATAAAAAACGTATTTTTGTATAAAAAACGTCTTTTAGTATAAAAAACGTCTTTTATTACAAAAAACGTCTTCTAGTATAAAAGACGTCTTTTAGTATAAAAAACGTCTTTTAGTATAAAAAACGTCTTTTAGTATAAAAAACGTCTTTTAGTATAAAAAACGTATTTTAGTATAAAAAACGTGCTTTAGTATCAAAAACGTCTTCTAGTATAAAAAACGTCTCTTAGTATAAAAAACGTCTTTTAGTATAAAAAACGTGCTTTAGTATCAAAAACGTCTTCTAGTATAAAAAACGTCTTTTAGTATAAAAAACGTATTTTAGTATAAAAAACGTGCTTTAGTATCAAAAACGTCTTCTAGTATAAAAAAACGTCTTTTAGTATAAAAAACGTCTTTTAGTATAAAAAACGTATTTTAGTATCAAAAACGTGTTTCAGTATCAAAAACGGCTTTTAGTATAAAAAACGTATTTTAGTATAAAAAACGTATTTTAGTATAAAAAACGTCTTCTAGTATAAAAAACGTCTTCTAGTATAAAAAACGTCTTTTAGTATAAAAAACATATTTTAGTATAAAAAACGTGTTTTAATATCAAAAACGTGTTTTAGTATCAAAAACGTCTTCTAGTATAAAAAACGTCTTTTAGTATAAAAAACGTCTTTTAGTATCAAAAACGTCTTTTAGTATAAAAAACGTATTTTAGTATAAAAAACGTCTTCTAGTATAAAAAACGTCTTTTAGTATAAAAAACGTCTTCTAGTATAAAAAACGTCTTTTAGTATAAAAAACGTATTTTAGTATAAAAAACGTGTTTTAGTATCAAAAACGTCTTCTAGTATAAAAAACGTCTTTTAGTATAAAAAACGTGTTTTAGTATCAAAAACGTCTTTTAGTATAAAAAACGTCTTTTAGTATAAAAAACGTATTTTAGTATAAAAAACGTCTTCTAGTATAAAAAACGTCTTTTAGTATAAAAAACGTCTTTTAGTATAAAAAACGTCTTCTAGTATAAAAAACGTCTTTTAGTATAAAAAACGTCTTTTAGTATAAAAAACGTCTTCTAGTATAAAAAACGTCTTTTAGTATAAAAAACGTATTTTAGTATAAAAAACGTCTTCTAGTATAAAAAACGTCTTTTAGTATAAAAAACGTCTTTTAGTATAAAAAACGTCTTTTAGTATAAAAAACGTATTTTAGTATAAAAAACGTATTTTAGTATAAAAAACGTCTTCTAGTATAAAAAACGTCTTCTAGTATAAAAAACGTCTTTTAGTATAAAAAACGTATTTTAGTATCAAAAACGTGTTTTAGTATCAAAAACGTGTTTTAGTATAAAAACGTCTTTTAGTATAAAAAACGTATTATAGTATAAAAAACGTATTTTAGTATAAAAAACGTCTTTTAGTATCAAAAACGTATTTTAGTATAAAAAACGTGTTTTAGTACCAAAAACGTCTTTTAATATAAAAAATGTCTTTTATTATAGAAAACATTTTTTAGTTTCAAAAACGTATTTTAATATTAAAAACTTATTGTAAAATAAAAACCGATTTTAGTATAAATACTCTTATTTTTAAATCTTTAGATGTTTGCCAGTATATTTTTTTATTGACACACAGATTTGTATGTTTGCATTTGTGAAAAAAATTATCTAAATAAAAGTAGAATTACTGCTTATTGTAAGGATTTTAGTAGAACATTGTCCTTACTATAAACATACATACTTAACAGCATTCCTTAGCAACAACTTACATACTTACAAATAAGTATTATTACTTAATACATATAAATCGTAGATAGTTTTTTAATGCCAGCTTTATCAAAAGAGAAATAATAGCTGCAATATCATCATCATCATCATGAGGGTGATATTATGTTTTATTACAATAGTTGTGCTGCACACTCATATGTACAACATACTTAAACTTGCAAACATTAAGAAAAAAAAATAGTTTAAATAAAAAATCTTTTTTTTTTTTGCTAATACTCGTATATCTTAACCCAGCTTAATAAATCACTAGAATCTTTTCTGCAAACACTCTTCATATAACTCACTACACTTTCTAAGTAATAAAATCTTAGTACTCGTACGAGTTCTTGAAGAATTTACTTGCGAGAGTAATTTAAAATGTCATCCTAGCAGTAATAGTAATAAACACTTTAAATTAGCAAAGAAACTTTTTGCTTAAAATGAGTTGAAATAAACAAAAAATTATTTACTTTAAAAAATTTTTAATTTTTTCTTTTAAAACAGCATTCAATTTGAAATACTTAATTAACGGACTTTTGTAAACAATTGCCATAATTAATTATTTACAAATTGTTTATTAAAAGAAAATTGATTACATTGATTATATCCTTACAGATATTAAACACGTTTCCTATTTCTATTTACAAAATATTTATTACGCTTCTATGAATTCAATTAAAATCAATAACAATTAAGTCGTTTTCTTTTATTGCTTCTTTTATTTCAGGATAATTTTTTATTGATGATTTAAAATCGATTAAAAAAAATGGTTAAATCACTTAAAAGATCTAGAGTGTCATAATAAAAACAACAATAACGACAACACCACTATCTACAAGGACAATAACAAGAACAACAACATCTACATCTACACAATGTTTGTTGATTGGTTAAACATGGAGAACAGTAAATAACTGTAAGTGTTAAATGCTCTCACAAACACACACATTGCTTCTACATTCAATTAAACTGAGAGTGTGTAAACCAACACTCTCAGTTAACGATTTACTTAAATGAGTGGGAGGTTGGTGGGTTGTTTGTTTTGTTTGTTTACAACTCAATTTTGTTGGGATACGAATGCAAGTGTTTAGGTGGGTTTGTGTAGAGGTTTGTTTCAGCCTCAAGGTAGGCTACACAACTTTGTTTTTTTCTTCTTAATATTAATGTTTAGGCGTTTTTATCAGTTTTTTTTTAGCTGTTAGGTTATTTTTCAGCCAGTTTTCAAAGGATTACTTTAAAAAAGTTTGTTTTTTCATGGTTTTGACAGTTTAATAATATAAATAAAATTATATTATTTATGTTAAAGTCAAAAGCAAACAAATATTATAAATTTGTATTTATTTTATATAGAAAAAAGAAAAAGAAAACATTTCCACAAAGCATTTTTATTTGTTATTATCTCGAGATTTAATAAATGTTTGTGACATCTTCTAATCGTATTGTTAAGTTTTATTTTTATAATTTTTGCTTGCTTTGCAATAAAAAAGTTATTAAAAATGTTTAAAAAAATAATTTGTCATTTGTTACCCTTAACCAGAAGGAAATTAATACAAATTGTTAACTTTTATTAAACATTTTTGTCTTACAAAGACAATTTTCTATAAGAAAACTGTCTTACAAAGACAATTTTCTATAAGAAAACTGTCTTACAAAGACTGTTTTCTATAAGAAAACTGTCTTACAAAGACTGTTTTCTATAAGAAAACTGTCTTACAAAGACTGTTTTCTATAAGAAAACTGTCTTACAAAGACTGTTTTCTATAAGAAAACTGTCTTACAAAGACTGTTTTCTATAAGAAAACTGTCTTACAAAGACAATTTTCTATAAGAAAACTGTCTTACAAAGACAATTTTCTATAAGAAAACTGTCTTACAAAGACAATTTTCTATAAGAAAACTGTCTTACAAAGACAATTTTCTATAAGAAAACTGTCTTACAAAGACAATTTTCTATAAGAAAACTGTCTTACAAAGACAATTTTCTATAAGAAAACTGTCTTACAAAGACAATTTTCTATAAGAAAACTGTCTTACAAAGACAATTTTCTATAAGAAAACTGTCTTACAAAGACAATTTTCTATAAGAAAACTGTCTTACAAAGACAATTTTCTATAAGAAAACTGTCTTACAAAGACAATTTTCTATAAGAAAACTGTCTTACAAAGACAATTTTCTATAAGAAAACTGTCTTACAAAGACAATTTTCTATAAGAAAACTGTCTTACAAAGACAATTTTCTAAAAGAAAACTGTCTTACAAAGACAATTTTCTAAAAGAAAACTGTCTTACAAAGACAATTTTCTAAAAGAAAACTGTCTTACAAAGACAATTTTCTATAAGAAAACTGTCTTAAAAAGACAATTTTCTATAAGAAAACTGTCTTAAAAAGACAATTTTCTATAAGAAAACTGTCTTAAAAAGAAAATTTTCTATAAGAAAACTGTCTTAAAAAGACAATTTTCTATAAGAAAACTGTCTTAAAAAGACAATTTTCTATAAGAAAACTGTCTTAAAAAGACAATTTTCTATAAGAAAACTGTCTTACAAAGACAAAACTGCCTTACAAAGACAATTTTCTATAAGAAAACTGCCTTACAAAGACAATTTTCTATAAGAAAACTGCCTTACAAAGACAATTTTCTATAAGAAAACTGTCTTACAAAGACAATTTTCTATAAGAAAACTGTCTTACAAAGACAATTTTCTAAAAGAAAACTGTCTTACAAAGACAATTTTCTAAAAGAAAACTGTCTTACAAAGACAATTTTCTAAAAGAAAACTGTCTTACAAAGACAATTTTCTATAAGAAAACTGTCTTACAAAGACAATTTTCTATAAGAAAACTGTCTTACAAAGACAATTTTCTATAAGAAAACTGTCTTACAAAGACAATTTTCTATAAGAAAACTGTCTAACAAAGACAATTTTCTATAAGAAAACTGTCTTACAAAGACTGTTTTCTATAAGAAAACTGTCTTACAAAGACAATTTTCTATAAGAAAACTGTCTTACAAAGACAATTTTCTATAAGAAAACTGTCTTACAAAGACAATTTTCTATAAGAAAACTGTCTTACAAAGACAATTTTCTATAAGAAAACTGTCTTACAAAGACAATTTTCTATAAGAAAACTGTCTAACAAAGACAATTTTCTATAAGAAAACTGTCTTACAAAGACTGTTTTCTATAAGAAAACTGTCTTACAAAGACAATTTTCTATAAGAAAACTGTCTTACAAAGACAATTTTCTATAAGAAAACTGTCTTACAAAGACAATTTTCTATAAGAAAACTGTCTTACAAAGACAATTTTCTATAAGAAAACTGTCTTACAAAGACAATTTTCTATAAGAAAACTGTCTTACAAAGACAATTTTCTATAAGAAAACTGTCTTACAAAGACAAATTTTCTATAAGAAAACTGTCTTACAAAGACAAATTTTCTATAAGAAAACTGTCTTACAAAGACAAATTTTCTATAAGAAAACTGTCTTACAAAGACAAATTTTCTATAAGAAAACTGTCTTACAAAGACAAATTTTCTATAAGAAAACTGTCTTACAAAGACAAATTTTCTATAAGAAAACTGTCTTACAAAGACAAATTTTCTATAAGAAAACTGTCTTACAAAGACAAATTTTCTATAAGAAAACTGTCTTACAAAGACAAATTTTCTATAAGAAAACTGTCTTACAAAGACAAATTTTCTATAAGAAAACTGTCTTACAACGACAAATTTTCTATAAGAAAACTGTCTTACAAAGACAAATTTTCTATAAGAAAACTGTCTTACAAAGACAAATTTTCTATAAGAAAACTGTCTTACAAAGACAAATTTTCTATAAGAAAACTGTCTTACAAAGACAAATTTTCTATAAGAAAACTGTCTTACAACGACAAATTTTCTATAAGAAAACTGTCTTACAAAGACAAATTTTCTATAAGAAAACTGTCTTACAAAGACAAATTTTCTATAAGAAAACTGTCTTACAAAGACAAATTTTCTATAAGAAAACTGTCTTACAAAGACAAATTTTCTATAAGAAAACTGTCTTACAAAGACAAATTTTCTATAAGAAAACTGTCTTACAAAGACAAATTTTCTATAAGAAAACTGTCTTACAAAGACAAATTTTCTATAAGAAAACTGTCTTACAAAGACAAATTTTCTATAAGAAAACTGTCTTACAACGACAAATTTTCTATAAGAAAACTGTCTTACAAAGACAAATTTTCTATAAGAAAACTGTCTTACAAAGACTGTTTTCTATAAGAAAACTGTCTTACAAAGACTGTTTTCTATAAGAAAACTGTCTTACAAAGACTGTTTTCTATAAGAAAACTGTCTTACAAAGACTTTTTTCTATAAGAAAACTGTCTTACAAAGACTGTTTTCTATAAGAAAACTGTCTTACAAAGACTGTTTTCTATAAGAAAACTGCCTTACAAAGACAATTTTCTATAAGAAAACTGTCTTCCAAAGACAATTTTCTATAAGAAAACTGTCTTACAAAGACAATTTTCTATAAGAAAACTGTCTTACAAAGACAATTTTCTATAAGAAAACTGTCTTACAAAGACAATTTTCTATAAGAAAACTGTCTTACAAAGACAATTTTCTATAAGAAAACTGTCTTACAAAGACAATTTTCTATAAGAAAACTGTCTTACAAAGACAATTTTCTATAAGAAAACTGTCTTACAAAGACAATTTTCTATAAGAAAACTGTCTTATAAAGACAATTTTCTATAAGAAAACTGTCTTACAAAGACAAATTTTCTATAAGAAAACTGTCTTACAAAGACCGTTTTCTATAAGAAAACTGTCTTATAAAGACAATTTTCTATAAGAAAACTGTCTTACAAAGACAAATTTTCTATAAGAAAACTGTCTTACAAAGACCGTTTTCTATAAGAAAACTGTCTTACAAAGACCGTTTTCTATAAGAAAACTGTCTTACAAAGACCGTTTTCTATAAGAAAACTGTCTTACAAAGACCGTTTTCTATAAGAAAACTGTCTTATAAAGACAATTTTCTATAAGAAAACTGTCTTTAGTTTATTTTATTAATATTTGCTTCATGACCCTGGTAATAATATTAAACTGTTTTAAATTTCTTGTAGCCCTTTAAAAATATGCCAGCATATGTTACATACTTAAGCAAATTTTTAATAAACCTTCAGCAACATTTTAGGTATTTAAGTAGCTTTTTAAAGAAATCAATGAAAAACAAATGCTGCAGCATAAAAACAAAGTCAAACAATATTAAAAACCCATAACATTAACAAGCCTTAAATATACATAAATATTTATTAAATAACAAGAAAAAAAATTAAATTAAATGAGGCTTGACATTAAGAAAATATTTCAAATATTTACTTAGGAACTCAAAATAGGGATTAACATGTTAATTTCAAAATAACAAATTAAAGGCAATTAATTTTGCAAACAAAAAGAGAAAAAAATTAAGAAGATATAAAACAGCTATAAAGACTGACACTCTCAAGTGTTATCTTTAGAAATTTATGTAAATAAATATGTAAACACTCGCCTTCAAACTCTTACATACTGTGACACACAACAATTACAGCTACAAATGAGTTGTCTCGTGTAAATAAATTTCTTTAAGCAACTCATCTTCAAATAATAAACAAACATTCTCAATGGCTCATACGTGCATACATTTGTACGTACGTACACACAAACCATGTAAATACAAACATGGCGTACTTATGGGAGAGAGAGTACGTATGAGCATTAAATTACTTATACGCTCAGATTCACATTCACATACACCTTAACTCCCTCATATTAACAGTAATCATTCAAGTACTCAAATAACTGTTTACGAATGTAATGAAGGGAGGGAGGTTGAGAGCAAGTATGGGAATTGATGAGTGTGAGTAAATAAAACGGGATTATTTGTTTTGAGGGTAAATAGTAGAAGAAATTATACTTTTGACAAGAATTTCAGTTTAATGAAAAACAAATTCTTGTTGGAGTTAAAAAAAAACACATGAGGAAAAAGAATATTACTTAATCAAGCCATGTAAATTAATATTAATTCAAAAAGACACTTTTCTGTATAAGAAAACTGTCTTTCACAAGACACTTTTCTCTATAAAAAAACTGTCTTTCACAAGTGACTTTTCTCTATAAGAAAACTGTCTTTCACAAGTGAATTTTCTGTATAAGAAAACTGTCTTTCTGTACTAGTTCTGTTCCAGTTCTGTTCTAGTTCTGTTCTAGTTCTGTTCTAGTTCTGTTCTAGTTCTGTTCTAGTTCTGTTCTAGTTCTGTTCTAGTTCTGTTCTAGTTCTGTTCTAGTTCTGTTCTAGTTCTGTTCTAGTTCTGTTCTAGTTCTGTTCTAGTTCTGTTCTAGTTCTGTTCTAGTTCTGTTCTAGTTCTGTTCTAGTTCTGTTCTAGTTCTGTTCTAGTTCTGTTCTAGTTCTGTTCTAGTTCTGTTCTAGTTCTGTTCTAGTTCTGTTCTAGTTCTGTTCTAGTTCTGTTCTAGTTCTGTTCTAGTTCTGTTCTAGTTCTGTTCTGGTTCTGTTCTAGTTCAGGTTATAGTTCTAGCTCAGGTTCTAGTTCAGATTCTAGTTCAGGTTCCAGTTCAGGTTCTATTTCAGGTTCTAGTTCAGGTCCAGTCCAGGTTCTATTTCGGGTTCTAGTTCAGGTCCAGTCCAGGTTCTATTTCGGGTTCTAGTTCTAGTTCTGTTCTAGTTCTGTTCTAGTTCTGTTCTAGTTCTGTTCTAGTTCTGTTCTAGTTCTGTTCTAGTTCTGTTCTAGTTCTGTTCTAGTTCTGTTCTAGTTCTGTTCCAGTTCTGTTCCAGTTCTGTTCTAGTTCTGTTCTAGTTCTGTTCTAGTTCTGTTCTAGTTCTGTTCTAGTTCTGTTCTAGTTCTGTTCTAGTTCTGTTCTAGTTCTGTTCTAGTTCTGTTCTAGTTCTGTTCTAGTTCTGTTCTAGTTCTGTTCTAGTTCTGTTCTAGTTCTGTTCTAGTTCTGTTCTAGTTCTGTTCTAGTTCTGTTCTAGTTCTGTTCTAGTTCTGTTCTAGTTCTGTTCTAGTTCTGTTCTAGTTCTGTTCTAGTTCTGTTCTAGTTCTGTTCTAGTTCTGTTCTAGTTCTGTTCTAGTTCTGTTCTAGTTCTGTTCTAGTTCTGTTCTAGTTCTGTTTGTGCCGCCCTGCTCTCTTCGATTAATTTCACACAAAAGTCAATACATTTCTATGCTGTTTGCCAAAGTATTAAATACTGCCAATATTTATTTATTATAGTAATATATACCAGGAATATTAAACAGATTCCTCCTCCTCCTCTTCAAAACGAAAAGAATCCTAAAGGCATCACTTACTTATTCATCTGCACATGATAATGATGTTGATGTTGAAAATAAATGCGGAAGCAAAATAACGAAAGAAAAATTAATGCAAATTAAACAACAAAAATAAATATTAAATAATTTTTAAACCTTAAACCCAGCTAGAACAAAATTTTGCTGTAATATTGATTTTTTTCCCCAAAAAAATTCTTAAAAATAGAACAAAAAAACGCACCCCCTAAAAAGGAATTCGCATTAATAACTTTTATATAAGAACGAGTAGTTTATATAAAAGTTAGCATGTCTAACAACAATTTAACTTAAAAAACAAATGAAATGTTATACAAATATTTCACAAAAACTATAAAAGTTTTCACAAAACGCTGAATTACTAAACATGAGAAGTTCAAAACTACCAACGACTTTGGCGCTTGAATATATAAACAAAAGTGTTAAGCTGAGAGTCAAAAGTTGTGAAGACAGAGAGGAATTTATTAAAAATTTTACAATAATATAGAAATGTGTGGTGGTTTCATGTTAAACATGTTCATTTAATTAGCACTTTTTTGTGTTGAGATGAATAAAATTGTTTAAAAATAGAAACTACACAAACTGTCACTAGACAAAATATTATCACAGAGATTTAAAGGAATAATTTGTTTCGAAATCGAATTAATTCGAATTTACAATACAAATGTTCAAATATAATTGATTCTTCTTTTATTTCAATTGACTCAAATCCCCCAAATTTATTAGCTTTTCTTTCTTATTGTTCTTACTACTTTAAACTGCTGCCTTTTCGACATAGTAAATATTTGTTTTTTGTTTTATTGTTTTTTATTTTATTTCTCGCGTAATCATTTTGTTCGCCAAATGGCCATGACTTTGAGTAACTTGTTGCATGCTGACATCAAATATAAATTGTAACACTAACAAACACGAACAACAACAATAAAAACAAAAGCAGCAGCACCAACAGCAACAACATTCAAAAAAAGGGGATGAATTTTTGAACTTGTTGTTTGAACATGACGTAACACTGGCTAGTTAAAGCAACAGCAACACCACATGCTGTTTCTGTTCTAGTTGTTTTTGTTTTATTTTATTCTATTTTTTGATATCATATAAATTATTTGGCTTTTGTTTAAATGCTCTGTAGATTATTTTTAAAACACATTAATGGGTTTTGTAGCAGTGAGAGATAAAAAAAACTACAGAACAGAACTAGAACAGAACCAGAATAGAACTAGAACAAAACTAGAACAAAACTAGAAGAGAACTAGAACAGAACTAGAACAGAACTAGAAGAGAACTAGAACAGAACTAGAACAGAACTAGAAGAGAACTAGAACAGAACTAGAACAGAACTAGAACAGAACTAGAACAAAACTAGAAGAGAACTAGAACAGAACTAGAACAGAACTAGAACAGAACTAGAACAGAACTAGAACAGAACTAGAAGAGAACTAGAACAGAACTAGAACAGAACTAGAACAGAACTAGAACAGAACTAGAACAGAACTGGAACAGAACTGGAACAGAACTAGAACAGAACAAGAACAGAACTAGAACAGAACTAGAACAGAACTAGAACAGAACTAGAACAGAACTAGAACAGAACTAGAACAGAACTAGAACAGAACTAGAACAGAACTAGAACAGAACTAGAACAGAACTAGAACAGAACTAGAACAGAACTAGAACAGAACTAGAACAGAACTAGAACAGAACTAGAACAGAACTAGAACAGAACTAGAACAGAACTAGAACAGAACTAGAACAGAACTAGAACAGAACTAGAACAGAACTAGAACAGAACTAGAACAGAACTAGAACAGAACTAGAACAGAACTAGAACAGAACTAGAACAGAACTAGAACAGAACTAGAACAGAACTAGAACAGAACTAGAACAGAACTAGAACAGAACTAGAACAGAACTAGAACAGAACTAGAACAGAACTAGAACAGAACTAGAACAGAACTAGAACAGAACTAGAACAGAACTAGAACAGAACTAGAACAGAACTAGAACAGAACTAGAACAGAACTAGAACAGAACTAGAACAGAACTAGAACAGAACTAGAACAGAACTAGAACAGAACTAGAACAGAACTAGAACAGAACTAGAACAGAACTAGAACAGAACTAGAACAGAACTAGAACAGAACTAGAACAGAACTAGAACAGAACTAGAACAGAACTAGAACAGAACTAGAACAGAACTAGAACAGAACTAGAACAGAACTAGAACAGAACTAGAACAGAACTAGAACAGAACTAGAACAGAACTAGAACAGAACTAGAACAGAACTAGAACAGAACTAGAACAGAACTAGAACAGAACTAGAACAGAACTAGAACAGAACTAGAACAGAACTAGAACTAGAACAGAACTAGAACAGAACTAGAACAGAACTAGAACAGAACTAGAACAGAACTAGAACAGAACTAGAACAGAACTAGAACAGAACTAGAACAGAACTAGAACAGAACTAGAACAGAACTAGAACAGAACTAGAACAGAACTAGAACAGAACTAGAACAGAACTAGAACAGAACTAGAACAGAACTAGAACAGAACTAGAACAGAACTAGAACAGAACTAGAACAGAACTAGAACTAGAACAGAAATAGAACCTGAAATAGATCCTGAACTAGATCCTGAACTGGAACCTGATCTAGAATCTGAAATAGAACCTGAACTAGAACCAGAAATACCTGAATTAGAACCTGAACTAGATCCTGAACTGGAACCTGATCTAGAATCTGAAATAGAACCTGAAATAGAACCTGAACTAAAACCTGAACTGGAACCTGATCTAGAATCTGAGCTAGAACCTGAACTAGAACCAGAAATACCTGAAGTAGAAACTGAACTAGAATCTGAAAAAGAACCTGAAATAGATCCTGAACTAGATCCTGAACTGGAACCTGAACTAGATCCTGAACTAGAACCTAAAGTAGAACCTGACTTGGAACCTGAAATAGAACCAGAAATACCTGAATTAGAACCTGAACTGGAACGTGAACTGGAACCTAAAATAAAACCTAAAGTAGAACCTGAATTGGAACCTGAAATAGAACCAGAAATACCTGAAATAGATCCTGAACTGGAACCTAGAATAAAACCTAAAGTAGAACCTGAATTAGAACCTGAACTAGATCCTGAACTGGAACCTGAACTAGAACCTAAAATAGAACCAGAAATACCTGAATTAGAACCTGAACTAGAACCTGAACTAGAACTAGAACCTGAAAAAGAACCTGAAATAGATCATGAACTAGATCCTGAACTAGAACCTAAAGTAGAACCTAAATTGGAACCTGAAATAGAACCAGAAATACCTGAACTAGAACCTGAATTAGAACCTGAACTGGAACCTGAACTAGAACCTGAACTGGAACCTGAACTAGAACCTGAATTAGAACCTGAACTAGAACCTGAATTTGAACCTGAATTAGAACCTGAACTGGAACCTGAACTAGATCCTGAACTGGAACCTGAACTGGAACCTGATCTCGAATCTGAACTAGAACCTAAAGTAGAACCTGAATTGGAACCTGAAAAAGAACCTGAACTGGAACCAGAACTAGAACAAAACTAGAACCTGTTTTCTATAAGAAAAAATTGTCTTACAAAGACTCACCTTCGTGAGAAGGGATCCTTATAGATAGTGGAGTAGTTTAAGTCATGTCCGTCTGTCTGTTGAAATCAATTTTCTGAAGACCCCAGATATCTTCGGGATCCAAATCTTCAATAATTCTGTCAGACATGCTTTCGAGAAGTTTACTATTTGAAATCAGCAAAATCGGTCAACAAATAACTGAGATATGAGGAAAAAACCAGGACAACCTCGATGTTTTACCTATTTTTGACCTATATCTGGATTACTAAGTCATTAATATAGACAATATGGATATCTAATGACAGATATTTCAAAGAACCTTGCAACAATGTATAAAATCGGAAAAATTACTTTTTAATCCGGAAATTTTTTTTTACCGAAAATTTTTTTCTTAAATTTAAAAAAAAAAATCAAATAACAATTCGAAAAATTTTTTTTTTCCAAAAAATTAAAAAAAAACAACTTTGGAAAAAAAATTTGTTTGTTCACCTAAAAATATTTAAAATTTGTATTTTGAAGTATAATTTGGTGAAGGGTATATAATAGCTCTCTTACTTGTTTTATAAGAAAACTGTCTTACAAAGACTGATTTTAATTTAGCTGGAAATTTTAAAATTTTTCTTATTATTTTATGCCACACTGTTCTGCATTTAAGTATTTTTTATGTCATTAATTTTATAGCTTTAACAAACTTGTTTTTTAGTTTATTTTTTAGTTTAAAAATATATATTTCAAATTGAATTTTTTTTTTTCGTTCGTTCAATTGTATTAACTCTAGTTTTATGGGTATTAATGTTCACATAAAT
Source organism: Calliphora vicina (assembly GCF_958450345.1). Classification (NCBI taxonomy): domain Eukaryota; kingdom Metazoa; phylum Arthropoda; class Insecta; order Diptera; family Calliphoridae; genus Calliphora; species Calliphora vicina. The sequence goes on along the minus strand of NC_088782.1, from coordinate 118,900,641 downwards.
ATGATTATATCTATTTATTTTAAGTTCCTTTTATTTCTTACTGTAATAAATTTTTTATTGTAATAAGAATAAACAAACAAACTTACCCGTTGTGCCATTTTCACGACCATTAGCATCCGCATTATCATTTCCGTTTTCCGCTACCAAGGCCGTTGTTAGACCTGCTGTTGGTTTTCCCGTGCCATTTTCGGTTTTAACTATTTCCACATTGTATTTCACCATGATGTTTTGCTTTTGTTATTGTTGAGGGAGGGGTTGTGGTGGGTATATGTAGGAGGTAGAGAGTTAGTGTGAGAGAGGGAGAGGTTAGAGTTGAGTTTAAATTTATTTTAGGGATTTCTTTTTTTGTTTTGTTTACAATGTTTGTTGTTGTATGTTAGGTTACATGGCGTGTTTGTTGTTATTGTTTTTGGAAGGTAGTGGGGGGGAGTGTTTGTTGTTTATTTGTTTTGTTTTGCTTGGTTTTTTATGCTTTCGGTTGTTATTGTTATTGTTGTTGTTTGTAGTTCTTGAATGATATGGCAGCAAGGAAAAAAGGTTTGCCAACTGTTAATTAGAGTTTATGACAACATTAAACTGTAAATAAATGGATTAAAAGAAAATATTATGAAAATTTAGTTAAATACTGGGGTTTTTAAAAATATAATTAATATGTTGAATAAAAAATATATAATTTTAAGCAGGTTTTTCAAATGTTGTTTTAAAAAAAATATAAAATAAGTTGGTTTTTATCTTTCTTTTTTTGGGATTAAAAATGTGTGAAATTTATAACGTTTTTATAAGTTTATCTAACTTTTCAGTGACTTTTTAACATTAATTTGTTAACCACAACACAGCTATAATTTAAAAAAGATTAAAATTACACCCAGATAACCTAGTGTGCCAAGAATTTATGGCTTATTAAGTTGGCAACATTAGGTTTATAATGAAAGTAATAATAATAAAGATAAAACGAAACTTTAGACATTATTTGCATAATAAAAATTCAACAATTTGTAAAAAAAATTTAAATTTAAATTTAAAATTTCTTTTAATTTATCAAGATTTTTTTTTTAAATTATTATTTTAATTAAATTTATTTAAATACTATATCATCACTTTGTTTTAGCTTTCAAAGCCCATTCAAAACATTTGCTCATCCCTCATTTCACTTAAAATTTTTTTTTTTTTAAATTTTCTTTGATTTATTTATTAAACGTTAAATTGTTTTCTTTTGCTGTTCAGTTTCATGTTTTAAATTGTAATAAAATTTATTTTTATAGCCTTTTCTTTTACTTTCTACCAACGTCTTGCTGCCCTCCTCCGCCTTTTCTTTTGAACTGCATTCTTCAGACCCGGAAAAAAGTAAACACATATTAAAAAGCTACAAAATTTTGTTTGTTTACATTATTTTAATATAGTTTTTCTATTCAAAACAATAACAATATTTGTATAATGTATTTATTTGCCATAACAAAGCACGTGTATTTTAGTTGAGCGTTAAGTTAACAACAACAATTGCTGCATGTTTATGCATGAATGGCAAACGTTTTATTTTGCAAAGATTGGCAACTAACTTGAGAATAAAATTCCCAGAATTTTAATACTAAGCAAACATAGTTAAAGTAGTTGTTAAAAGAAATTTATAGTGAATTCAATTTAAATAATATATTTATTGTAAATAATAAGAACATAAAATTGAAATTGAAACCAAGTAACCATACAAGAACCCTTCATAAAAACTTTACAACAGCATAGAATATCTAAATAATAATTTAATTATAATAAAAAAGCTTAAAATTGCTCAATTTCAGTATTTTCAACAAAAGTAACCACTTTATAAAAAACAAGTAACCATATCAAAAACTGCTTAAAATTACTAATTTTGATATACAAATTGATTACATTGTAAAATATATTATTTTCTAACAAATTTAAAAAAAAAAAATTAAAGTAACCATTAACAAAAAATAAGTAACCATTAAAATATCATTATAAAACACTAAAAAAAAATAATACTATTAAATAATTGAAGAAATTAAACAAAAACCACCTTAAAATTAAATTATTTCAGTATTTAGGAAAAGTAACCATTTAAAAATATATGAGTAACCATAACAAAAACCAAAGAAAATTAATATTTTTAACAATTATTTCAATATTTACTTAAAAAATTATAAGAAAAGTTAACAAAACCTAAAAAATTCAAAGTAACCGGTTCATGATAGCAAGTAACCATAGAAAAATGCCTTTTAAAAATATTAAAAAAGCTAAGTGAATCATTAATAATTAAAAAAAATCACGATATTCTATAATTTCTATGTTTTAGACAAAAGTAACCACTTTAAAAAAAACAAGTAACCGTATAAAAAACTACTTAAAATTACTAATTTTGGTATACAAATTGATTACATTGTAAAATATATTATTTTCTAACAAATTTAAATAAAAAAAATTAAAGTAACCATTAACAAAAAATAAGTAACCATTGAAATATCTTTATAAAACATTAAAAATAATGTAATACTCGTTAAATAATTGAAGAAATTAAAAAAAAACACCTTAAAACAAATTTTTTTTGTGAATTTAGGAAAAGTAACCATTTAAAAATAAATGAGTAACCATATCAAAATCTAAAGAAAATTAATATTTTTAACAATTATTATAATATTTACTTAAAAAATTATAAGAAAAGTTAACAAAACCTAAAAAATTAAAAGTAACCGGTTCATGATAGCAAGTAACCATAGAAAAATACCTCTTCAAAATATTAAAAAAGCTAAGTGAATCATTAATAATTAAAAAAAGCAATGAAATTCCATAATTTCTATGTTTGAGCCAAAAGTAACCACTTTATAAAAAACAAGTAACCATATCAAAAACTGCATAAAATTACTAATTTTGATATACAAATTGATTGCATTGTAAAATATATTATTTTCTAACAAATTTAAAAAAAAAAATAAAGTAACCATTAACAAAAAATAAGTAACCATTAAAATATCTTTATAAAACACTAAAAAAAATAATACTGTAAAAATAATTGAAGAAATTAATCAAAAACCACCTTAAAACAAATTTTTTTTATGAATTTAGGAAAAGTAACCATTTAAAAATAAATGAGTAACCATATCAAAAACTAAAGAAAATTAATATTTTTAACAATTATTATAATATTTACTTAAAAAATGATAAGAAAAGTTAACAAAACCCAAAAAATTCAAAGTAACCGGTTCATGATAGCAAGTAACCATATAAAATTTTCTTTTTAAAAATGTTAGAAAAGTTAAGTAATCCTTAATAATTAAAAAAAATCACGATATTCTATAATTTCTATGTTTTAGACAAAAGTAACCACTTTATAAGAAACAAGTAACCATATCTAAAACTACTTAGATTTACTAATTTTGGTTATTTAATTAATACATTGTAAAACATATTTGAAAAACAACAAATTATATGAAAAAATCTAAAGTAACCGTTATCAAAAAAATAAGTAACCATATAAAATCACTTTATAAAACCTCTAAAAAGTAATACTTGAATAAATTAAACAAAACCAACCTAAAAATTATTTTTTTCTCTGTATTTGGCAAAAGTAACCACTTAAAATTAAACAAGTAACCGTTTAAAAAACTAAAGAAAATTAATATTTTTAACAATTATTTCAATATTTACTTAAAAATTATAAGAAAAGTTAACAAAACCTAAAAAAAATCAAAGTAACCAGTTCAATGTAGCAAGTAACCATATAAAAATTTATTTTTAAAAATGTTAACAAAGCTATATAAAGCTGAATAATTAAAAAAAAAACATGATATTCCATTATTTTTGTGTTTTCAAAAAAAGTAACCATTTCCCATTTCCTTTATTAATTGAAAACTTTAAATAATTGAGTTAATCTTGTAATATTCTTAACTTGAAAGCATTATAATTATTAAAACAACTAATAATATATAGATGTTTGTCTATACAATTTTGTTAACCCCTTAATTGTTGGGGTGTTGCCAACGTTTCTTGGAAGTTTATTAAAGTTAATTAAACATATAATTAATCACATTTATTAAAACAATAATAAATTAATGTAATTATAAAGCTATTTACAATGTTTTTGTCCTATTGTCTACATAAATTATTTATCATTAATTTTAATTTCTTATTAATTGTTTGCTGCTGCTTGCTGTTTTTTATACTCCCATTAAATAATAATTTAATAGAGTTAAAAGTCAGCAAACAAAGCTAAAAATATTTTATAATAAAATTAATGATTTTATACATAAAAATTATTGATTGATAGCTGACAAACTATTAAACAAACAGGTAATTAAATGATTTTTAAACAGTTAATTTATTAAATAAAATATTTATATACTTACTAAAAGAGTTTTTAATTAAATTATTTGAAAAATATTTAAAGATTTCAGAATATTTATGATTTTTTCTTTATTTTCCCAAAACAAATAATTTATTCTGCTTCTTTCTTTACTTTTATATATGGCAGCCACCTTAAACCGTTAGTTTTTGCTTCTCCCTTCTCTCTCTCTTTCACTTACTCTTTGTCTCCTCCCTTCCTTATGGCTCAACATAAATTTCGTTTTAATACACAAACAATAACAAAACATCACCGTATGTACAACAAACACACACAACAACCACAACAATAATGAATAAATGTAAATTAATGATAATTGCAGTAAAATGCCATAACAATAATAACAACAAAAGCAAAAAATCTTATATTGTTGTCGACATGAGGAAAAAAATAATCAACTCTAAACAATATATAAGTCAATGTTAGATATAAAGAAATATAAAAAAAAAAAAACAACAAAAACAAAAACTAAACTACAAAACAACAACAAAAATAAAGAATAAATTTGTGAGTTTATTTACATACAAATGAAAGTTGCCAACATTTCCTAAAGAATTCCTAAAAATAATAACAAAACAGTTTCCTCAAGAAAAAAATTGCTGGAAAATTTAAATTAAAATTGTAAGAGTAAGAAATTCATTTAAAAATATTTTAATAGCTTTAAATTATAATAAAAAACTTTATTTTTACTTAAAAAAAAATCACATTTTGGGGGAAAATTTTCAAAAAATCCTGGAATGTAAGAAAATGTTTTTAAGTAAATTAGTTAAGTAAATTTAAAAAAAAAAATAAAAAAAGAATTCCCAAATTTAAAAAAAAATCCCATTTTCGGGGAAAATTTTAAAAAATTACTGGAAATGTTTTTTTTTTTTTTTTTTTTAAATCAATTTAAATGCTTTAAAATTTAATAAAAACTTGGTTTTTACTTAAAAAAAAGAATTCCCAAATTTAAAAAAAAAAATCCCATTTTCGGGGAAAATTTTGAAAAGTTACTGGAAATGTGAGAAAACATTTTTAAAGCAATTTAAATGCTTTAAAATTTAATAAAAACTTGGTTTTTACTTAAAAAAAAAATTCCCAAATTTAAAAAAAAATCCCATTTTCGGGTAAAGTTTTAAAAAATTACTGGAAATGTGAGAAAACATTTTTAAAGCAATTTAAATGCTTTAAAATTTAATAAAAACTTGGTTTTTACTTAAAAAAAAAATTCCCAAATTTAAAAAAAAATCCCATTTTCGGGGAAAATTTTAAAAAATTACTGGAAATGTGAGAAAACATTTTTAAAGCAATTTAAATTCTTTAAAATTTAATAAAAACTTGGTTTTTACTTAAAAACAGAATTCCCAAATTTAAAAAAAATCCCATTTTCGGGGAAAATTTTAAAAAATTACTGGAAATGTAAGAAAACATTTTTAAAGTAATTTAAATGCTTTACAATTTAATAAAAATTTTGTTTTTACTTAAAAAAAGAATTCCCAAATTTAAAAAAAAATCCCATTTTCGGGGAAAATTTTAAAAAATTCCTGGAAATGTAAGAAAACGTTTTTAAAGTAATTTAGTTGCTTTAAAATTTAATAAAAACCAGGTTTTTACTTAAAAACTGAATTCCCAAATTTAAAAAAAATCCCTATTTCGGGGAAAATTTTAAAAAAATTCCTGGAAATGTTAGAAAACATTTTTAAAGTAATTTAATTGCTTTAAATTATAACAATAACTTGGTTTTTACTTAAAAACTGAATTCCCAAATTTAAAAAAAAATCCCATTTTCGGGGAAAATTTTTAAAAAATTCCTGGAAATGTAAGAAAACATTTTTAAAGTAATTTAAATGCTTTAATATTTAATAAAAACTTTATTTTTACTTAAAAAAAAAATTCCCAAATTTAAAAAAAAATCCCATTTTCGGGGAAAATTTTGAAAAGTTACTGGAAATGTAAGAAAACATTTTTAAAGTAATTTAAATGCTTTAAAATTTAATAAAAACTTGGTTTTTATTTAAAAAAAGAATTCCCAAATTTAAAAAAAATCCCATTTTCGGGGAAAATTTTGAAAAGTTACTGGAAATGTTAGAAAACGTTTTTAAAGTAATTTAATTGCTTTAAAATTTAATAAAAATTTGGTTTTTACTTAAAAAAAAGAATTCCCAAATTTAGAAAAAAAATCCCATTTTCGGGGAAAATTTTAGAAACAAAAAATAAAATAAATTCAATAAAATTTACAAAAAAAACTTTGTTTCATAAAAATTCCAGCATTTCAAAAAATCCTATTTTCTGTTCTTAGTTCTTTTCATCAAATTTATCAAAATCCCAGAATTCCCAAAAATCTTGAAAAACTTCCATTTCGGGGAAATATTTTGGAAATTATAAAAATAAGCTTTTTTATGAAAAATTTAATGCTAAAATTAAATTTTGTTTTATGAAAATTCCAGAATTCCCAAAAACTTGAAAAAAATCCCTTTTAGGGGGAAATTTTAAAAATGTGATTATTAAAAAAAAATTGCTTTTAAACTAAGTTATTTTGAATAAAATTAATAAAAATTCTAGATTTTGTTAAAATCCCAGAAATGTAAGAAAACATTTTTAAAGTAATTTAAATGCTTTAAAATTTAATAAAAACTTGGTTTTTATTTAAAAAAAGAATTCCCAAATTTAAAAAAAATCCCATTTTCGGGGAAAATTTTGAAAAGTTACTGGAAATGTTAGAAAACGTTTTTAAAGTAATTTAATTGCTTTAAAATTTAATAAAAATTTGGTTTTTACTTAAAAAAAAGAATTCCCAAATTTAGAAAAAAAATCCCATTTTCGGGGAAAATTTTAGAAACAAAAAATAAAATAAATTCAATAAAATTTACAAAAAAAACTTTGTTTCATAAAAATTCCAGCATTTCAAAAAATCCTATTTTCTGTTCTTAGTTCTTTTCATCAAATTTATCAAAATCCCAGAATTCCCAAAAATCTTGAAAAACTTCCATTTCGGGGAAATATTTTGGAAATTATAAAAATAAGCTTTTTTATGAAAAATTTAATGCTAAAATTAAATTTTGTTTTATGAAAATTCCAGAATTCCCAAAAACTTGAAAAAAATCCCTTTTAGGGGGAAATTTTAAAAATGTGATTATTAAAAAAAAATTGCTTTTAAACTAAGTTATTTTGAATAAAATTAATAAAAATTCTAGATTTTGTTAAAATCCCAGAATTCCCAAATTTTTTTGAAAAAATCCCTTTTACAGGGAAATATTTTTATGGCTAGAAAAATAAACAAATTTGTTACTAATTTGAATTTTGTAAATTTTGTTTATCTTGCCTTTAGCTGGCCACCCTTTTATAGTTGAAAACTATGCAAATAAATCTCATTTAAGTAGCATCAGGGTGTTAACAAGCTACAAACATTCCAGTCCTCAATCTTGATTAAAAAAAAAACCAACGACGACGACGACGAAGAAAATAAAAATATACAATAATTTTTGCGCTGTCTTGTTAAAAAATAATTTGTTTTTTTGTGTTTTATGCAAATTTGTGTCATTATTCAGGTTTCTGTTCTTTTTTTTTTTTGCTACAATGTGTAATTGTTTGTTAAATCATTTTACAGAGAAAAAAAAATTGAAATTAGTTGTTTTAAGGGGAAAAGGGAGGGGGTGTTTCTAGGGAAAAGCAATTTTCTACAAAGTTTGGAAATTAGAGAAAATGAGAAACGAAATTTTTTAGTAATAAATTAATAAATTTACATTTCTAGGAAATTGTTAGATAGTTTAACCCCTATTAACACGAAGCCTGGTTATGCGTTAACTAATAGTTATACTGTCGGTTAAAATAATTTTTGTATGAAAACTGTCAGTATAACTATTAGTTAACACATAACCAGACTTCGTGTTACTGGGGGTAAGTCACACAAAGTCAAGTTTACTTGAACAGTCTTGAGTTTCTAGAAGAGAAAAGAGAGGCAAATAAACAAAATACACAAAATTGAATTTTATTTTTTCCTAAATGTGATTTATACAAAAATGATGAGATTTCTGGGATTTTCAAAATTTTAGAATTTTTTTTTTCCTAAAAAAAAATGTCCCCGTAAAGGGATTTTTACATAAATTTTAGGAATTCTGGGATTTTAAAAAATCTAAAATATTTGTAATTTCATTCGAAATAACTTTTTTATTATAAATACATTTTTAAAATTTCCCCGTAAAAGGGATTTTTTAAAAAAATTTGGGAATTCTGGGGAAAAAATCTAGAATTTTTGTTAATTTTATTCAAAATAACTTAAAACAACTTTAGAAGGACTTTTTTATTTAAGTCACATTTTTAAAATTTCTAATAAAAATTTCCCCGTAAAAGGGATTTTTAAAAAATTTTTGGGAATTCTGGGATTTTAAAAATGAGCGAAATTTTGTTAATTTTATTCAAAATAATTAGGTTTAAAAGCTTTTTTTTATTATAAAAAAATTTCCCCGAAAAAAGGATTTTTAAAAAAAATTTGGGAATTCTGGGATTTTAAAAAATCTAGAATTTTTGTTAATTTTATTCAAAATAACTCAATAAAAAAACACTTTTTTATTATAATTACATTTTTTTAATTTCCCCTTAAAAGGGATTTTGTTGAAAATTTTTGGGAATACTGGGGAATTTTTTTATTTTTGTTCAAAATAACTTAAAACAACTTTAGAAGGACTTTTTTATTTAAGTCACATTTTTAAAATTTCTAATAAAAATTTCCCCGTAAAAGGGATTTTTAAAAAATTTTTGGGAATTCTGGGATTTTAAAAATGAAAGAATTTTTGTTAATTTTATTCAAAATAATTAGGTTTAAAAGCTTTTTTTATTATAAAAAAATTTCCCCTTAAACGGGATTTTCAAAAAAAATTTGGGAATTCTGGGATTTTAAAAAATCTAGAATTTTTGTTAGTTTTATTCAAAATAACTCAATATAAAAGCACTTTTTTATTATAATTACATTTTTTTAATTAAGTAATTTAATAGCTTAAAAATTAAACGAAATCTTAGATTTTAATTCAAATGTGAATTCCCAACTTTAATAAAAAATTCCCAGAATTCCCAAAAACTAAAAAAAAAATCAATTTAAAAGAATTGTATAGCTTAAAAATTAAACAAAATCTTAAATTTTACATAAAATTTGAATTCCCAATTTAAAAAATAAAATCCCCAGAATTCCCAAAAAGTATATTTCCAAAAAAAATATTTTTAAAGTAATTTAAATGCTTTAATATATAATAAAAACTTAGATTATTTATAAAATTTAAATTCCCAAATTAAAAATAAAATCCCCAAAATTCCTAAAATGTTAAAAATAACTGGGATTTCCAAAAATAATAAAAGCAAATTAAAACAAAATCATTTTCTATTCATTCAAATACTTTAAAACTTAATAAAAGCCTGAATTTTAATAAAAAAAAAGAATTTTGAAATTAAAAAAAAAATCCCCAGAATTCCCAAAAAGTACAAATAACTGGGATTTCCAAAAAAATATTTTTATTTAGTTATTTAAATGCTTTAATATATAAAACTTAGATTTTTTAATAAAATTTGAATTCCCAAATTTAAAAATAAAATTCCCAAAATGTAAAAAATAACTAGGATTTTCAAAAAAAATTTAAACAAAACCAATTTCTATTCAACTTATTCCTTTAAAATTTAATAAGCCTGAATTTAAATAAAAAGTGAATTTCCAAAACTTTCCCAGAACTCCCAAAAAGTTAAAAATAACTGGGATTTCCAAAAAAAATATTCTTAAAGTTATTTAAATGCTTTAATATAATATAATAAAAACATAAATTTTTTAATAAAATTTGAATTCCCAAATTTAAAAATAAAATCCCCAAAATTCCCAAAATGTAAAAAATACCTGGGATTTTCCAAAAAAATTTAAACAAAACCAATTTCTCTTCAACTAATTCCATTAAAATTTAATAAGCCAGAATTTTAATAAAAAGGGAATTTCCAAAACTTCCCCAGAACTCCCAAAAAGTAAAAAATAACTGGGATTTCCAAAAAAAATATTTGTAAAGTAATTTAAATGCTTTAATATATAATAAAAACTTCGATTTTTTATAAAATTTAAATTCCCAAATTTAAAAAAAACATCCCCAAAATTCCCAAAATGTAAAAAATAACTGGGATTTCCAAAAATAATAACAGAAACTTTAAACAAAATTAAGTTATATTCAACTAATTATTTTAAAATTTAATACAACCCTAAATTTTAATAAAAAAAAAGAGAATTTTGAAATTAAAAAAAATCCCCAGAATTCCCAAAAAAAAATTTTTTTCTCAAAATTTCCAAAAATAATAACACAAACTTTAAATAAAATCAATTTCTTGTTATCACATTACTTTAAAATTTAAAAAAAGCCTGAATTTCAATAAAAAAAAAAGAATTTCGAAATTAAAAAAAAACATCCCCATAATTCCCAAAAAGTAAAAATAACAAAAATTTCAAAAAATCAATTTGAAATAAATTAATAGCTTTAAAATTAATTAAAAACTTAAAATTCAAATTCCCAACTTTAAAAATAAAATCCCCGAAATTCCCAAAAAGTATAAAATAAACGGGATTTCAAAAAAAAAAACAAAAAAAAATTAAAAAAATCTTTTTAAAGTAATTTAATAACATAAAAATTTTATAAAATCTTAGATTTTATAAAAAAATTTAATTCCTAAATTAAAAAAAAAAATCCCCAAAATTCCCAATAAGTAAAAATAACGGGGATTTCCAATAATAATAACAGAAAATTTAAACAATAAGTTAATTGCATTAAAATCCATCAGAAATCTTAACTTTCCAAAACCCACAATTCCCAAAAATCAAAAAAATTCTATATATTTTCTTTCCCCTGCATCTCAATTCTTTACTCTAAATATAAATAATATTTTTTTGGAGAAATTTTTTTTTTCAAAACTTTTTTTCCCAAATTTTTTTTTAATTTAAATTAGTGAAAAAATTAAAAAAAAAAAAAATTTTTGGTGAAAAAAAATTTCGGGTTAAAATAATTGTTTCCCGATTTTGACCCATTAGAGGACCAACTTACTATGGCTTTATATACATCGTTGCAAAGGTCTTTGAAATATCTATCATTAGATATCCATATTGTCTATATTAATGACTTAGTAACGCAGATATACTTGTAGATCCAAAATAGTTAAAAAAAATCGAGGTTGTCATGGTTTTTTCCTCATATCTCAGCCATTTGTGGTCGGATTTTCTTGATTTTTAAATAGCAACCGAACCGGGTTTATAGCGGATGTATTTAAGTTATTTGGGGGCTAAAATCCCCAGAATTCCCAAAAATACCAAATAGATTTTAAAAAAAAAAATCTATTTTTTTTAAATTTTTTTTTTCAAAACTTTTTTCCCCAAATTTGTTTTTAATTTAAAAAAATTGTTTCCCGATTTTGACCCATTAGAGGACCAACTTACTATGGCTTTATATATATCGTTGCAAAGGTCTTTGAAATATCTATCATTAGATATCCATATTGTCTATATTAATGACTTAGTAACTCAGATATACTCGTAGATCAGAAATAGGTTAAAAATCCAGGTTGTCCTGGCTTTTTCCTCATATCTCAGCCATTTGTGGTTGGATTTTCTTGATTTTTTAATAGCAACCGAACCGGGTCTATGGCGGATATATTGATGTATGAATCGTATACTTAAGTTATTTGGGGGCTACGGAAACGTGATTTCAACATACAAATGTAAAATGTAGAAATTACAAACGTAATGAAAAACTTATATTACCCTTGGTGAAGGGTAATACAAAACTGATATAAACTTTAATTGTTATATTGTATTGCCATTTTTGTTTTCATGTGCAAATAACAAGCCAAATTAAATAATTAGACATCATCATCATCGAAAAAAAGTACTAAAATTTGATCTCACAACAAAAAAATAAAAAAAATTATTGTTTATGAAGCGAAATGTGCAATTAATTGCTATTTTATAGGAGACATTTTACTGCCTGCTGTGAAGGGGAAAATAATAAAAAAAAAAAAATTAATGAATCAGAAAATTTCTTTTCAAATAATGACAAATTCTAAAGCAAAAATAAAGTGAAAATAAACAATTTTATATATTGTATTTAATTAATTTAATGTTGCTAATTAAAATTATGTGTTCACATTCCTTTACTCTATAATTAAACTGTTAATAACTTTGGAACAATAACATGTAATTAAATTGTTTTTTTTTGAAACAAAATAAACATAAATTATTTTTATTATTAATAATAAAAAAAAATGTGTGTTTATTTAGCTACTCTCTCTCTCATTACTCACTTAGAAATACTGCTGCTTTACAAGTTTGTTTACATTGATTGACAACTTCGCACCTCAAAGCAAAACAAAAAATGTAAACAAGTTATTAATTATTACTTTGTTTAAAACAAAATGCCTATTAAATGCTTCTGTTAATCATTTTTTTAAATACAATATTAACCGAAATTTTCTTTCTTTATCTCTAGTCCCCCCTTACCCCCCATTTTACACGTTTTATTCCTAAAGCGTGGATGCTCTGCCCCATCTATTTTTTTAGGGTTATCAACGAAGCATAAAATAAGGCCATTAACATATTTTAATAATTCTTTTTTATCTTCCATTTAAACATTTCATGTTGGCATTTTATTTCTTTATAATTTTTTTTTTTTTGTTGATTTTTCACATTTATTTTTAGCTATAAATAATGTTGTTTCACAACAATAACAGCAACAACAACAGCAAACTCAGAAACAGATTTTTATTTTATATCGTTTGTTTTTTATATTTTTTTTTGTTTTAAATTTTATGTTTCGATTTGATTTCTTAACTGTGCGAATGTTAAGAATTTTCTTTTTTTTTCACTAAACCAAAATAAATAAGAATTTTCTCATGACATTCAATTTATAAAAGAACATTAAATTAATTTATTAATTTAATGCCAAGAATTCTAATAAAATTGCCTAAAAATTCTATAAAAAATTACTGGGAATAAAAGAAATTTAATTTAAAGTAATTTAAATGCTTTAATTTATATTAAAATCTTAAATTTTTTATAAAATTTGAATTCCCAAATTTAAAAAAAAAATCCCCAAAATTTCCCCCAAAAAAAAAATAACTTAAATTCAAAAAAAAAATTAACAGAAAATTAACTAATTACTTTAAAATTTAATAAAAGCCTGAATTTTTGTGCAAAAATTGAATTTCAAAGATCCCCAGAATTCCCAAAAAGTAAAAAATTCCACACAAAAATATATGTAAAGTAATTAAATGCTTAAATATATAATAAAATCTTAGAATTTTTTATAAAATTTGAATTCCCAAATTTAAAAAATACATCCCCAGAATTCCCAAAAAGTAAAAATCACAAAAATTCCACAAAAAATATATCTAAAGTAATTTAATTTGAATTCCCAAATTAAAAACTAAAATCCCCAGAATATCCAAAAAGTAAAAATAACAGAAATTTCCAAAAAATCTATTTAAAATAATTTAATAGCTTAAAAAATAACAAAATCCAAAAAAAATTTGAATTCCTAAATTTAAAAATAAAATCCCCAGAATTCCCAAAAAGTAAAAAATAACTAAAATTTCCAAAAATAATAACAGAAACTTTAAACAAAATCAATTTCTAGTCAACTAATTACTTTAAAATTTTAATAAAAGCCTGAATTTTTGTAAAAAAATTGAATTTCAAAGATCCCCAGAATTCCCAATAAGTTCAAAATAACAAAAATTCCACAAAAAATATATATAAAGTAATTAAATGCTTAAATATATAATAAAATCTCAGAATTTTTTATAAAATTTGAATTCCCAAATTTTTAAAAAAAATCCCCAAAATTCCAGAATTCCCAAAAAGTAGAAAATAACTAGGATTTCCAAAAATAATAACATCAAATTAAAACAAAATCAATTTCTAGTCAACTAAATACTTTAAAATTTAATAAAAGCCTGAATTTTTGTGAAAAAATTGAATTTCAAAGATCCCCAGAATTCCCAAAATGGAAAAAATAACAAAAATTCTACAAAAAATATATATAAAGTAATTAAATGCTTAAATATATAATAAAATCTTAGAATTTTTTATAAAATTTGAATTCCCAAATTTTAAAAAAAAAATCCCCAAAATTCCAGAATTCCCAAAAAGTAGAAAATAACTAGGATTTCCAAAAATAATAACATCAAATTAAAACAAAATCAATTTCTAGTCAACTAAATACTTAAAAATTTAATAAAAGCCTGTATTATAGTAAATAAAAGGAGTTTAGAAGTTTAAAAATAACATCCCCAGAATTCCCAAAATGGAAAAAATAACAAAAATCCCATAAAAAAATATTTGTAAAGTAATTAAATGCTTAAATATATAATAAAATCTCAGAATTTTTTATAAAATTTGAATTCCTAAATTTAAAAATAAAATCCCCAAAATTCCCCCAAAAAAAATAACTAAAATTTCCAAAAATAATAACAGCAAATTAAAACAAAATCAATTTCAAGTCAACTAAATACTTTAAAATTTAATAAAAGTTTGAATTTTAGTAAAAAAATTGAATTTCAAAGATCCCCAGAATTCCCAAAAAGTTCAAAATAACAAAAATTCCACAAAAAATATATATAAAGTAATTAAATGCTTAAATATATAATAAAATCTCAGAATTTTTTATAAAATTTTTTTAAAAAAAAAAATCCCCAAAATTCCCCCAAAAAAACTAACCAAAATTTCCAAAAATAATAACAGCAAATTAAAACAAAATCAATTTCTAGTCAACTAAATATTTAAAAATTTAATAAAAGCCTGAATTATAGTAAATAAAGGAGTTTAGAAGTTTAAAACAAACATCCCCAGAATTCCCAAAAAGTTCAAAATAACAAAAATCCCATAAAAAAATATTTGTAAAGCAATTAAATGCTTAAATATATAATAAAATCTTAGAATTTTTTATAAAATTTGAATTCCCAAATTTTAAAAAAAAATCCCCAAAATTCCAGAATTCCCAAAAAGTAGAAAATAACTAAAATTTCCAAAAATAATAACAGCAAATTAAAACAAAATAAATTTCTTGTCAACTAAATACTTAAAAATTTAATAAAAGCCTGAATTATAGTAAATAAAAGAAGTTTAGAAGTTTAAAAAAAACATCCCCAGAATTCCCAAAATGGAAAAAATAACAAAAATCCCATAAAAAAATATTTGTAAAGTAATTAAATGCTTAAATATATAATAAAATCTTAAATTTTTTATAAAATTTTAATTCCCAAATTAAAAACTAAAATCCCCAGAATACCCAAAAAGTAAAAATAACAGAAATTTCAAAAAAAAATCTATTTAAAATAATTTAATAGCTTAAAAAATAACAAAATCAAAAAAAATTTAATTCCCAAATTTAAAAATAAAATCCCCAGAATTCCCAAAAATTAAAAAATAACTGGAATTTCCAAAAATAATAACAGAAACTTTAAATAAAATCAATTACTCTTTATCAAATTACTTTAAAATTTAATAAAAGTTTGAATTTTAGTAAAAAAAAAAGAATTTCGAAATTTAAAAAAACATCCCCGGAATTCCCAAAATGGAAAAATAACAAAAATTTCAAAAAATCAATTTGAAATAAATTAATAGCTTTAAAATTAATAAAAAACTTAAAATTCAAATTCCTAACTTTAAAAATAAAATCCCCAAAATTCCCAAAAAAGTATAAAATAACCGGGATTTCCAAAAAAAAAACAACAGAAATTTAAAAAAACTTTGAAAAGTAATTTAATAACATAAAAATTTAATAAAATCTTAGATTTTACAATAAATCTGAATTCCTAAATTAAAAAAAAAAAATACCCAAAATTTCCAAAAAGTAAAAAATATCTAAGATTTGCAATAATTATAACAGAAACTTTAAACAATAAGTTAATTGCATTAAAATCCATCAGAAACCCACATTTCCCAAAATTCAAAAAAATCTATATATTTTCTTTCCCCTGCATCTCAATTCTTTACCCTAAATCTAAATAACATTCATGTTTTCAATGTCTTACATGCTTACATGTTGTTGTTTTTATTGTTTCATTCTTTCTAATATTTATTTAAATAAAAGTGCTAATTATAATGTATTTTCGAATATACACAACAAAACGTCACTTCTAATAGTTTGATTTTGAAACAAAATCGTTCATTTCATTTATTCTTAGAATTATTATTAATCACTTTAATGTATTTGCAATTTTCTATTAATAATTAATTTTGACATTTATTGGCTCGCAAGTGTTAAGAAAAAATGTTATTAGAAATATTGTTTGTAGTTTAATGAAATCCATGCTATTTTTTTGCACCCTCTAATGCCATTTTAATTTTTATTATATTTATAGAAAATAAAATCACTGCCATACGTTTAAAATCAATTGTACATGTTCAATTAATGAAAATAAATGTTGGCGAAAATAAATCATTAATATAAATTGAAAATTGGAGGAAAAATACAGTAAAATATTTTGAAATAATGAATGACAGAAGTACGCAAACATTTCAATCTTTGATTTTTTATAATAAATCCGCATTTTAATACTAGAATTTTAGGTCAAAATTATGTTTTTAGTATAAAATAAAGTGTAAAATTACGTTTTCAGTGTAAAAACGTTTTTGGTGTAAAACTACGTTTTTGGTGTAAAACTACGTTTTTGGTGTAAAACTACGTTTATGGTATAAAACTACGTTTTTGGTGTAAAACTACGTTTTTGGTGTAAAACTACGTTTATGGTGTAAAACTACGTTTATGGTGTAAAACTACGTTTTTGGTGTAAAACTACGTTTTTGGTGTAAAACTACGTTTTTGGTGTAAAACTACGTTTTTGGTGTAAAACTACGTTTTTATTATAAAACCACGTTTTTAATATAAAACCACGTTTTTAGAATAAAACCACGTTTTTATTATAAAACCACGTTTTTAGTATAAAACCACGTTTTTAGTATAAAACCACGTTTTTAGTATAAAACCACGTTTTTAGTATAAAACCACGATTTTATTATAAAACCAAGTTTTTATTATAAAACCAAGTTTTTAGTACAAAACTAGGTTTTAGTACAAAACTAAGCTTTTAGTACAAAACTAAGTTTTTAGTACAAAACTAAGTTTTTAGTATAAAACCACGTTTTTAGTATAAAACTACGTTTTTAGTATAAAACCACGTTTTTAGTATAAAACCACGATTTTATTATAAAACCAAGTTTTTATTATAAAACCAAGTTTTTATTATAAAACCATGTTTTTAGTACAAAACTAGGTTTTAGTACAAAACTAGGTTTTTAGTACAAAACTAAGTTTTTAGTACAAAACTAAGTTTTTAGTAAAAAACTAAGTTTTTAGTACAAAATTAAGTTTTTAGTACGAAAATAAGTTTTTAGTACAAAATTAAGTTTTTAGTACAAAACTAAGTTTTTAGTACAAAACTAAGTTTTTAGTACAAAACTAAGTTTTTAGTACAAAACTAGATTTTTAGTACAAAAATAAGTTTTTAGTACAAAATAAAGGTTTTAGTATAACACTTGGTTTTTAGTATAAATTTACGTTTTTAGTATAAATTTACGTTTTTAGTACAAATTTACGTTTTTAGTACAAATTTACGTCTTTAGTACAAAACTTGGTTTTTAGTACAAATCTAGGTTTTTAGTACAAAAATACGTTTTTAGTACAAAACTACGTTTTTAGTATAAAATCACGTATTTAGTATAAAACGAAGTTTTTAGTATAAAACCACGTTTTTAGTATAAAACGAAGTTTTTAGTATAAAATCACGTTTTTAGTATAAAACCAGGTTTTTAGTATAAAACGAAGTTTTTAGTATAAAACCAGGTTTTTAGTATAAAACCAGGTTTTTAGTATAAAACCAGGTTTTTAGTATAAAACCTCGTATTTAGTATAAAACCACGTTTTTAGTATAAAACCACGTTTTTAGTATAAAACCACGTTTTTAGTATAAAACCTCGTATTTAGTATAAAACGAAGTTTTTAGTATAAAACCACGTTTTTAGTATAAAACCACGTTTTTAGTATAAAACCACGTTTTTAGTATAAAACCACGTTTTTAGTATAAAACCACGTTTTTAGTATAAAACCACGTTTTTAGTATAAAACCACGTTTTTAGTATAAAACCACGTTTTTAGTATAAAACCACGTTTTTAGTATAAAACCACGTTTTTAGTATAAAACGAAGTTTTTATTATAAAACGAAGTTTTTAGTATAAAACGAAGTTTTTAGTATAAAACGAAGTTTTTAGTATAAAATCACGTTTTTAGTATAAAACCAGGTTTTTATTATAAAATCAGGTTTTTAGTATAAAACCACGTTTTTAGTATAAAACGAAGTTTTTAGTATAAAACCACGTTTTTAGTATAAAACCACGTTTTTAGTATAAAACCACGTTTTTAGTATAAAACCACGTTTTTAATATAAAACCACGTTTCTAGTACAATACCAGGTTTTTAGCATAAAACCAGGTTTTTAGTATAAAACCAGGTTTTTAGTATAAAACTAGGTTTTTAGTATAAAACCACGTTTTTATTATAAAACCACGTTTTTAGTATAAAACCACGTTTTTAGTATAAAACCACGTTTTTAGTATAAAACCACGTTTTTAGTATAAAACCTCGTATTTAGTATAAAACCACGTTTTTAGTATAAAACCACGTTTCTAGTATAAAACCAAGATTTTAGTACAAAACTAGGTTTTGTTTCAAGTTTTAGGTTTAAATTAGTGCTGCCAGTTGTTAAAATTTGCCTGTAAACATATCACACAAATCTAATCTATTTAGTTGGTTTAAACAAATTTATTAATTACCAAATTCTTCTATATAAATCAATTAAAAATTTTACAATTCTAAACAAATAATAACAACAGCAAATGCAACTAAAACATTATTTAATAATTTTCATAATTAGAGGAAAAATTGCAAAAAAAAAAAAAAAAAAAATCGACCGACACAAATTGAGATTAACACGTTCTAAATGTAAAATCGTCTAAAATAAACAAAAAACAATAAACTTGTTTATACAAAATTTTGAAAGCGATACTAGACAGAGCTGTACAAAAAGAGAGCGTGCTAGTGTCAGACTGACAGCGGCAGTGACACATGACTGTAAATCTTAAAGTGGAAGTAATTTAAACAAATTCTGTAATGTAATGTATTCGTATTTGAATTTGAATTAAGAAAATCTATTCGAAATAGTTAGAATAATAAAATAAATGTTTTTTTTTTTAGTTGTTGTTTGTTTGCTTTAGTTTAAATAGTTGTTGGTTGTTGTTACACATGCAATGTGCCGGTCCGGGCCGGTCGGTGGCAATATTTTCACAATTTATTATTTATTTTGATTTTGTTTGTGTTTGTATAAGTGTATGTTTTTGTTGCTCTTGTTTATTTAAATAATTTGTGGGGATTTATATAGATTGTAGATATGTGATATATATCAGTATTTATGTTTTTTTTGTGCTTTTTTTGTTTGTTAAAATTCATATACTTTTCTTCAGGGTCATTGTGTGTCTGTGTTTCAGTTCTAATTTTTTCAGTTCAATTTTTTTTTTAAATAAAATTGAAAAAAATCACATATTGATCATAATATATTCATAAATCATTTATGTTAAATTCATAAAATATTGAAAATATCATATTTAAGGGTTTCAACTTTCACTCTAAACAGCTAACAAAGTTGACCCATACATATATTGGACATTTCCTTGACTATGCCTTAGTCCCCAATCTATTCCAATCTAAAACATTTTTTTTTTATAATTTCTAACAAAAAGCAACACAATTGTTTCAACAATTAAGTCCAATAGATCAATGTAAACCCCCCGAAACTTGAAAAGTAATTAAATATACCCAATAAATATCAACATTTTGAGCAAAAAAATTAATTAAAACAAACTATAGTCGTTTGGAAGCAACTACAAGCACTGACTGGCGAATCAACAGCTTTAACCAATTGATTGATGATTAAACCCCAAAGAAATTAAATGAAAATGGGCAAAACAAAATAGTGAAAAAATCACACACATAAATTAATGAATTTGCAGTGAAATGTTAAGGTTTTACAATAATTTTATTCAAACAAAAAGATAAATTTGGGAATTTGTTTTAAGATTTCAGATATTTGAAAAACTCAATATAACACTAGGTTTTTAGTACAAAACAATGGTTTTAGAACAAAAATATGTTTTTAGAACAAAAATATGTTTTTAGAACAAAAATATGTTTTTAGAACAAAAATATGTTTTTAGAACAAAACTAAGTTTTTAGTACAAAACTAAGTTTTTAGTACAAAACTAAGTTTTTAGTACAAAACTATGTTTTTAGAACAAAAATAAGTTTTTAGAACAAAAATATGTTTTTAGTACAAAACTAAGTTTTTAGTACAAAACTAAGTTTTTAGTACAAAATTAAGGTTTTAGTATAACACTTGGTTTTTAGTATAAATTTACGTTTTTAGTATAAATTTACGTTTTTAGTACAAATTTACGTCTTTAGTACAAAACTTGGTTTTTAGTACAAATCTAGGTTTTTAGTAAAAAACTAAGTTTTTAGTACAAAACTACGTTTTTAGTACGAAACTACGTTTTTAGTATAAAATAACGTTTTTAGTATAAAACCACGTTTTTAGTATAAAACGAAGTTTTTAGTATAAAACCACGTTTTTAGAATAAAACCACGTTTTTAGAATAAAACCACGTTTTTAGAATAAAACCACGTTTTTAGTACAAAACTACATTTTTATTATAAAACCACGTTTTTAGTATAAAACCAGGTTTTTAGTACAAAACTAAGTTTTTAGTACATAACTAAGGTTTTAGTATAAAGCCACGTTTTTAGTATAAAACCGTGTTTTTAGTATAAAACCACGTTATTAGTATAAAACCACGTTTTTAGTATAAAACCACGATTTTATTATAAAACCACGTTTTTATTATAAAACCACGATTTTAGAATAAAACCACGATTTTATTATAAAACCACGTTTTTATTATAAAACCAATATTTAAGTATAAAACCACGTTTTTATTATAAAACCACGTTTTTAGTATAAAACCACGATTTTATTATAAAACCATGTTTTTAGTACAAAACTAGGTATTTAGTACAAAACTAGGTTTTTAGTACAAAACTAGGTTTTTAGTACAAAACTAGGTTTTTATTATAAAACCACGTTTTTAGTATAAAACCACGTTTTTAGTATAAAACCACGTTTTTAGTATAAAACCACGTTTTTAGTATAAAGCCACGTTTTTAGTATAAAACCACGTTTTTAGTATAAAACCACGTTTTTAGTATAAAGCCACGTTTTTAGTATAAAACCACGTTTTTAGTATAAAACCACGTTTTTAGTATAAAACCACGTTTTTATTATAAAACCAAGGTTTTAGTACAAAACTAGGTTTTTAGTATAAAACCACGATTTTATTATAAAACCAAGGTTTTAGTACAAAACTAGGTTTTTAGTATAAAACCACGGTTTTAATATAAAACCACGATTTTAGTAAAAAAACAAAATCACTTTTATAACTCTTTAATGTTCTCCACCTTTTAAAGTGGTGAGTGAGTACGTGTAACCGCAACTGTATGCTCTCCTTTTAATTGCCTTCAATTAATTCTGTTTCATCGAGAACACGTTTATAAAACATACGTCAAGATGCCAGCATAAGTTAGCAGAACTTTAATTTAAACACAACACGAGTTAGATTAACATATTGCCAAATTATTTAAGGAAATAATTACAAAACTAAAAGAAGTCCATAAACATTTTGTTTAATTGTGTAGAACTCTTTCTCACATATCTCAGATCTACCACCGCCTTATAACTGTAATTTGCTGAAGACTAAACTGCTGTTTTGACAAAATGTTAATGTTTATTACTTGCTTACCTAAGCTATTAGATAAATCTTAAACAATTTTGTATAATTTTTCTTTTTACTCCTGAACAATGTTCCTTTACATGTTACAACAAGACGTAATGTGGGTTAAAAAACCTACAAACAACAAACATTTGTTAAGTCCTTAATGAATGAAAACGTATTTCATTAACTTACCACAATTGCTTTTCATGTATTTTATTTTGGGTGGTTTTTCTCAACTGTCAGCATAAATAAATGAGTTTCTTTGAAATACAATTTAAGGTATAACCCTGCTAAGTTTTATTTTTATTTTTGTACTTGTTAAGATGCCTTTTATTTCTAATTATTTGGGGATTTATAAACTTTTTCCCCCTTTTATTTAGCAACTGTTGCTTTTTATTTTGGGTTTGTGGTATTAAACTCAAATAAATAAATATTAAATAAAACACTTGAGATTTTCATTTGTAATTATTTGTCTTTTACTTTGTTTGTCATTTATTTATGTATTTACTCGTATGAGTTTTGAATTTGCTTAAGGTCCTATGTTTTTTGTTGAATCGTTCAATTACATTGAATTTTGTTGCATGTAAATTAAGCCCGTGGGCTGGTTGTCTCATGATTATTGTAGTATTTAATTCAATATAAATATAATTATTTTGATATTACAAGTTTGTTTGCTGAAAGATTTGATTTGACAACAAATTAATTGTTAGCAATTAAGTGCACTGCAAGAAAAGTTATACTAAAAAGGTTTTTAGTATAAAAAGTGGTTTTATACTAAAAACTTGGTTCTATAACAAAAACGTGGTTTTATACTAAAAACGTGGTTTTATACTAAAAACCTGGTTTTATACTAAAAACGTGGTTTTATAATAAAAACCTGGTTTTATAATAAAAACCTGGTTTTATAATAAAAACCTGGTTTTATACTAAAAACCTGGTTTTATACTAAAAACCTGGTTTTATATTAAAAACCTGGTTTTATACTAAAAACGTGGTTTTATAATAAAAACCTGGTTTTATACTAAAAACGTGGTTTTATACTAAAAACGTGGTTTTATACTAAAAACGTGGTTTTATACTAAAAACGTGGTTTTATACTAAAAACGTGGTTTTATAATAAAATCGTGGTTTTATAATAAAATCGTGGTTTTATAATAAAATCGTGGGTTTAAAATAAAATCGTAGTTTTATAATAAAAACCTGGTTTTATACTAAAAACCTGATTTTATATTAAAAACCTGGTTTTAAAAACGTGTTTTTACACTAAAAACGTGTTTTTACACTAAAAACGTGGGTTTATACTTAAAACGTTGGTTTATACTAAAAACGTTGGTTTATACTAAAAACGTTGGTTTATACTAAAAACCTGGTTTTATACTAAAAACTTAGTTTTGTACTAAAAACTTAGTTTTGTACTAAAAACTTAGTTTTGTACTAAAAAACGTGGTTTTATACTAAAATCGTGGTTTTATACTAAAAACATATTTTTGTTCTAAAAACATAGTTTTGTACTAAAAACTTAGTTTTGTACTAAAAACTTAGTTTTGTACTAAAAACTCAGTTTTGTACTAAAAACTTAGTTTTGTACTAAAAACTTAATTTTGTACTAAAAACTTAGTTTTGTACTAAAAACTTAGTTTTGTTCTAAAAACTTAGTTTTGTACTAAAAACTTAGACTAAAAAATGTAAAGTTATTTAAATAGTTTGTTCTCATTTTCCCAAGATTTGTTAAAACTTATACAATATTTGAATAAAAATATTCCTATTGTAAAATTGAAAGTTAAATTTTTATTTAATTTGTTTACGTAATTCCTTATCAGTTAAACAAATGTTGCTAATCATCGCAAGAAAACAATAAATTATTTAAAAAGAAATTTGAATGTGTTATCTGCAAAACAAATCAAATGTTTTGTTTACTTGCAACGTTTGATTGATAGATTGATTAAACCTGTTCTAATGGGTGGCATTTTTTTTCCAATTTAAAACAATTTACCGCCTTGAATAAGGGATTCTAAATAAACAAAAAAACAGCTGGGTATAAAAATCTAGTCATAACTTTTTAGTAGAATTTGTATGATTCCATGAAATTTCACACATTTACGGGTTTAGATTTTATTTAATTAACACTAAAAGTGAGTGTGGTTAGTAATTCGTACATGGACCATAATGTTTTTTTTTTTTTTTTTTTAAATTTATTGAGAGTAATAAATCTTTTAGTGTGTGATTTTTGTTTAAATGTTTGGTTTTATTATTGAGTTGTGGAAGGCATTTTGTTTGCAAACTGTCAGCCAGTTATAAATTGTATAAACAATTTAGTTGACAATTAAAGTATCAAACAGGGCAAGTGTGATTTTTTGTATTTCACTTGATATGTCATCTGTCAAAATGTCACATTAGCTGTCAGGGTTTAAATTGTTCTAAAGCTTTTCGAAATTAAGGGAGGAATTTTAATAGGCATTTAAATAAATACAGAACAAAGTTTTATAAATGAAATGAACATTTATTTATTTATTTAGAATAATTAACGAAATTTAGTTTAAAGTGTCTTTAAACTGTTTGTTGGGAGTGTATTTTATTATTTATCTTTTCTTCAAGGGAACTTGATTAGTTTTTAACAAAAATTTTATCGTACATTGTCCATCAATTCGTCATAGGTTTGAGGTTTTAGTTAAACAAAAATATTTATCATTTTTATTTATTTAAATGGTTTGGTGTATGGAAATATTTCCACAATTTTATTTCAAAATGGGAGTTTTAATTGATTTTAAAACAAAAATTTAAGCTATTTTAAACATCAATGATTTTTTTTTTTGTGAGACATTTCCCAACACATGTGGGACTTTTATTATAATTTCTTTAAAACCAAACAAAAACATAAAGAAAAATCATATAGTATATAAAATTTTTCAATGTTAAAATACATTTCATTTTTATCAAAGTCAAAGATATTATATTAATAAGAAGAAAAACTAGATATATCTGTTTAATATTATTCATTCTTATTTTTTTTTTTTGTCTTTTATTATTAGACCAAATACAAAAAAAAAATAATTTTTGTTAAATAAAATTTTGTTGTGTGATATTATTAATATTATTTATACTAAACACGCACAAAAAATGTGTGTCTGTATATTTCAAAATGTTCTTAATAAATTGTAAATATTTCTCAAGATGACACACCATTTGCATAAGCAATATTTAAATGTTAAACAGATTTTAAAAAAGAATTTAAAACAAATAAATATTTGGTCAACTAGAACAAAACAGAACAAAGTTACATAATTTTTATCAACAAAAAAGCTTTTTTAAACTAAAAAAATACAATTTTAGATGTAAAGAGCACTAAAAATGCATTTTTACACTTAAAATGCAAATTTATACTAAAAATGTAATTTTACACAAAAAACGTATTTTTACACATAAAATGTAGTTTTCCAAAAAAAATATATTTTTGCACAAAAAACTTATTTTTACACACAAAATAAGTTTTTTTAAAAAAATCTCTTATTTTTATCTAAAAAAAAATGTTTAATTTTAAAAACATTTTATAAAAACGCTGATTTACACTAAAAATTCGTTATTAAAAACTTAGTTTTATACTAAAAACCTAGTTTTATACTAAAAACCTAATTTTATACTAAAAACGTGGTTTCATACTAAAAACGTGGTTTTATACTAAAAACGTGGTTTTATACTAAAAACGTGGTTTTATACTAAAAACGTGGTTTTATACTAAAAACGTGGTTTTATACTAAAAACCTGGTTTTATAATTAAAACCTGGTTTTATAATTAAAACCTGGTTTTATAATTAAAACCTGGTTTTATAATTAAAACCTGGTTTTATAATTAAAACCTGGTTTTATAATTACAACCTGGTTTTATAATTAAAACCTGGTTTTATAATTAAAACCTGGTTTTATACTAAAAACGTGGTTTTATAATTAAAACCTGGTTTTATACTAAAAAACCTGGTTTTATACCAAAAACCTGGTTTTATACTAAAAACCTGGTTTTATACTAAAAACCTGGATTTATACTAAAAACCTGGTTTTACACTAAAAACGTGGTTTTATAATAAAAACCTAATTTTATACTAAAAATATAGTTTTATACTAAAAACCTAATTTTATACTAAAAACTTGGTTTCATACTAAAAACGTGGTTTTATACTAAAAACGTGGTTTTATACTAAAAACGTGGTTTTATACTAAAAACGTGGTTTTATACAAAAACGTGGTTTTATACTAAAAACGTGGTTTTATACTAAAAACGTGGTTTTATACTAAAAACGTTGTTTTTTTACTAAAAACGTGGTTTTATACTAAAAACGTGGTTTTATACTAAAAACGTGGTTTATACTAAAAACGTGGTTTTATACTAAAAACGTGGTTTTATACTAAAAACGTGGTTTTATACTAAAAACGTTGTTTTATACTAAAAACGTGGTTTTATACTAAAAACGTGGTTTTATACTAAAAACGTGGTTTTATACTAAAAACGTGGTTTTATACTAAAAACGTGGTTTTATACTAAAAACGTGGTTTTATACTAAAAATGTGGTTTTATACTAAAAACGTGGTTTTATACTAAAAACCTGGTTTTATACTAAAAACCTGGTTTTATACTGAAAACCTGGTTTTATACTGAAAACCTGGTTTTATACTAAAAACCTGGTTTTATACTAAAAACGTGGTTTTATACTAAAAACCTGGTTTTATACTAAAAACCTGGTTTTATACTAAAAACCTGGTTTTATACTAAAAACCGGTTTTAAAAAAACGTGGTTTTATACTAAAAACGTGGTTTTATACTAAAAACGTGGTTTTATTTTTTTTATTTTTACAATAAAAATGTTCACTAAAAACTTATTTTTACTCATTTAGTTAACTCTAAAATTACCTTTTTAATCCGAAAATATTTGTTACGTACAAAAAAATTTTAAGCTGAAAAACGCAGTTTTACACTAACAGGAAATGTTTACCATAAAATAGCCTTTTTATATCAAAATTACATTTTTTTAAATGAAAAATTTAGTTTTACACCAAAAATACACTAAAAATAAATTTGTAGTTAAAAAAACAATTTAGCATTAAAATAAATTTTTAACCGAAAAACGTATTTTTACATTAAAAACATATTTTTACTTTAAAAACATATTTTTACATTAGAAACGTATTTTTACATTAAAATTTCATTTTTATCAGAAAAACGCTGTTTTTATACCAAAATTACATTTTGCAAATAAAAATTTTACCCTAAATAAAATATTTTTTCTAGAAAAACATTGTTTTTTGTTAAAAATGCAAAAAAATCTCTATTATCCTAAAAACCAACTTATTTTTCTTTTAGAAATGTTTAATACGAAAAACGTATTTTTACATTAAAAACAAATTTTTAATTTAAAAACATATTTTTACTTTAAAAACATATTTTTACCTTAAAAAAAGTATTTTTACTTTAAAAACGTATTTTTACATTAAAAACGTATTTTTACACTAAAAATGTATTTTTACACCAAAATTTTATTTTTATCAGAAAAACGCTGTTTTACACCAAAATTACATTTTGCAAATAAAAATCAAAATTTGACCCCAAAAAAAATTTTTTTTCTAGAAAAACCTTGTTTTTTTGGACAAAAAATGCTGCCCCTTTAAAACATAAACTCTTTATTATCCTAAAAAAATTTTAATTTTTCTTAGCAAATGGTGTAAATTTATATATGTAGTATGTTTATAGATATATTCAGTGAAAAAGTATCGCCCGAACTTTAAGTGCAAATTAAATTAAAAGAAAAACAGAAATATAAAAAACAAACTTACAAACACAGGCCAAACTGCTTGCTGCTGCTGATATTTCAAGCGCACAAACTTCTCTATGATGTTTGACAATTGTTGTTGGTTCTTTTAGAGAATTTATTTTTTTTTTTTCGTATTTTTATTTAATTTTTTTTTCTTTCAGCTGCAAACTTGACCGTAATATAGAAAATGAAATTAAGATTATTTTTTTTATTAAATTTTAGACGAGGAAAAATACACTAATTTTTTAAAGACTTTTTTATATGAATTTTTGTAAAACACTAATAAAACTAGTTGACGTAGTTTATATAAATTAATTAATGTTGTATTTTTATCACTTTTTTGAAATTTGTTGTTGGGAGGAAAATTTTTATGTTGAATATTGAGAACGAAAAATATTTAAAATAAACTTATGTTTTTATCACTTTTTTTATAGTTTTTATAAGAGGAATTTTTTAAAATAAAATTGGATTTCTTGGCATTTTGTTTAGTTTTTTTTTTGGCGATTTATTTTAAAAACTTCGAAAAAGTTGTAATTTATTTGAATTTTTGTAGTTTTAAGCTTTATTGGCACTATTTGTTAATAAAAACATTATTTTGACGATTTTTTAAACATAACGAATGTTGATGTTTTAAACGATTTCTCAATATTTGTTTATTTTTATTCAAATTCTTTTAAATTTTAAGATATTTAATCTTTTGTGTTTAGAAAATAAAACTTAACGAAACTTTTTCTTAAACAAATGTAATGAAATGCTAAATTTAAAACTAGTAAATCTAACAAAAATTTCATAATTTTTAAAACTTAACGAAACATTATTTTCTAAACTAAAGATATTTAAACAGACTTTTTTTAAATTTGTTTATTATAGAGAATTTATCGTAATTTTTTAAAATTTTTAAAACTTAACGAAACTTTATTTTCTAAACTAAAAGCATTTGAATGGAACTTTATTTATATTCGTTTATTATAGAGAAATTGCTATTTAAACCAAAAAAAAATTGGAATTTTGAAAATTTTTAAAACTTAACGAAACCTTATTTTTTTAACGAAAATTATTTTAACTAAAACTTTTACTATATTCGTTAAACAGACTTAATAGGCAGCTTAATCAAGAAAGTTTTTCAAATTTTTGGACATTTTTAAAACTTAACGAAACTTTATTTTTTTAACGAAAAGTATTTAAACAGTAATTTAATTATATTCGTTTATTACACAGAAAATACAATTTAAATCAAGTGAAAATTTTATTTTTCTGCCATTTAAAAAACTTAACGAAACTTTATATTTTTAACGAAAAATATTTGAACAGTAATTTATTTATATTCGTTTATTGCAGAGAAAATACTACTTAAACCAAAAGAAAAATTTAATTTTCAGCCATTTAAAAAACTTAACGAAACTTTATTTTTTTAATGAAAATTTTATAAATAAAAACTGTTTTCATTTGCTTTTAATTTGCTTAATAGGCAACTCAAATCAAGAGAAAAATTTAATTTTTCAGCCATTTAAAAAACTTAACGAAACTTTATTTTTTTAACGAAAATTATTTTAACTAAAACTTTTACTATATTCGTTAAACAGACTTAATAGGCAGCTTAATCAAGAAAGTTTTTTAAATTTTTGGACATTTTTAAAACTTAACGAAACTTTATTTTTTTTAACGAAAAGTATTTAAACAGTAATTTAATTATATTAGTTTATTACACAGAAAATACAATTTAAATCAAGTGAAAATTTTATTTTTCTGCAATTTAAAAAACTTAACGAAACTTTATATTTTTAACGAACAAACAAATAATTCAAAATGTTTATATATTCGTTTAAGTAACTTAACAAATAATTCAAATCAATAGAAAATTTTGATTTTTAGTCATATAAAAAACTTAACGAAACTTTATTTTTTTAACGAAAATTATTTGAACAGTAATTTATTTATATTCGTTTATTGCAGAGAAAATACTACTTAAACCAAAAGAAAAATTTAATTTTCAGCCATTTAAAAAACTTAACGAAACTTTATTTTTTTAACGAAAAGTATTTGAACAGAAATGTATTTATATTCATTTACTACAGACAAAGTGCAATGCAAACCAAAGGAAAAATTTAATTTTTAGCAATTTAAAAAACTTAACGAAACTTTAGTTTTTTAATGAAAAGTATTTAAACAGAAATTTATTTATATTTGTTTATAAGAGAGAAAAGCTACTTAAATGCAGAAGAAAAAAATAGTTTTAGCGACTTGAAAAACTTAACGAAACTTTATTTTTTTAACAACTTTTTTTAAAATTTAATTTTTTCCTTTTTTTGTGTAACTAAGCTCAGCTTATGATTAATTTCAAGACCAATTTCTAATTTTTATAAATTTGAAAAACTTAACGAAACTTTATTTTTTAAGCCAAAAGCTTACTTTATTAATTTAATAAACTATTTAAATCGTGAAATTTTTTTTTTACTTTTTACAATTTAAAAAACTTAACGAAATTTAATTTCAAAAGTCAGGAAAAATTATTTTTATTTTCTATATGTTTCCAAATATTTGCTAACATTTTCTTTGTTTGTTTTTTTAAAAATTTTAAAAGAATTTCTTTCCTTATATTTTATTATTTTTAGCTTGTTTATTAAGCTGTTTTTTACATTATAAATTTGTTTTTAATTACAACCTGTTGTTTTAATTTAAGTTTTACACATAAATTTCAATTAAAATTTCTTTTGCACAAATAACGGTTATTTTTATAGAAATTTATTTCTTAAACTTTATCTTGATTTTCAATTTATTCAGTTTTTCTTTTGAACAAAACAATAAATTCTTTCTTTTCATTCATAATTATTATTAAATACAATATATTTTTGTATTTTATGTGCTTAATTCGCGCTCTTTATTTATTTATTTTTGGTCATTATTATTATTATTTGCATTCGGTATTATTTAATTTTTCAGCTGTGTTGTTGTATTTATTTTCCTCACATTTGTTGTTGTGTTTACTCTTTCACTCACTTTAATATTTGAAATTAAGAAACACACTTGCTTGCATACATTTAAGCACTCACACAAAAACAATATTATTAATTTGTGTGTGTTTTTTTTTATTATTTATTTTTCCCGTTAGTGTAAATTAACAACACATACCGTTGTACGCTTTATTTAATTTAAATTCCCGTTAGCGAGCGCCACGATCTACTCGTTAGGACGTCGCCGTCCAAACTAAACACAACAAATTTATCATACACACGTCCAACAGGCGTTTTTTTCACACGAGTGTGTCAACAACACTCGTAAATATGCGAAATGTACAGACAAAAGCAGCAACAACAAATGAGACAAAACAGAAAACCGAGAAAAAAGAAAAACAAAACAACACAACACACTGTTGCTTGTGACCAATATGTTGACATCAACAACAAGAACAAAAACAATAAACACAGCATGCCAAAGGTAAGTAAATTTTTGTTTACAATAAAAAGTAATAAATATGGTTGAGTGAGAGAATGAGAGAGAGAGAGTGAAAAATGTTTTATGATTTAGGAGAGAGCTTTTGTGTACATTCTTTTAAATTTTAACGGTTTTCTTTTAAAAAACAAAGGGAATTTTGTTGAATGTAACGGTTTTTGTTGGTACATTATAAAAAAAAGTGGTTAGATTTTAAATATTACGTATACGTCTAGGTAGTTCAAGCAAATATTTATTGAAATTAAGCGTATAAGTAATATTTGTGATGCTATTAAATGCAAATTAAACATACGCACAGTGGAGCTAATAAAAACTATAGGGAATTGCTAAACTAAATACATAGTTCTATAGTTTAAGTTAATTTTATGAATACTATATCAAATTAAAAGGCTTAAAATTAGCTTAATTTGATGAAGTTAAAAAAGTATGTTCTAGAAAATTTAGTTTTAAGTTTCTCTATGTTTTGTAATTCGCCATAAATTTTAATACAATTTAAAAAAATTCGGAAAGAGATAAATTTCGTAATTTTTAAAATATAAAGAAAATTTATTTTCTAATTTAAAAGCATTTTAATGAAAATTTGTATATAAGGGTTTATTATACATAAAATATTATTAAAATAAAGACAAATTTTGTAATTTTTAAAATTGTTTAAAACTTAACGAAACTTTATTTTCTAAACTAAAACCTTTTAAATGAATTTTTATTGATATTCCTGTATAAGAGAGAATATACGATTTAAATCAAGACAAATTGTTTATTTTTAGCAATTTAAAAAAACTTAACGAAACTTTATTTTTTAAATGAAAAGTATTTAAACAAAACTTTAAACATATTCTTTTATTATGAATAAAATAGCAATTAAAACAATTAAAATTTCATAATTTTCGACAAGTTTTGAAACTTAACGAAACTTTATTTTCTAAATTAATAACATTTGACTAAAATTTTATATATATTCTTTTATTTTGGAGCAAAAGATATTTAAATCAGTAAAAATTTTGTAATTTTGAAAATCTTTTAAAACTTAACGAAACTTTATTTTCTAAAGTAAAAGTATTTGAAAATAATTTTATATATTTTTGTTTATTATAAAGAAAATTATATTTAAATCAAGAAATAAAAATTAATTTTAGCGATTTAAAAAAACTTAACGAAACTTTATTTTCTTAACGAACACTTCAAAATTAAAATTTTTTCCATATTCGTTAAACTTATTTAATGAACTATTTAAATCAAGAAATAAAAATTAATTTTTCGAAATTTTTCAAACTTAACGAAACTTTATTTTTTTAACGAAAAGTATTAGAATAGAATTTTATGTATATTTATATATTATACACAAATTAATATTTAATTCAAGAGAACAAATTAAATTTTTAGCAATTTAAAAAACTTAACGAAACTTTATTTTCTTAACAAAAATTATATAATTAAAAATGTTTCGATATTCGTTAAACTTATTTAATGAACTATTTAAATCAAGAAATAAAAATTTATTTTTCGAAATTTTTAAAACTTAACGAAACTTTATTTTTTTAACAAAAATTATATAATTAAAAATTTGTCCCTATTCGTTAAACTTATTTAATGAGCTATTTAAATCAAGAAATTAAAATTAATTATTCAAAATTTTTAAAACTTAACGAAACTTTATTCTTTTAACGAAAAGATTTGAGTATAATTTTATGTATATTCTTATATTATTAATAAAATACTATTTAATTCAGGAGAATAAATTTAATTTTTAGCAATTTAAAAAACTTAACGAAACTTTATTTTCTTAACAAAAATTATATAATTAAAATTTTTTCCATATTCGTTAAACTTATTTAATGAACTATTTAAATCAAGAAATAAAAATGAATTTTTCCAAATTTTTAAAACTTAACGAAACTTTATTTTTTTAACGAAAAGTATTAGAATAGAATTTTATGTATATTTATATATTATACACAAAATAATATTTAATTCAGGAGAAAAAATTTAATTTTTTGCAATTTAAAAAACTTAACGAAACTTTATTTTTTAAAACAAAAAACTATTAAGGCAAATTTTATTATATTCGTGTATTTTGTTTAATAAACTATTAGTTAAAGCCTCAATTAAATACCCATCTATAAATGAATTTTTTAATATTTACTGATTTTCATTGAAATTATTTGATTATTATGAATTATTTAACCAACAATTGAATTGTTTTTTTGCTGTAAAAAACACACACCCACACCTACAAACATAATAACGTTACATTTAGTAGACATCTCCTTTAGTTGTTGTTGTTATTTATTGTTTACAATCCAGCAACACGTGTTTTTTGTACTAATACAACTAACTGTATTTAAGCAAAGAGTATAAAAACAAACAACTCCCTCAACCTCTCTTTGTTGCCAGCAACACGTTAGCAACATGTTTAGCAACACAGAAAATGTAAATAAACAAATAAAAAAGCTTTTTTTAAGCATTTTCCCTTGGTTTTTATAAACAAACACATACATTTAAATCATATCACGTATTTTGTAATGAACAGAGAGTGAATTTTTCGAATTTGCTTTATTTTATATCCGTTTCCTGTTGTTTCGCGCCAGTTAGTCTTGTTAGGTATAAATAAAACAAAGTTAAGGTAAAATTAAGGTTTTTAATATAGAATAAAATATATTTGAGAATAAAATCTGCAAATTGCAATAAAACCATTTATTAATTTTTTTATATAATATTTTTTTAAATCATTTTCTTTATTTGTTTCTTTGTTTTTTTTTTTTATTTTAAATTGCTTTCTTCTTATAAACATTATACATATATTTTTTGTTTTTTTTTTGTGAAATTTTTTTTTACATTTAGAGAATATGGTTAATTGTTTTGTAGTTCTGTTTTTTTTTATTACACACATAGAAAAAATGTAATATTTGCTGTGAAGACAAACGTATATTGCTCATTTTTTTAAGGAAATGGGTAAAAAGAAAAGAAATGCACTTAGTTGAAGTATAATTCGTAAGAAAAAATATACTTAGAATGCGATTTATTAGGTAAAAGGACTTATAAAGCCAATAAGGGGGGTTTTCAGAAATAAATTTACATAAAGAGAACTTAAAAGTGAAAGAATGAATGAAAGAATGATTACAAATTGAGAAAATATCTTAAAAAAATTTTAACTCCTGAAGAAAAATTTAACTCTTGAGGAGTTAAAAAAAAAATTCTTAAGAAAAATTTAACTCCTGAAAAAATTCTATGTAGAAAAATGTAATTCTTGAAAATATAAAATATTTTCTCAAGAAAAATTTTATTAACTCCTAAACAATTAAAAAAAAATCAAGAAAAATTTAACTCTCGATTAAAAAAAAGTCTCAAGAAAAATTTAACTCTTTAAGAATTTAATTCTTTAAGAAATTTAAATATTGAAGAGTAAAAAAAATTTCTCAAGAAAAATAAAACTCTTGAAGAGTTAAAAAATGGCTTCTAGATAAATTTAACTCCTGAAGAGTAAAAAAATTCTATATAAAAAATATTTATTTTAATTTGAAATATTTTTTCTCGAAGAACTTACTCTTGAAGAGTAAACAATTTTTCTCAAGACAAATAAAACTCTTAAGTATTACAAAATCTCTTAAAGAAAAATTTAATTCCTGAAGAGTTAAAAAATTCTATATAGAAAAATATAACTCTTGAAGATGTAAAAATTTAACTCTCGAGTAAAAAAAATTCTCAAGAAAAATGTAACTCTTGAATGTAACTAATTTTCCCAAGAAAAATTTAAAAATTTCTAAATGAAAAATCTAAATCTCGAGAAGTTTGAAAATGTTCTATAGAAAAATTTAACTCTTGAAGAGTTAAAAAAAAAATATTTTCTCATGAAAAATAAAACTCTTGAAGAGTAAAAAATTTTTCCCAAGAATAATAAAACTCCTGAAGAATAAAAAAAAAATTAATTCACGAGTAAAAAAATTTATCATGATAAATTTAACTCTTGAATGTTAAAAAATTTCTTAAAGAAAAATTTAACTCTTGAGAAGTTAAAAAATTCTTATACAGAAAAATTATATAGAAAAATATAGCTCTTGAAGATTTAAAATATTTTTTCTAGAATAATTTTAACTCTTGAAGAGTAAAAAATTATTTAAAAAAAAATTTAAGTCTTGAAGAGTAAAATTTAACTCTAGATGAGTAAAAAATTTTCTCAAGAAAAATAAAACTCTTGATGATGTAAAAATAAAACTCCTGAAGAATAAAAAAATTTATCAAGAAAAATGTAACTCTTGTTGAAATAAAAAAAATTTAACTCACGAGTAAAAAAATTTCTCATGATAAATTTTACTCTTGAGAAGTTAAAAAATTCTTATGCAGAAAAATTATATAAAAAAAATATAACTCTTGAAGATTTAAAATATTTTTTCTAGAAAAATTTTAACTCTTGAAGTTTTAAAAAATTTCTCTTGAAGAGTAAAAAATTTAAGTCTCAGGAAAAGAAAAATTTAACTCTTAAAGAATCAAACGAATTTTTTTTAAGAAAAATTTCACTCCTAAAGAATTGAAAAATTTAAATTAAAAAATTTAACTCTTTCCTAAAAAAAATTTTAAAGAAAAATAAAACTCTTGAACAAAAATTACAAAAATTTTCTTTATTTCACTCTTAAGAGTTAAAAAATGGTCTAAAGAAAAATAAAACTCTGGAAGATGTAAAAGAAAATCTTAAGAAGAATTTAACTCATGGGAACAATTTCTCTAGAAATTTTTTTAATCTTTTTGGGAGGGAAATTTTCTCTAGAACTTTTTTAACTCTTTGGGAGGGAAATTTTCTATATCACTCTTAGAGTTAAAAAATTGCCTAAGGAAAAATAAAACTCTTGAAGAGTTAAAAAAGGACAAATAAAACTCTTGAAGAGTTAAAAAATTGCCTAAGGAAAAATAAAACTCTTGAAGAGTTAAAAAATTGCCTAAGGAAAAATAAAACTCTTGAGGAGTTAAAAAAAAATTATTCAGCCCAATTATGAATAAAAAATTGCACGGGAGTTTTTTTCCCTTTTCCCGCGAAAAATCTCCCGGGGAATTTTTATTCATAATTGGGCTGATTAAGTAGAATTTAACTCTTGAACAATTTTAACTCATGGGAACATGTTCTCTTTTTGAAATTGAAATTTTCTCTAGAAAATTTTTTAATATTTTTTGGGAGTGAAATTAAACCATCAAAATTGTTTAACTCTTTGGGAGGGACATTTTCTGTAGAAATTTTTTAACTCTTTGCGAGTGAAATGTTCTTCATATCACTATTAGAATTAAAAAATGGTCTAAAAAAAATAAAAATCTTGAAGAGTTAAAAAAAATTTAACCCTTGATGATGTTCACTTTTTGTAAGGTAAATTTTCTCTAGAAAATTTTTTAATATTTTTTGGGAGTGAGATTAAACCATAAAATTTGTTTAACTCTTTGGGAGTGAAATTTTCTCTAGGACTTTTGCGAGTGAAATTTTCTTCATTTGACTCTTAGAGTTAAAAAATGGTCTAAAGAAAAATAAAACTCTTGAAGAGTTAAAAAAATTTAACCCTTGATGATGTTCACTTTTTATAAGGGAAATTTTCTCTAGAAAATTTTTAATTATTTTTGTAAGGAAAATTTTCTCTAGAAAATTTTTTAACTCTTTGGGAGTGAAATTTTCTCTAGGAGTTTTGCGAGTGAAATTTTCTTCATTTCACTCTTAAGAGTTAAAAAATGGTCTAAAGAAAAATAAAACTCTTGAAGAGTTAAAAAAATCTAACCCTTGATGATGTTCACTTTTTATAAGGGAAATTTTCTCTAGAAAATTTTTAATTATTTTTGTAAGGGAAATTTTCTCTAGAAAATTTTTTAACTCCTTGGGAGTGAAATTTTCTCTAGGACTTTTGCGAGTGAATTTTCTTCATTTGACTCTTAAGAGTTAAAACAATTTCTTAAGAATTTAATTCATGGAAGTGAACATGTTTAACTCTAAATGAGAAGGAGGAAATTTTCTCTATAAAATTTTTAATTTTTATTTTAACTTTGAGAGTGAAATTTTTCTCAAGAAAATTTTTATTTCTCTTAGGGAATGAAATTTTCTATACATTATTTTCAACTCTTTAAGAGTTAACTGATGATTTTTTGCTTTTCTAATTGTTATTTAATGAGTATATTAATGCGTTTTTTTTTTGTAGGTTTTTTTGATGGATTTTATTTATGACACACTCAATTATTTTATGAAACACATTTTCTTACAATAATACATATTATTTGTTCACATTTTTGTTTCTTATTTGTTTGTTAAAGGCAATGTTAGTCGATCTTTTGTAAGAAAAGAAATAAAATAAATGTTTTTTTTTATCAAAAATATTTGTTGTTTTGTTTTTATTATAATGATTAGTTTTGGAAGAAATTACAATTATAAACTGGCTTTATTAAAGTAATTTTTCATTAACACAAAATGTTTTTTTTTATGAAAATCTTACTTTTTTTAAGGAAAACTAGAAAAGAAAACAATACAAATACAAATGGTAACAGAAATACATAAAAAAAGAAGGAAGCCAAAAAAGTAAGGAAAAACATTCAGAAACATTGAATTATTTTTGGCAGAGCACAAACAAAACTGTACAACATGTTACGAGAAATTGTAAAAAATAATAAAAATAATAATAATACAAAAATATTTAATATAGAAAGAAACATTAAATGGAAATCTTGTTTTAAATATAAATATATATAGCACTTGTTTTTTTGGCAAACTCAAAAATTTAAGAAATGAAAAAATTTAAAAAAAAATTTAAATGTTTCATTTTAATACAAAATTTAATACATATTTTTTTGTTTTTATTTTTTTTATAATTTTTTACGAAATACTTGTTTGAGAAACTAGATTTTATTAACTTAAATATTGCTTTAGTTTCAGCAATATTTAGAATTTATTTTGTTAAATATTTTTTTATCAAATAAATTTCAGCACTTTTTGTTCAGTTTTCTTTTGGGTTAAGGGATTTTTCAAAAATCAAATTTAGATTACAATTTGGTACTTTAAAGACTTAAGTTTACTCAATTTTTTTTTGGGTTAATAAATTTTGCAATTTGATTTTGTTCTTTTGATTTCTTTGAATTTTAATTGTTGTGTTAATATGTTTGTTGTTTATGTTGCATTTTTTTTTAGTGTTGATGGTTGTGTTGTTGTTGCTGTTGTTGCTGTCTAACTTATTCCCAATCCTTTTTTATTTCAAATGTCCAATCCCACTTAAGGTGAATGTGTTTATCGTCATCGGTGAAGAGCGATGCCACCGAATAAGTACCGCGTGCCATTAGACCAGAAGGTGCCTCCTCATTGGGTGTGATATAGCACTGGATTTCCTTTTTGGGGGGATAAGAGCCCACCATATGTGTCATTTTATCAACTACGAAAACGGAAAAATACAAATAATTTAAACAAAATATTCAAATTTTAAATAAAACAATAGAAAAGAAAAAGGTAATGATGAAACTTTTAAGAATTTCTTTTTAGCTCTTCAAGATTTAAATTCTTCAAGAGTTAAATTTATTTCTTACAGAGTTAAATTTTTAAACTCCTGAGTTAAATTTTTTTTCTCTTGAAGAGTTAAATTTTTTTTTCAGAAAAAAAATTTTTAACTCTGCAAGAGATAAACTTTTTTCTAGACAGAAAATTTTTTAACTCTTCAAGATTTACATTTTTTTGAGAATTTTTTCTAAATCTTCAAGAGTTTTTTTAACTCCTGAGTTAAATTTTTTTTTTTAGAAAAATTTTTTTTTTAACTCTGCAAGAGTTATATTTTTTTCTAGAGAGAGAATTTTTTAACTCTTCAAGATTTACATTTTCATTTAAAATTTTTTCTAAGTCTTCAAGAGTTATATTTTTCTCTTACAGAGTTAAATTTTTTGAACTCCTGAGTTAAATTTTTTCTTCTCTTCCAGAGTTAAATTTTTTTTCAGAAAATTTTTTTTAACTTTTTTCAAGACAGAGAATTTTTTAACTCTTCAAGATTTAAATTTTTCTTGAAAATTTTTTCTAAATCTTCAAGAGTTATATTTTTCTCTTACAGAGTTAAATTTTTTCTTAAGAATTTTTAAACTCCCGAATTAAATTTTTTTACTCTCAAGAGTTAAACTTTTTTCTAGAGAGAATTTTTTAACTCTTCCAGATTTAAATTTTTCTTGAGAATTTTTTCTAAATCTTCAAGAGTTATATTTTTCTCTTACAGAGTTAAATTTTTTCTTAAGAATTTTTAAACTCCCGAATTAAATTTTTTTACTCTCAAGAGTTAAACTTTTTTCTAGAGAAAGAATTTTTTAACTCTTCAAGATTTACATTTTTCCTGAGAATTTTTTCTAAATCTTCAAGAGTTAAATTTATTTCTTACAGAGTTAAATTTTTTTTTTTCTCTTCAAGAGTTAAATTTTTTCTTAAGAATTTTTTGAACTCCTGAGTTAAATTTTTTTTTCTCTTCCAGAGTTAAATTTTTTTTTCAGAAAATTTTTTTTTAACTTTTTTGAAGAGAGAGAATTTTTTAACTCTTCAAGATTTAAATTTTTTCTAAATCTTCAAAGTTATATTTTTCTCTTACAGAGTTAAATTTTTTCTTAAGAATTTTTAAACTCCCGAATTAAATATTTTTATCAAGAGTTAAATTATTTTTTTCTAGAGAGAGAATTTTTTAACTTTTTTTCTATAGAAATTTTTTTAAACTCTTGCAAAGTTAAATTTGTCTATGTAACATTTTTTAACTTTTCCAAAAATTCATTTTTCTTTACATTTTTTTTAACTCTTCCAGAGTTCAATTTTTTCTATAGAAAAACTCTTCAAGAGTAAAACATTTTTTAAAATTTTTTTTTCAACTCTTCAAGAGTTAAATTAAATTGTTCTATACAACATTTGTTAACTCTTTCAGAGTCTCGTTTATATTCATGTCTATAGTTTTACCTTTAGATTCATCTAGTCTTGTCTCTAGTCTTGTCTCTAGTCTTGTCTCTAGTCTTGTCTCTAGCCTTGTCTCTAGTCTATTCTCTAGTCTTGTCTCTAGTCTTGTCTCCAGTCTTGTCTCTAGTCTTGTCTCTAGCCTTGTCTCTAGCCTTGTCTCTAGTCTTGTCTCTAATCTTGTCTCTAGTCTTGTCTCTAGTCTTGTCTCTAGTCTTGTCTCTAGTCTTGTCTCTAGTCTTGTCTCTAGTCTTGTCTCTAGCCTTGTCTCTAGTCTTGTCTCTAGTCTTGTCTCTAGTCTTGTCTCTAGTCTTGTCTCTAGCCTTGTCTCTAGTCTTGTCTCTAGTCTTGTCTCTGGTCTTGTATCTAGCCTTGTCTCTAGCCTTGTCTCTAGCCTTGTCTCTAGTCTATTCTCTAGTCTTGTCTCTAGTCTTGTCTCTAGCCTTGTCTCTAGTCTTGTCTCTAGTCTTGTCTCTAGTCTTGTCTCTAGTCTTGTCTCTAGTCTTGTCTCTAGCCTTGTCTCTAGTCTTGTCTCTAGTCTTGTCTCTAGTCTTGTCTCTAGTCTTGTCTCTAGCCTTGTCTCTAGTCTTGTCTCTAGTCTTGTCTCTAGTCTTGTCTCTAGTCTTGTCTCTAGTCTTGTCTCTAGTCTTGTCTCTAGCCTTGTCTCTAGTCTTGTCTCTAGTCTTGTCTCTAGTCTTGTCTCTAGTCTTGTCTCTAGTCTTGTCTCTAGTCTTGTCTCTAGCCTTGTCTCTAGTCTTGTCTCTAGTCTTGTCTCTAGTCTTGTCTCTAGTCTTGTCTCTAGTCTTGTCTCTAGTCTTGTCTCTAGCCTTGTCTCTAGTCTTGTCTCTAGTCTTGTCTCTAGTCTTGTATCTAGCCTTGTCTCTAGT
Organism: Calliphora vicina; assembly: GCF_958450345.1. Lineage (NCBI taxonomy): Eukaryota > Metazoa > Arthropoda > Insecta > Diptera > Calliphoridae > Calliphora > Calliphora vicina. Next base: position 118,859,374 of record NC_088782.1, on the reverse strand, counting down.
CTTGTCTCTAGTCTTGTCTCTAGTCTTGTCTCTAGTCTTGTCTCTAGTCTTGTCTCTAGTCTTGTCTCTAGTCTTGTCTCTAGTCTTGTCACTAGTCTTGTATCTAATCTTGTCTCTAGTCTTGTCTCTAGTCTTGTCTCTAGTCTTGTCTCTAGTCTTGTCTCTAGTCTTGTCTCTAGCCTTGTCTCTAGTCTATTCTCTAGTCTTGTCTCTAGTCTTGTCTCTAGTCTTGTCTCTAGCCTTGTCTCTAGCCTTGTCTCTAGTCTTGTCTCTAGTCTTGTCTCTAGTCTTGTCTCTAGTCTTGTCTCTAGTCTTGTCTCTAGCCTTGTCTCTAGTCTATTCTCTAGTCTTGTCTCTAGTCTTGTCTCTAGTCTTGTCTCTAGCCTTGTCTCTAGTCTTGTCTCTAGTCTTGTCTCTAGTCTTGTCTCTAGTCTTGTCTCTAGTCTTGTCTCTAGTCTTGTCTCTAGCCTTGTCTCTAGTCTTGTCTCTAATCTTGTCTCTAGTCTTGTCTCTAGTCTTGTCTCTAGTCTTGTCTCTAGTCTTGTCTCTAGTCTTGTCTCTAGTCTTGTCTCTAGTCTTGTCTCTAGTCTTGTTTCTAGTCTTGTCTCTAGTCTTGTCTCTAGTCTTGTCTCTAGTCTTGTCTCTAGTATATTCTCTAGTTTTATCTCTAGTCTTGTCTCTAGTCTTTTCTCTAGTCTATTCTCTAGTCTTTTCTCTAGTCTTGTTTCTAGTCTTGTCTCTAGTCTTGTCTCAAGTCTTGTCTCAAGTCTTTTCTCTAGTCTTGTCTCTAGTCTTGTCTCTAGTCTTGTCTCTAGTCTTGTCCCAAGTCTTGTCTCTAGTCTTGTCTCTAGTCTTGTCTCTAGTCTTGTCTCTAGTCTTGTCTCTAGTCTTGTCTCTAGTCTTGTCTCAAGTCTTGTCTCTAGTCTTGTCTCTAGTCTTGTATCTAGTCTTGTTTCTAGTCTTGTCTCTAGTCTTGTCTCAAGTCTTGTCTCAAGTCTTTTCTCTAGTCTTGTCTCTAGTCTTGTCTCTAGTCTTGTCTCTAGTCTTGTCCCAAGTCTTGTCTCTAGTCTTGTCTCTAGTCTTGTCTCTAGTCTTGTCTCTAGTCTTGTCTCTAGTCTTTTCTCTAGTCTTGTCTCTAGTCTTGTCTCTAGTCTTGTATCTAGTCTTGTCTCTAGTCTTGTCTCTAGTCTTGTCTCTAGTCTTTTCTCTAGTCTTGTCTACAGTCTTGTCTCTAGTCTTGTCTCTAGTCTTGTCTCTAGTCTTGTCTCTAGTCTTTTCTCTAGTCTTGTCTACAGTCTTGTCTCTAGTCTTGTCTCTAGTCTTGTCTCTAGTCTTGTCTCTAGCCTTGTCTCTAGTCTTGTCTCTAGTCTTGTCTCTAGTCTTGTCTCTAGTATATTCTCTAGTCTTGTCTCTAGTCTTGTATCTAGTCTTTTCTCTAGTCTATTCTCTAGTCTTTTCTCTAGTCTTGTTTCTAGTCTTGTCTCAAGTCTTGTCTCAAGTCTTTTCTCTAGTCTTGTCTCTAGTCTTGTCTCTAGTCTTGTTTCTAGTCTTTTCTCTAGTCTTGTCTCTAGTCTTGTCTCTAGTCTTGTCTCTAGTCTTGTCTCTAGTCTTGTCTCTAGTCTTGTCTCTAGTCTTGTCTCTAGTCTTGTCTCTAGTCTTGTCTCTAGCCTTGTCTCTAGTCTTGTCTCTAATCTTGTCTCTAGTCTTGTCTCTAGTCTTGTCTCTAGTCTTGTCTCTAGTCTTGTCTCTAGTCTTGTCTCTAGTCTTGTCTCTAGTCTTGTCTCTAGTCTTGTCTCTAGTCTTGTCTCTAGTCTTGTCTCTAGTCTTGTCTCTAGTCTTGTCTCTAGTCTTGTCTCTAGTCTTGTCTCTAGTCTTGTCTCTAGTCTTGTATCTAGTCTTGTATCTAGCCTTGTCTCTAGTCTTGTCTCTAGTATATTCTCTAGTCTTGTCTCTAGTTTTGCCTCTAGTCTATTATCTAGTCTTGTCTCTAGTCTTGTCTATACACAGATCTATAGTCTTGTCTCAAGTCTTGTCCATAGTCATGTCTATAGCTCCTGAAGAGTTCAAAATTTAGCTTCTTTAAAGATTTACACAAATTTTAAACTTTATTTTTCAAGTTTACATTACCTTACTCCTTTTTTAATTTTTTTTTATTTTTTTTTTTTTAATAATTTTTTTGAAATATCTTACCAGCTATTTCTTTAAGTTGTTAGTAGATTTTGTTAAGAACACACACACATATTTATTTAGACACATACACAAACATTGAGTTAAATAATAAATTAATTTTCAAATAAAATCGTTGTTAGAAAGACAGACAATAAAATAAACAAAAACACCAAAGAATATAAAAAAGAAAAGTATTATTTTTGTACATTAGTTTTCGTTATTAAATCAACACAATATTAAGACGGTTATAACAAGGGTGATTAATAAAATATAGGTAACACCAAACATGCCACAAAATATATTCGATGAAGTTGATTCGGTGAACATGTTTGCAAAAATGATATTTTATAAAATGCAACTAAATATTGAAAATGCAGTGTTGTATGCTAGAAGACTTGTGGTAATAAACTGAATAAAATCGAAAATAACTAAAGGTTATAAATAAAAAATTGTTAAATAAAAGCCAACTTAAACTAAAATACCCTGAGCAAAAAGAATATTCTGGCAAAATAAAGAAAACATAAAAGTAATTAGCAGTCAGCTAGCAATATTTACAACATATTTAGCAAATGTTGGGGTGTTATTAAGCATAAAATGAAATGAAATGAAAAGGAAAAAGTACGAAAAACTAGAAACTAAATTGTTTAAGTACTTACCAGGGACACCTAAACGATAAGTCTTTTGTACGTATTTAAGGCCGTGCACAATTTCTCTTTGAACAATAAAATCAATGCGCACTTTATACTGTACGCCTTCTTTAATAACAAAAACCTTTAATAAAATCAAATAAATATTATAAATATAAACAAACTTATTGAGTTCTATATAAATGTTTATAGTACATACTTGCTTTTTAAGCTGACTTAGATCACCGGTTAAATCTAATTCCATATCAGTACGTCCTTCCACAACCAATGCTAATTTCTTAACAATCACTTTACGGGGATCATTGGGTTCTAATTAAATAAAAACCAATTCGTAATTACAATATTTAAGCCAACAAAATATATTTATTTATTTATTCTTACCAACAATAATTTTCTCTGCTTGTGCTTCACCCAATAAAGTTTCCTTGTAACGTCTTAAACTTTCATCTTCTTGATCGGCTGCCATTATTTCTTCGATTGTTTTTTCTGGTGGTGGCTGATAGTTGGCATCATGTACATCCTCTTCATGATGCTCCACCTCATTTTTTGCAGCTACAGCATCGGCAGACATGTTTTTTCTTTTGATGTGTTAATGGAGACAATATAGTTAAAAAGTAAATTTAGATGTGGAGAAGAATAAGCAGCCTGAAAGAGAAATTAATAGAAAATTAAATCACAATTCACTCAAAATAAAACAGAAATTTAAATCTTGAAGAGTTAAAAAAAAAATTTCTTAGAGAAAAATTTAACTCCTGAAGAGCTAAAAAAATATTCTTAAATTAAATTTTTAATGAGACAAGACTATAGAAAAGACTAGATATAAGATCATAGACAAGACTATAGACAAGGATGGATACAAGACTGGAGAAATGACTTGAGACACTAGATACAAGACTAGAGAAAAGATTAGAGACAAGACTAGGGACAAGACTAGAGACAAGACTAGAGAAAATACTTGAGATAAGACTAGAGAAAATACTAGAGGAAAGACTAGATAAAATACTAGAGACAAGACTAGATAGAAGACTAGAGACATGACTAGAGACAACACTAGAGACAACACTAGAGACAAGACTCTTGTCTCTATAAAGTGACTAGAAATAAGACTTTAGATAAGACTAGACAAGACTAGAGACAAGACTGGAGGCAAGACTAAAGGCAAGACTAGAGGCAAGAATAGAGGCAAGAATAGAGGCAAGAATAGAGGCAAGACTACAGAAAATACTAGAGAAGACACTAGAGAAAAGACTAGAGATAAAACAAGAGAAAAGACTAGAGACAAGACTAGAGACAATACTAGAGACAAGACTGGAGACAAGACTAGAAAAAAGACTAGAGACAAGACTAGATAGAAGACTAGAGACATGACTAGAGACAACACTAGAGACAAGACTCTTGTCTCTACAAAGTGACTAGAAATAAGACTAGAGGCAAGACTAGAGAAAATACTAGAGAAGACACTAGAGAAAAGACTAGAGACAAAACAAGAGAAAAGACTAGAGACAAGACTAGAGACAAGACTAGAGACAAGACTAGAGAAAAGACTGGAGGCAAGACTAGAGATAAGACTAGAGAAAATACTAGAGAAAAGACTAGAAAAGACTAGAGACAAGACTAGAGACAAGACTAGAGACAAGACTAGAGACTAGACTAGAGACAAGACTAGAGATAATACTAGAGACAAGACTAGAGAAAAAACTAGAGACAAGACTAGAGAAAAGACTAGAGACAAGACTAGAGACTAGACTAGAGACAAGACTAGAGATAATACTAGAGACAAGACTATAGACAAGACTGGAAAAGACTAGAGACAAGACTAGAGAAAAAACTAGAGACAAGACTAGAGACAAGACTAGAGACAAGACTAGAGACTAGACTAGAGACAAGACTAGAGATAATACTAGAGACAAGACTATAGACAAGACTGGAAAAGACTAGAGACAAGACTAGAGAAAAGACTAGAGACAAGACTAGAGAAAAGACTAGAGACAAGACTAGAGACAAGACTAGAGAAAAGACATAGACAAGACTAGAGAAAAGACTGGAGACAAGACTAGAGAAAAGACTAGAGACAAGACTAGAGACAAGACTAGAGAAAAGACATAGACAAGACTAGAGACAAGACTAGAGACAAGACTAGAGAAAAGACTGGAGACAAGACTAGAGACAAGACTAGAGACAAGACTATAGACAAGACTGGAGAAGACTATAGACAAGACTGGAGAAGACTGGAGAAGACTAGAGACAAGACTAGAGACAAGACTGGAGAAGACTAGAGATAAGACTAGAGACAAGACTAGAGAAAAGACTAGAGACAAAGACTAGAGACAAGACTTGAGACAAGGCTAGAGACAAGACTAGAGAAAAGACTAGAGAAAAGACTAGAGACAAGACTTGAGACAAGGCTAGAGACAAGACTTTAGACATGCCTAGAGACAAGACTAGATACAAGACTAGAGACAAGACTAGAGACATGACTAGAGACAACACTAGCGACAAAACTAGAGACAAGACTAGAGACAAGACTCTTGTCTTTATAAAGAGACTAGAAATAAGACTTTAGATAAGACTAGACAAGACTAGAGACAAGACTGGAGGCTAGACTAGAGGCAAGACTAGAGAAAATACTAGAGAAGACACTAGAGATAAGACTAGAGACAAAACTAGAGACAAGATTATAGACAAATTTAACACTTAGAGTTCAAATAATTTAAAAAAAAAAAATTAATCCTGAAGAATTAAAAAAATTTTTTATAGAAAATTTGAAGAGTTAAAAATATTTAAATCTTGAAGATTTTAAAAATTTTCCCTAGAAAAATTTAACGCTTGAAGAGTTAAAAACGAATTTAAAAAAATGTCTATAGAGGAGTTAACAGAAAAAAATTTAACTCTAGAACAGTTAAAATAGTTTCTATACAAAAAATGTTTGCTGTTAAAGTGTGAAAATTGTCTTTTATTTTACAATTATTGAAATTTTTTTTTAGTTTCTTTTGCTGTTTTTTGTTAATTATTATACTTTATTTCTTTGCTATAACAAAAAAAAAACAATTACTTTAGACTATGGCGCTTATCAATGATTTAAAGAAACAATAATAAAAAAACGAAAAAAAAAATACCAATTTAATAAATATTTTGTTGTGTTTATCAGTTGATATGAATAATTTTTTTTTTGTTTTGTTATTTATTATAATTTTGTGGTGTTGCTGTGGTTCTTTCCTGGTTTTAAATATTCATATGTGAAATATCGATTATATGCTGAATGTTTAAGGCAGAGGTAGTATTATTTTGTTACGCCTATTTTGTATTATTACGAGAACAGAACAAAACAAAAAAAACAAACGGCCATATTTTATGTACATTTGTGGCCTGTGAGTATGGTATTTGAAGAAAAATGTGTTTGTGGTTCATAATTTTCACCTACAAAATTTACGACATGCTATAGATAAGTCATCATCATCATCATCATCGTCACACTTAACAAGTTTTGATGGATTTGCTATACATACTTAATCTACCTCCTCCCCTCCTCCTCTAAAGGTTTTTGTTTTCTAGGAAAAGGACCATAAAACGTGTAAGGGTGGCGAGAGTTTTATTTATAGTTAGTTTAAGGTGGAGGAATTTAAAATAGATTGAAAAATGTTTAAAATTGAAATTGTTTTTAGAAAAAAAGTCATTAAAATTCATAAATAGTTTTTAAATTAATCAAAGGTTTATAAAACGAAATTTTCTTTCCAAAATCCTATTTTTCAAGAGTTTTGTTTATTATTTTTAATTGTTTTGTTTTTGTTTCTTCTCAAGTTTATTTCAACATCAAAAAAAAAACCCAATTTATAAGAAAATTGTTAGTAATTTCTCATAAAATCTTATTGTAACGATAAAATTTTATAGACCAACATCTATTTGTTAAAGCTTTATCATGTGTAAAGTGTTTTTTCTGTTTTATTTTTACAATTATTGTGGTTTTTACCATTTTTAGATGTGATGATTGCATTTTTTTTTTATTTTAAAACTCTTGACAACTAAGGCCACATATATATAAAGAAGTTAAACTAATAGGAAAATACAAACAAATTTTGAAAATTTAATAAATTCGAGACACTGGAAAATTTCTCAAACCAGTTGTTGTAGCAGCTTCAACAATTTTACAATATTTAATCTGGGGGTTCTGCAAGATCAAGTCCAAGGAATTGTACTACTTCTGCTGGGTGGGTCCATAAATCAACTGGACGTAGTGAAGTAGGGCTGGCTAGACAGTTGAAAATGTGGAGAGTAGTATCATGGGGACCCTGACCACATGCTGGGCATAAGTTGAGGACGGCACGGTCTATGCGGAACCAGAAGGCATTAAGCCTGTTGCTCCATCATGATCTTAGTTGTGCCAGAACGACTCTTGTTTTACGCGGTCGAACTTTTTCGGCGTCTGCTATCGGTGATGGGCGACCTCCAAGTACCACATTCATACGGTATTCTGCTACCGCGAAATTGATGGTGATTTGAACGACATTGATCTATGAATGTCGTTCAAAGCTGTCAACAAAAACTATTCTCAAACCAGTAGACTGGCTTGATTATGAAAATGCTTTCAAATTGTCTAAAAATCTTCTAACCTTAGATGAAGTTTATAAATATGCTTGCAAATATCTAAAATCTTCAATCTTTAGAAGTAATATAGAAGATTTTAGACCATTTTGAAAGCACCTTCATAACCAAAAGTCTGCTTGGTTTGAGAAATTTTCCAGTCTCAAGTTTGTGTCTTATTAATACAAAAAAATCTTAAAATTTGTATTAAAAAGTATTTCTCATAAGGAAAATACAAATAATTTAACTCAGTTGTATCTATTAATAACTTTTTTTTAATAATTTTCAAAGATTATTTAATTTAACCTCAAAAAAATACTTCGTTGCCATTTTTTTTTTCTCAATTTAAATTAAAATCATTTTGTTATTTACTCTTCTTTAGCTTTATTTAAATTTCCTTTTTATCTTTTTAATTAATATTTTAATAACAATTAAAAATTCTTTCTTATTTTTCACTTTCTTACACCTCATTAACAAATAACTTGTTTTATCTGCCCTCCCCTCCCACTTTTTCACATTTTTTACACTTGACTAAAAAAAACAACAACAACATTAACACTAAACTGTGAAAATGATACCCTTAACAAAAACAAAACACAACACAACAAGAATAATAATAATAACAATATTAACACACAAAAAACATTAACAGAAAGCAACAAAACTAAACAGACCCCCCATTTAAGCTGCACTTGACCTGATAAACAAAAGAAAATCTAAAAAAAATTCACACTAATAACTTGCAAAAAAGGAATGTAAACAAGTAAGAGAGCTATATTCGGCTGTGCCGATTCTTATATACCCTTCACCAAATTATATTTCAAAATACAAATTTTAAATATTTTTAGGTAAAAAAAAGTTATTTTTTCATTTTTTGAAAAAAAAAAATATTCTAATTATTTAAAATTTTTTTTAATTTAAAATTTTTTTTAATTTTAAAAAATTTTTTGGTTTTTAAATCTTAAAAGAAAAATTTTGTTTTTTTAATTTTAAAAAATTTTTTTGTTTTTTAATTTTGTTTTGGTGAAATAAATACGCAAACAGAATAATAAGAAAAAGTAGCAAAAGTAGCAAAAACAACAACAACTATTTAATGAATGACAACTACAACTAGAGTTGCCAAATTTTGAAATTTGAGAAACACAAACAAAACACTCAAGAAAATACCACACGAAAAAAAAGTATGAATCACTAATGAAAGTAATACAAGAAACAAAAACAACAAAAGCAAAAAGCACCGGTAAATACGAAAATAAAAGAGAAAAAAAGCCAAAAATATTAATTAAAATGATAAAATAATGATAATGAGAGCAGGACTAAGGGGGAGAGGAGAAAAACGGTTAAAACAAAAATAAAATGAATGAATTTTTAATAAATATTAAAAAAAAGCCCTCTAAGAAAAAGCAAAACCGGTTATAGAGTAAATTAAAAAGAAAATTGCAAAAAAATATAAGCAGAAAAAAACAAATGTGGGTAGGGAAAAATTTTAGCAGACAAAGGAGATGATTGACTAGCTGACTGACTGACTGCTCAATATTCTCCAGCATACAACCCCAAGGGTGGAGAAACACAAGGAAAAGACAAACACACTCAGAAATACTTTTTTTTTATACACACGAGTCAACAATCTGACAAACGCACGTAATCAAATTATGTGTGATTAAAATTTTAAATTTAACTTGGGAATCGATGATGACTTTATTGTCTGTACAACAATATGGTTAAGGCAGATGCAAATTGTTCAACGAAATGGAAAATAATTGTTAGCCATAAACAGTAGCAGCAGTAGTAACAAGACAAAGCCACAATCTATACACCTACTACTACTGTCTGTCTCCTTGTAGCAGTCATTAAACCTTAAGCCACCAAATTCATTTATAACTATAAAACAATGGTTGGATGGATATTAAGCTAAAGCATAAGCTCCTATCGTGGATAATTTTCTTAAAACAATAAAAATAAATCAGCAAGACATATGTAATGGGGTCCCCACCCTTTTTTCCCACACAACACTCACTACAAAAAACCTCAGCCATTTTCTAGACATAAAATTCTACAATTCTAAAAATTATTTTTCTTTTTTAATACTTTTTTTTCTTATTTAGTTTTTATAGCTGGTTTTTGTGTACTCACTTTTTTCTACTTGTGTAATTTTAAAATAAAAAATTCTTTTGAAATTTGTTGCAGTTTTTCTCTTTTTCTATTTTAATTGTTGTTTGTCTTTTGTTATATTGTTTCACTCACTTCTTTTTTTGTGGTCACAGCAAACAAAAATTATAAATTTTTATTATTAATTTGAAACTTTAAAGAGTTGGAAATTGTTTTTCTAATAGCAAATAAATTTTAATAAGAAATAAAATTAAACCGCTTCTTGTGTATGTGTGGAGGAATAAAGTTTTTTTGAACAAATGTCGCGAAACAAAAAAGGTGATGAAGAAAAATCTGCTTGTTCTTCTTATTACCAGAGTTGCCCTCACTAAGGCCCAAAAAAATCAACTCATATCTCTTAACAAAAAGTTATAGAAATGTTAATTTTTTTAAAAAAATTAAGCTATAAAATTGTTTTTAAATATAATGAAATCATTAAAATCATCATGATATATAAATTAATCTAGTATTTGCTATGTAATTCTTAATAAAATGTATTTTAAAATAGTAAATAGCTTTAAGGGGAAAACATGCAAAATGGGCAACACTGACAAATGGTGAACTGACATGCAGAGTTGTAACAAAGTGTAGTATAAACTTTTGTAATAGATTTAAAGCTGCCATACTTAATTGAACATTAAAACAAAATCGCTTAATCATTTGGAGGAAGGAAAATTAGCTAAAACAAAAGCTACTAATAGCTTCAATTGTATATTAAGCTAAAATCTTAATCCTAACACCCCGTCTACAACAGACATAAAATGCTGTTAAAACATGATGTTATAAAAGCCGTGTTAAAACATTGAAAAAAACGCTAAACTGATGGGTCTATACCTAACACTAACATCATGTTAGTGTTAATGTTAAGCATTTCATGCCAGTTGTAGACCCACTGAAAGTCTCTCGTACAGTGAGCCTCATAAAACAACAAAAATAGAAAATCCTAAAATCTATCCATCGATTCAAATTTAAAAGTTTCTATTTGTTAGAGATTGAGTTGAATAATAGATTCGGTACTAAAAAAAAAGAGATTTAAGTCGGAATATAATGATTTTTATGATCTTAAAAAATTCCCTGGTGTATATGTACTCACTTCTGAGATTGACAAAATGGGGCTATGTTGATAATGTTTGCTTGGTATTTTTTTGCCTATAATATAATTTTCCGACCCTGTAAAGAACATATATATATTCTGGATCCTTATAGATAGCGGAGTCGATTAAGCCATGTCCGTCTGTCTGTTGAAATCAACTTTCCGAAGCCCCCAAATAACTTACATACACTATTCATACATTAATATCTCCGGAATTCTTTCGGCTCGGTTGCTATTTAAGCTAATTATTAAAAAAAAATTAAAAAACCCCAAAAAAATTGAAATTTAAAAAAAAAAATTTAAATTTATCATTTTGTTTGATATTTACATGCCCGAGCTACTGGGAAACCTCGCCGGTCCCTAGTCTTAATTAGGTAAACTGCGAAGTCCCTACCTATTTTTCGTGTAAACTGCGAAGTCCCTCACGATTTTATAAACTCACAACCCTAGATCTCCACGGATCTCCACGTAGTAATGCGCCATGGATTGCTACCTATGGCAATTGCTGTCTACACATGGCAAATTTTATGGACTCAATCAAATTTGACATATGATGTGTGGTTAAGGCAGTCTATATGACAACATCTGGCATCTCTTATCAGTAAACAAAAGTTTGTTGTTGTGCACAACAATTTACATCAATGTTGTTGTTGTTTTCTTAACGAAAACAACGTGCTCCTTTGATAAAAAAAACAGCTGTTCGATACATTTTTCTCGGGCAGAAGAAGAAGCATATTTTGTTTGCTCGATTGTGTGTGTACATATTTCTTTTTAGTTTTTATTAATATTCTATAAAAAATAATGCAATTAAACTAGTCAAACAGTTAAAGTATCATTAATAAAAACCTCTTAAAACACGTTTTGCTACAATACGCTCAAAAATATTAGTCATTAGGCGGCTGTCAGTTGAGGACTACAACAATAGTTTGGGAAAAAAAAGCAAGAAGCGCAAACGTGTAGCACATTTTGTTAAAAAAAAAAAGAAATATTTACATAATGGAAAATTTAAAGTAAGTTTAATATTAATAAGAAATTTAATTGTATCAACAAATAGATAAAGTTATAAAAGATTAGAGAATGGTAAACATGAGAAAGTTATACATCCGGTTAGTAAATGTAACTATAGAATGGAAAAAATTGTTAGCTTGTTCTAGAGCAACACACCAAAATTGTTCACAGTTTTTACATTATTCAACAATGTTTAAAAATGAACAATGCTAAATATGAAAAAATCAACTTGACTCGCTAGAAAGTCAAATAAACTGAAAATTAAGGTTTCATTGCTGCAGGATTTTCCTTATCAGTTGTGTCCATATTTGAGCATGAATCTGGGCACTAGTTTCATTCATAGTTTTATTTTCCCTGCTGCTGATTCTTCAAAATACTTAAATGAGCACAATTGCTTCATAAAAACTACAAATTTGTTTGAGTTGTAGGGTTAACAAAGAGGATGACCTAAGTAATTTCCCCCAGCCCTTCAAAAAAGCATCACGATAGCAATATCATGCAACTATAAACTTAATAAAGATAAGGAAATGTGTTTGTTAATATATTCTGTTAGTAATTGTTGCTGTATAAATATTAGCACTTTATTTTGTTCACGAACGTTTTTAGAACACAATAAGTTTTGGTTATCATTAGAAGTCATCTTCTAATTATTCACACAACACAGCAACTGAAAAAACAACTAAACCATAAATTATACAAAAAATATATTTTAGTTATTATTTCACCAAAACACCATGCAGTTGATAAAGTAGTACAAGCTAAAAACAATTATTTAAAAAAAAAACACTTCCTCAAACTCTTATCTTTTCAGAGAAGGCATCCTTATTGGCTGTGGCAATCCTCTATTGGACATTTCCGCCACTGTCGACGAAGAATTCCTGCAAAAGTATGGCCTCAAGCCCAACGATGCTATTTTGGCTGAGGAAAAACACATGCCCCTGTACAAAGAGCTAATAGAAAAGTATAAAGCTGAATTTATAGCCGGTGGTTCGGTGCAGAATTCTTTGCGTGTTTGCCAATGGATTTTGCAAAAACCCAAAGTGGCCACTTTCTTTGGCTGTGTGGGCAATGATGATTATGCCAAGATTTTAGAGGAAAAAGCCACCAATGAGGGTTTAAATGTTAAATATCAATATACCCAAGAGGTTCCCACTGGCACCTGTGGTGTTTTAATTACAGGTACCCATCGTTCGTTGTGTGCCAACTTAGCGGCTGCTAATCATTTTACCATTGAACATTTGCAAAAGGCTGAGAATAAAAGGCTGTTGGATAGTGCGGAATATTATTATATATCGGTGAGTGTTTAGAACAATTTTTTTAATTTCGAGTACAAATTTTGAATTTCAAAAATATACATACATATTTAGAATTTGTCAATTTCAAAAAAATAAATTTTCTATTTTGAAAAATTTAATTTTCAATTTAAAAAAATAAATTTTCAATTTCAAATTATTTTTGTTGGGAAATTTTAAATAAAAATAAAATTTGAGAATATAAAAACGATCGTAAAAATGTTTAAAATTTATTTCGAAAATAAGTTTTCAATCAAATTTTAACTTCGAAACAATACAAAAAAAAAAAACATTTTCGAAAAAAATTATTTCCCAAAAAAATTACAAAAATTCCAATTTAAAAAAAAAGTTTATTTTAGAAGAGAAATTTCGAAAAGAAATTACCAAATTTCAAAAAAAAAATACTCAATTTCGAAAAGTAGTTTTTAGTTTCGAAAATTATTTTAAATTTCAAAACGAAAAATTCCAATTTCGACATAAAATTTCAATATCGAAAATTTGGAAAAAAAAAATTTAATACTAATTTTTAGAAATTATTAATTTCGAATAGAAAATTTTAATTTCGAATAGATATTTTCAATTTCGAATAGATTTTTAATTTCGAATAGAAATTTTGAATAAAAATTTTCTATTTTGAATAAAAATTTTCAATTTCGAATAAAAATTTTTAATTTCGAATAGAAATTTTTAATTTCGAAAAGTAGTTTTCAGTTTCAAAAAAAATTTTTGAAACGGAAAATTCCAATTTTGAAAAGACATTTTTATTTTGAACAAAGTATTCTAATTCGAATAAAAATGGAATTTTGTGAATTAATTTTTATTTCGAAAAGAATTTTTAACTTTAAATAGTAAAAATTTCAATTACGAAAAGAATTTTTGAATTTCGAACTCGAAAATTCTAATTACGAAGGGATATTTTTATTCTGAAAATAAATTTTTAATTTCGAATAAAAATTTTCAATTTCAAATAGACATTTTCAATTTCGAATTTAGATTTTCAATATCAAAAATACAATTTTTAAATAAAACAATTTTCAAAAAAAATTACAATTTCGAAGAGAAATTTTTATTTTAGAACAAAATTTTCGAAGAGAAATTGCCAATTTCGAAAATTAATTTTAAATTTTGAACCGAAAAATTCCAATTTCGAAAAGAAATTTTTATTTTCGAACAGAAAATTCCAACATCGTAAAGAATTATTTATGTTCGAAAAAAGTCAAAGAATTTTCGAATTTCGAAATTTTGTAACGTCCAAAAGAAAAATTCCAATTTCGAAAAGAAAAAATTTTTGATTTCGAATAAACCAAATTTCGAAATATTATTCGAAATTTTCAATTTCGAATCAAAATATTTAATTCGAAAAAAATTGTTTAATTTCAAATAAAATTTTAAAAACAAAAATTAACTTTTCCTCATTTTTTTTCCTTAGGGATTCTTCCTCACCGTCAGCCCGCCTAGTATTATGGAAGTAGCTCACCATGCCCACAAACACAATCGCATGTTCATGATGAACTTGAGCGCTCCCTTCCTATCGCAATTCTTCAAGGAACCCATGATGGCAGCCATGCCCTACGTCGACATACTCTTCGGCAACGAACAAGAGGTCGAAACTTTTGCCAACGAACACGGCTGGGACACCAAAGATGTGAAAGAAATCGGTCATAAACTAGTCGCTCTACCCAAAGAGAATACACAACGTGAACGTATCGTTATCATAACTCAGGGTCATTTGCCCGTTTTACTCTTCCGCAATGGTAAAATTGAAGAATTCCCGGTACAAGAATTGTCGCGTGAACAAATGGTCGATACCAATGGTGCTGGTGATGCATTTGTGGGCGGCTTCTTGGCACAATACGTACAAAAGAAACCCTTTGATGTTTGCATACGTTGCGGTATCTGGTCAGCCTCGCAAATCATACAACGCAGTGGTTGTACCTTTGAGGGTAAACCTGCTTTTGAGGAATAATTAGTACAAACGAAATGAATTTAACTAAACAAAAAAAAAAAACAAGGCCTTTTTTTAACTTAACATCTATATTGTATTTGATTTCGAACTATTTGGGGTTGTAATATATTGTTTTTAAGCTATTTTTAACTCATTTGTAAATTAACCTAAGCCCTTTTTAAAATTTTGTACACACCACAACCTAACAGACTCCTCACTCTTTAATATTGTTTTAATTTAACTTTCTTTCTTTTAATATTTTACCTGATTTGTTTCTACATATTTGATATATTTTGTTAACAAATTTATGGTTTAATATTTAATCAGTGTTTAATCGTTATTATTTTACACATATTGTGTAAAATTGTTTAATTGTCATTTAATAACTTTTCATAAAGTTTATTGTAAAAAACATAACTAAAAACTATAGCAATATTTTGTAAATTTTAGCTGCTGAAATAAAAATAATCATGTATTTACATT
The DNA here is from genome assembly GCF_958450345.1 of Calliphora vicina. Lineage (NCBI taxonomy): Eukaryota > Metazoa > Arthropoda > Insecta > Diptera > Calliphoridae > Calliphora > Calliphora vicina. The sequence goes on along the minus strand of NC_088782.1, from coordinate 118,844,011 downwards.
AATTGTATTAATTAATTAATAAATAAAAGAAAATAATGATTTACAAAGAATTTTAGATATTGTTTTTTATTTAATATCGGAATTAATAATTTAATTTCGAGAAAAAAATTGGATTTTCGGGTGACATTGAAATTTTTTAATTTCAAATATAAGTTGAGATTGGAAATTTTAGATTTTAAATTGAAATTACAATTTGCAGCCTAAAATTTTTTATTTCGAATTTCAAAAATAAAAAATTACGAATAAAAATTTGCAATTTCGAATAAATATTTTCAATTTCGTATATAAATTTTCAATTTCGATATAAATTTTAAATTTCGAATAGAAATTTTCAATTTCGAATATAAATTTTCAATTTGGAAAGAAATTTTCAATTTCGAATAGAAATTTTCAATTTCGAATAGCTTTCAATTTCGAATAGAAATTTTAAATATCGAATAAACATTTTCAATTTCGAATAGAAATGTTAAATTCCGAATAATTTCGAATAGAAATGATTAATTTCGAATAAAAATTTTAAATTTTGTATAGAAATTTCGAATTTTCTCAGAAATATTTGTCTTGGAACACAAAATTTCAATACAATTTGCATATTAATTTTCAATTTCGAATAGAAATGATTAATTTCGAATAAAAATTTTAAATTTTGAATAGAAATTTCGAATTTTCTCAGAAATATTTGTCTTGGAACACAAAATTTCAATACAATTTGCATATAAATTTTCAATTTCGAAAAGAATTTTATAATTTCGAATAAAAATTACCAATAATGGAAAGAAACGAATGAAATTAATATCGAATACAAAATTTTAATAAAAAAAATGTAATTTCGATCAGAAATATTATTTGTTTTGGAACATCAATATTCAATTTCGTAGAAAAATAAAATTTGAAGCCTGAAATTTTCAATATAAATTTCAAATACAAAATTTCTAATTACAAATCAAAATTGTCAACATCAAAAATAAATTTTTAATTGTCTCAGAAATATTTAATTTCGAATATAAATTGTCGAGTTCGAATAGTAATTCTGAATTTCTTGAAATAAAACGAATAAAATTAATTTCGAATATAATTTTAAAAATATTTAATTAAAAAAAAAATAATTCGGTCAGAAATATTTGAAAATACATACCATTTTTAATTGTGCTCAGAAATATTTAACTTCGAATGGAAATTTTCAAATTCGAATAGAAATTGTCGAATGAATATTTTAAATTTCGAATAGTATATTTGCAATTTCGAATAAATGTTTTTTACAGACATTTTAAATTTCAAATACAAATTCTCAATATCGAATTAAAATATTAAATTTTGAGTAGACATTTTATATATCGTATAGAAAATTTAAATATAAATTTTCAAATTGATTAATTTTTGGAGAAAAATCTTTAGATTTAAAATGAAATTTTCAATTTCAAACATAATTTCGAACAAAATTTTTATAATTACCAATAAAAATTTTGAACAGAATATTTTCCATTAAAATTCCTCATTTAAAATCTAAAAATGTATATATATTTTATTTATTTTCTATTCAAATTCTCTTCATTTTACTAACGGCATTTTTTACGCCATTTTACCATCTTGTCACGTTTTCCTACACTTTAGTACCAGCGCATGCAACCCTGTGTCGCCTGGTACGCATCGTTGCAACGCTGAGCTGGGCGAAAAAGAATAAAACAAAGCAAACTTGCATAAATGCGTGTGAAAAATTTCGCGCCGTATAAAATTTTATTTTTACACATATTCTTTTCGTTTAAATAGAATTTAATTACACTACGAGTTATAAAATCCCCAAAACTAAGTGCAAATTATAGTAAATATAGGAAAAAATTAAAGCAAATTACAGTAATTAATGTTTGTATTATAGTGCTTTTGTGGAGAGTGTGTGAAAAAAAAAGCTAGAACAAGAAGAAGCGGCGTAGCGTTAGTGTGTTGAGTGCAAAAGCAAAAAAGGAAAAATACCCAGAAAAAATGAAGAAAATGCCACCGCAAAAGAAACGTGAAAAAGAAACAAAAGATGCTGCGGCAGCTTCCCTTAATGGTACCACCACCAATCATAATAACAATTCCACTACAGTAGCCAATAATAATCATCAAAATGCCATCAATGGCAATGGTGCTGAGGCAATTCCTGGCATTACCACAGTAGCAACACAGGCGACAACAGCAACAACCGCCGAACAAACTAAACTCAATAGCCACCAACAAGAGCAGGAACTCTTTTTGCAGGCTTTTGAAAGTAGGTTATTTTTCTTGCTTTTGTAAATAATTTTTATATAATTGTAATCATTTCCTTTAGAACCCACACAAATATATCGTTTTCTACGTAATCGCCACGGTACTAGTCCCATTTTTCTACAACGTACCCTTAGCTACATGAAGGAACGCATGTCTCGTAATCACCGCAAACGTAATAATTTCAAAATCAACACCATGCTAGATGTTCTAACACAAAAAAGCCAAACTTTGGCCAATAATTATCTCAATATCGTTTATAATGGCTTGTTTGAGAAGACCGCCAGCGCGGAACATGCCTGGAAAGAGGGCGACAAGGTAACGGTGGAATCTACTTTGTATAAAATTACTAAAAGCAAACGTAAAGACAGTACCTCAGATTTTCAAGAAATTTTGGTGAGTTTGAGATAAAAAATAAACAATTCGAACAAGTTTTTGAAATATATCTTTATATTACTTTTATCTAGACTCATAGTTCCAGTGTTATTTATAATCCTCTTGATAATATGCAAGAATTTACTGCCATTTCAATACCTGCTCAATCAATTCATCCTTTAGGTGATCAACACACTATCTATAAACTATTGTTTCGCATTAAAGTTAAGCCAGTTGGCCAGGATGGTATCATTGCTAATGGTAACAATGAAGGTAAGTTTTGAGGGGTCTTTGTACCATTCCAATACATTTTTTTAAACTCCATATCATTTATAGACACCCCTACTAAACGCCCCAAACTTTCCACCAAATTGTATGGCTGTGAATTAATCGTTTATGAAAAGAATAGCGGCTGTATACCCGAGGGTGACTATGAGGCCGCTTTGCAAGAGCTCAATTCATCTAGTATTAAATCATTTTCGCCAAAGAAACGCAGCTGGGAAACTCTACCCGACAATTACATTCCAATCACCATGAAATTCGATGTCTTCACACAATATCCCACATTAAAGTTTCGTTTAACGTGGTCGGCCCAGGAGTTGCCAAAGGAAATTTCCACTAAAGAAATGGATACATATTGTACATTCACCGATATAACCAATGGCATTGGTTGCGAAAACACCAATACCACCAATAACAATGAACAAATAAATCACAATAATAATTGTATTAAGGGAACAATGACCATGACGACGACAGCAACAACCAAAAATAGAGGCAAATCCAACAACACTACGATTTCGAAGCCCTTAGCCAAAACGGAAAAGATACAAATTGTTTATAATTTTTTGTATAACAACAATACCCGTCAACAAACCGAGTACACCCAAGAGGTCATATGCCCCTGGTGCGGCTTAGACTGTATGCGTTTGTACTCGCTGTTGAAACATTTGAAATTATGTCATGCCAGATTTAATTTCACTTATCAGCCGGCTGCCCAAAATGGTGCTAGAATTGATGTCACTATCAATGATTCGTATGATGGTTCATATGCAGGTTCGCCTTATGATTTGGCCGGACCATCGGGTTGTTCGTTTGCTCGTACGTGTGGACCCGTACGACGTACAACCGTGACAAATCTATTGGTTTGTCGTCCTAGGCGACAGAAGACTTGCTTGGATGAGTTTTTGGTTTTGGACGAGGATGATTTGAGTAATCAGAGGCCCTATATAACGGGACATAATAGGTTAGTAAGCAACATTTTTCATAAATTAAGAAATGATACTGGCGAATAAATTACGGCGAATAATTTTTTATAGATAAATTATCGTGGAAAATTATTTTCTATAGAAAAATTATTACGGCTAATATTTTCTATAGAAAAATTATTACGGCTAATATTTTCTATAGAAAAATTATTACGGCGAATAATTTTCTATAGAAAAATTATTACGGCGAATAATTTTCTATAGAAAAATTATTACGGCGAATAATTTTCTATAGAAAAATTATTACGGCGAATAATTTTCTACAGAAAAATTATTACGGCGAATAATTTTCTACAGAAAAATTATTACGGCGAATAATTTTCTATAGAAAAATTATTACGGCGAATAATTTTCTATAGAAAAATTATTACGGCGAATAATTTTCTATAGAAAAATTATTACGGCGAATAATTTTCTATAGAAAAATTATTACGGCGAATAATTTTCTATAGAAAAATTATTACGGCGAATAATTTTCTATAGAAAAATTATTACGGCGAATAATTTTCTATAGAAAAATTATTACGGCGAATAATTTTCTATAGAAAAATTATTACGGCGAATAATTTTCTATAGAAAAATTATTACGGCGAATAATTTTCTATAGAAAAATTATTATTACGGCGAATAATTTTCTATAGAAAAATTATTATTACGGCGAATAATTTTCTATAGAAAAATTATTACGGCGAATAATTTTCTATAGAAAAATTATTACGGCGAATAATTTTCTATAGAAAAATTATTACGGCGAATAATTTTCTATAGAAAAATTATTACGGCGAATAATTTTCTCATTGCCGCGAATAGTTTTATATAGAAAATTCAATGCGGCGAATAAAATGTGATTTTCCCTATATTTTCACTTCAAATGTTTTTCCTTTCCAGACTTTATCACCACACCGAAACCTGTCTCCCTGTTCATCCCAAAGAACTCGACATTGATTCGGAAGGTGAAAGTGATCCTTTGTGGTTGCGTCAAAAAACCATACAAATGATTGATGAATTCACCGATGTCAATGAGGGCGAAAAGGAATTGATGAAATTATGGAATCTACATGTCATGAAAAATGGCTATGTGGGCGATTGTCAATTACCCTTGGCCTGTGAAATGTTTCTCGATGCAAATGGTCATGAGATAATACGTAAAAATATCTATCGCAATTTTATACTACACATGTGCTCGCTATTCGATTATGGTCTAGTTTCACCCGAAACTCTTTATAAAACTGTACAAAAACTTCAGGGCATTCTAAGTAAATATCGGGATGGTCAGGAATTAATGTCGCAGCAGCGTGAGACACAACTGAAATATTGGCTAGAAGTGGGTGTACACAAACAGGATGAACAAAAACTCAAATCACCACAAAAACCCATAGTACCCGCATTATTCAACGCTAACAATGCAGTGGTCCAAAGTAAAGATGTTAAAGCGTCCACGGGATTGGCAGCGGAAGCTAAAAATTCTATGCAGCCACCTACAAAACGCTCATCCACGGCAGTTAAACGTTCTAGTGTTAATGGGAATGGTAGTGTAAATGGTGCAGCAGGCGATAAACTAACTAACGGCAAAAGTGTGGCACGAAAATCAGCTACTCAAGATGATGATGCCAAAGAGAAATCTACTAGTCTTAAGAGAACGGCTAATGGTGACAAGAAATCGGAAACCAAAGCTAAAAATGAGCTAGAAACTAAATCCCAAGCAGCTAAAAGAAGACTTTCTACAAGGGGTAAGTTGTACTTTATGTTTGTCCTTTCCTTTGATTTTATTTATTTATTTGAAAAATCTTAACAAGTCGCAACTAAGTGCCACCGCAATCATATTTTACTTGCCATTATTTTTATCACAACTTAAAAAATACAGGTTATTTTAATTGGTTTTGGCAAACAGACGTTTTCATTTTACCATCCCATCAACATCTTTAAGCTACAAATCATCATACTCCCGCATCATCTTCAAACACATTTCAATTCAGTGCGTAACAAAATTCTAAATTCATTTTCAAACAAAATTAAAACTATCAATCAAACAACCATTTGGCTTCTTTTTTTTTGTATAAATAATAATTTGGTGTTCTTTTTTCAAATAATTTTGTTCTATTCTATTGTTTTATCTATAATCAAATTTTTTCCTACCTCAAACACTTTCTACTGCTGCAGATGATAATAGTGGTGATGTTGATGGTGCTGCCAACAGTGGTGATATCATCGTGAATGAACACGATAATAAAGTAGATCAAAATGTTTTTAAAATTCATGAACATCATCATCACTACGATGAGGTTGTGTCACAAATGCCTGAGGAGCTTAGTAATAATAATAATACAGATAATACAAATAATTGTAGCACTAGTACTGTTATTAAACAGTGATTATTATTTCATTGTATGAGTTTAAATATTTTTAATTTAGTTGTAAGATGAAAGTTTAAATTGTTAACAGTTTAAAATGCGAATTAGAAGAAACAGTGTTGAAAAATAGATGGGTGTTTTAAATTGTAAACAAAATTAATAAAATTAATACAGCGAATAATATTACGGCGAATAATTTTCTATGGAAAAATTATCATGGCGAATAATTTTCTTTGAAAAGTGATTACGGCGAATAATTTTTTATAAAAGAATTATCACGGCGAATAATTTTCTATAGAAAAATTGGCACGGCGAATAATTTTCTATAGAAAAATTGGCACGGCGAATAATTTTCTATAGAAAAATTCACACGGCGAATAATTTTCTATATGATGACGTCGAAAATTTTTCTGTAATAGAAAAATGATTATGGCGAATAATTTTCTATACTAAAATTATTAAGGCGAATGATTTCCTATACAAAAATTATCACGCAAAAATTATATATAGAAAATTTATTACAAAGAATAATTTTCCATTGAAAAATTATCACGGCGAATATTTTTTTATAGAAAAGATATCACGGAGAATAATTTTGTTTATAATTTTTATAGAGAAATTATTACGGCGAAAAATTTTCTATAGAGAAATTGCTACGGCGAATAATTTTCTATATGGAAATTAATATGTACACTACGAATAACTTTCATTACGAAAATTAATACGAGAAATAATTTTGATAAAAAAATTATTACGGCGAATAATTTTGTATGGAATAATGATTAGGGCGAATAATTTCCAATAGATAAATGAATGCGGCGAATACTTTTCTATGGGAAAATTAACACGGCGAATAAATTTCTATGTGAAAATTAACACGGCGAATTATTTTATATACAAAAATTATGACGGCAAATTCTTTTACATAGAAAAAGAACACGGCAATCTTTTTTTCTTAAAATTTCATCAAAGCGATTATTTTTATAAAGAAAAATCATTACGTGCAGTAATTTTCTATAGAAAAATTATCACGGCGAATACATTTTATGCACAGAATGATTAGGGCGAATAATTTTCTATAGATAAATGAATGCGGCGATTACTTTTCTAAACTAAATTAACACGGCGAATAATTTTATATAGAAAAATTAACACGGCGAATACTTTCATATAGAAAAATTAACACGGCAAACTTTTTTTTATAAAAATTTCATCAAATCGATTATTTTTATAAAGAAAAATCATTACGTTGAGTAATTTTCTATCAATAAATTATTACGGCGAATAATTTTCTATAGATAAATGAATGCGGCGATAACTTTTCTAAACAAAATTAACACGGCAACCTTTTTTTTATTAAAATTTCATCAAATCGAGAAAAATCATTATCAAATCATGGAGTAATTTTCTATCAAAAAATTATAACGGCGAATACATTTTATGCGCATAATGATTAGGGCGAATAATTTTCTATAGATAAATGAATGCGGCGATTACTTTTCTAAACTAAATTAACACGGCGAATAATTTTATATACAAAAATTATAACGGCGAATACTTTTATATAGAAAAATTAACACGGCAAACATTTTTTTTTATTAAAATTTCATCGAAGCGATTAGTTTTATACATACAGAAAAATCATTACGTGCAGTAATTTTCTATCAAAAATTTATTACGGCGAATCATTTTATGCGCAAAATGATTAAGGCGAATAATTTTCTATAGATAAATTGAGAAAAGATATCACGGAGAATAATTTTGTACAAAAACATTCTCACGGCGAATAATTTTCTATAGAAAAATTATTACGGCGAATAATTTTATATACAAAAATTATAACGGCGAATACTTTTATATAGAAAAATTAACACGGCAACCTTTTTATTATTAAAATTTCATCAAAGCGATTATTTTTATAAATAAAAATCATTACGTGCAGTAATTTTCTATAAAAAAATTATTACGGCGAATCTTTTTATGCCCAGAATGATTAAGGCGAATAATTTTCTATAGATAAATGAATGCGGCGATTACTTTTCTAAACAAAATTAACACGGCGAATAATTTTATATAGAAAAATTATAACGGCGAATACTTTTATATAGAAAAATTAACACGGCAAACTTTTTTTTATTAAAATTTCATCAAAGCGATTATTTTTATAAAGAAAAAATTATTACGTGCAGTAATTTTCTATCAAAAAATTATTACGGCGAATCATTTTATGCGCAAAATGATTAAGGCGAATAATTTTCTATAGATAAATTGAGAAAAGATATCACGGAGAATAATTTTGTATAAAAACATTCTCACGGCGAATAAAAATTATTACGGCGAATAATTTTATATACAAAAATTATAACGGCGAATACTTTTATATAGAAAAATTAACACGACAACCTTTTTATTGTTAAAATTTCATCAAAGCGATTATTTTTATAAATAAAAATCATTACGTGCAGTAATTTTCTATCAAAAAATTATAACGGCGAATACATTTTATGCGCAGAATGATTAGGGCGAATAATTTTTTATAGATAAATGAATGCGGCGATTACTTTTCTAAACAAAATTAACACGGCGAATAATTTTATATAAAAAAATTATAACGGCGAATACTTTTATATGGAAAAATTAACACGGCAAACTTTTTTTTTATTAAAATTTCATCAAATCGATTATTTTTATAAAGAAAAATCATTACATTGATTAATTTTCTTTCAAAAAATTATAACGGCGAATACATTTTATGCGCAGAAGTCAAGAAGGACTATCTTTAATAAAAAAAAAATCAAGGATAACAATTTTCTATGGTAAAATCATCAGGACGAATATATTCTTATATATTTGTTATATTTTCTAATAAGTATTTAGTAAGCTTTCCCTTTTTTGCTTTCATGAAAAGGGAACGGAATAATCTTTATTAAATTCTCTGGACTTAAGGTTTTAAATAATGTACCAATTTTGTATTAGCAACAGGGAAATATTTTCATTTAAATTCTTTATAAAAAATAAATGTGAAACTTGTATAAATTCTTGTTTAAGTTTTTGGTTTGAAGAACCAATTACTGCTGTTCGTAGAACCAAATCAAGAAACTATATATTAATTGGCAAGTTGATTTTTTGTGACCCTTTTTATACATTCAATTTGGGCAAAAAAATATAGCATTTTTTTGCAGATGTTTATAATAATTAGTTGCGGTTTGTGGGACCGAAAACTTGTGTTCATTTAAGCTTTATTTTAGTATTTTATCTGGAATAAACAGGAATAATCTATGTTCAACTGTAAGGACTTCAGGTTTTAAATAATGTACCAATTTTGTATTAGCAATAGGAAAATATTTTCATTTAACGTTTACAGCAAAAATAAACGAGAAACTTGTATCAATTCTAGTTATTTATATTTATCCCTTTAAATTGTTACTATTTCTGCAATTGAATAGATATTTCAATTCATTCAGGATATTAATATTTTAGCGAAATATTACGATTCCTTAGAACAAATGAAATATTGTAGTTTTTTGAATGAAACACAAACAAAAATGATCTTGTGTTTATTTAAAATTCTTCAATAAACATAAAGTGGGCTGCAGGTTCATTTCCAAAATTCCAAGCTTATTTCTGAAAATATTGTTGATTATTTGTAAATATTGGTGCGAAGGACCATATTTCTAAAGTCGTATATTTAGTACAAAATTTGAAATAATTTTAAATTGTTCTTAAAGAATTTGTCTTTTTATTTACTCATTAGACTGCTGTGAAATAGTCACAGATTCAGTACAAGGAATCAGACATACTTCTATAACATTTTAGAAATAAGAATTCTGTAAAAAGTTATTTCAGGATCATAACAAAAAATCTAGTAAAGAGATTAGACATTTTAATTGCCTTCATTTTTAACAAGAGGAACAAATTAATGATTTGAAGGACCAGTTAAGGTGTTAAGGTTCGTAAGACCGAGTCTCACATACAGCTTAGACATTTTTAATAAGATTTAATTGCAGCTGTTTACAATTCTTTATCCTTGTCAATTGTTCTAAACCCAACTTTTGTTTTATATGACCATTTTTATATAGATATAAGTTCGTTTATAAAGATTGTGTTCATTTACATTTAAAAGTCAATAGACAAATGTAGTTTTAATTTAAATAATAAATAGATTTCGTTTTCTTTTGCATGTCTTTGCTTTTAATGATCATTTAGGGTTCGTAAGACCAAATCCGTTAGCTTAGCTATTATTAAATAAGAAATAATTGCAGTCTTTTCTCCTAAAATAGGAAATCCCTTTACATTATTAAGAATAAGTTTAGAAACAGGCATTTACGTAGAAACTTCATTGGCGTTTGTAATTAAAATTGTAACGTTTTTGTTACCATGATAATGATGATGAATATGACTATGAAGATCATGTAATGGAGAACTAAATGCAAATGCCACCATTACATGATCATCATAATCATACTCTACACCATTGTCATGGAAATAATAAAGTTACAAAATTTACTAACGCCAACACTTTTAAAACATATTTCTAAAATCGTTTATTATTTTAAATTGTTTGTGTTTCTTGAAAGAATTTGTCTTTTTGTTTTCATCATTAGACTGCTGTGAACTAGACACAGATTCAGTTTGAGGAATCAGACATACTTTTTCTTTTAAATTAAATTGTAGCCATAATTCTATAACCTTTTAGAAATAAAAATTCTGTTAAAAGTTATTTCAGGATCGTAACACCAAATCTGTTAATTGCCTCCATTTTTTAACAAGAGAAAAAAATGATTTATCATTTGTATAACAAAATATTTCTATTTTAATTCTGTTAGTTTGATTTGAAGGACCAGGTAAGGTGCTTAGATTAGATTTTTAATAAGTTATACAAATTGCAGCCATTTCTCTAATAGTTTAAAATTCTGTTTCCTCCAACTTTTCTTTTATGTGACCATTTTTATATGTGTAGCTATACATAAGTTCTTTTATAAAGATTGTGTTCATTTACATTTAAAAGTCAAGACAAATGTAGTTTTAATTTTAATAATTTATTTAATTTAATAAACAGAGTCTAGTTCGAAGGACCAAATATTAATTAACATTTTTAGCAGAAAATTTAAAAATATGTTTTTAGAAAAAATATTTACAATCTTTCAAAATAATATTAAATGAAATATGTTCATTGCAGTTCTCTTATTTGTGTGTTTTTTTTTTATTAAAAAATTTTAAAATATTTTATAAAAAATTATTGAAACCAGAGTCTGGTTCAAAGGACCATATTTTATGTTAGAACGATTTATAAAAAAAGAAATATTTAAAACCTTTGAAATAATTTTAAATGAAACAAATTTATTAAATAGCCTCTCTAGTTCGAAGGACCAAATGTTATTTTTTCTATATTTTAATATTTTTAGCAGTTGTAAAGAAAATTTAGAAACTTTGAATGGATATTCTTAGCAATTAAACGAAACATAAACTTGGCTATAAGACGGTAAATAGTGGACCAAATGTAGATACTAATTCATTTCGGATAATATGTCTGATTCTAGGTTCATTATTATTATAAACTAGTTGATCGCCCCGGCTTCGCCCGGTAGCATTTACTAATGTTCTTCAAGTATCTCCAAACCACTCACACCAGCCTGTTCTTATTTATTTGCAAAAAAAAAAATCTAAATTTGTACTGCATACTTTAGGGAGCTTTTTTATTACAGTTGACTGGACTCACCAAAAGAAATTTCCGAGTTTTACCCGGAATTTAAAAAATTTTTTTTTCTTACAAACAAAATCTCATGAAAATTTCAAATCGGATAAAAAAAAATCAGCCAAATCGCTCCAGCCGTTCTCACGTGATGACATTACATACATGGACCATTTCATTTTTATATATATAGAATATTAAGAAAGTACCATTCGAATAATGAAAAAGTACAAATAATCACCCCCTTTGGATTAGTATTCACTCCTAACCATATATGCTAAATTTAATGTTTCTGGGACCATTATAAAATTATTCAAAAAGTACTTTTTTTTATAAAAAAGTACCAAATTCGTATTTGGTATTTTTTTATTTTTTTTGAGATATTAAGAATACGATTTAAAAGATATCTATGTGGCCAAAAAAAAAGTACCAAACCATGATTTTTAGCCGTTTTCTCAAACTAAAGGGCGAATTTTGGTACTTTTATGACCAAATTGAGATAATACAAATTTTATTTAAATAAATTTTAGTAACATAGCGGAAGTTCATAACATGTCTATGTCAATATATAGAAAAACATGAATTTTATGAAAAAAAGTACTCAAAAAAAAAAAAAAATTTTTTACAAAAAAGTACCAATTTCATATTTGGTATTTTTTGGAGATGTTAAGAATACGATTTAAAAGATATCTATGTGGCCAAAAAAAAAGTACCAAACCATGATTTTTAGCCATTTTCTCAACCTAAAGGACGAATTTTTGTACTTTTATGATACAAAGAGATGATACAAATTTTATTTAATAAATTTTAGTAACATAGTGGCAGCTCATAACATGTCTATGTCAATTTATAGAAAAACATGTATTTTATGAAAAAAGTACAAAAAAATTTTTTTTTACAAAAAGTACCAAATTTGTATTTGGTATTTTTTTTTTTTTTGAGATATTAAGAACACGATTTAAGTGATACATATGTGGCCAAAAAAAAGTACCAAATCATGGTTTTTAGCCGTTTTCTCAGGCTAAAGGATTCGAATTTTGGTACTTTATGAAAAAAAGTACTCAAAAAAAAGTACCAATTTCGTATTTGATATTTTTTTTGGAGATATTAAGAATACGATTTAAAAGATATCTTGTGGCCAAAAAAAAGTACCAAACCATGATTTTTAGCCGTTTTCTCAACCTAAAGGACGAATTTTGGTACTTTTATGACCAAATTGAGATAATACAAATTTTATTTAAATAAATTTTAGTAACATAGTGGCAGCTCATAACATGTCTATGTCAATTTATAGAAAAACATGAATTTTATGAAAAAAGTACTAAAAAAAAAAATTTTTTTTACAAAAAGTACCAAATTTGTATTTGGTATTTTTTTTTTTTTTTGAGATATTAAGAACACGATTTAAGTGATACATATGTGGCCAAAAAAAAGTACCAAACCATGGTTTTTAGCCGTTTTCTCAGGCTAAAGGATTCGAATTTTGGTACTTTATGAAAAAAAGTACTCAAAAAAAAGTAACAATTTCGTATTTGATATTTTTTTGGAGATATTAAGATTACGATTTAAAAGATATCTTGTGGCCAAAAAAAGTACCAAACCATGATTTTTAGCCGTTTTCTCAACCTAAAGGACGAATTTTGGTACTTTTATGACCAAATTGAGATAATACAAATTTTATTTAAATAAATTTTAGTAACATAGTGGCAGCTCATAACATGTCTATGTCAATTTATAGAAAAACATGAATTTTATGAAAAAAAAGTACTCAAAAAAAAATTTTTTTTCCAAAAAATACCAAATTTGTATTTGGTATTTTTTTTTGAGATATTAAGAATACGATTTAAGTGATACATATGTGGCCAAAAAAAACATGGTTTTTAGACGTTTTCTCAGGCTAAAAGAATTCGAATTTTGGTACTTTATGAAAAAAAGTACTCAAAAAAAAGTAACAATTTCGTATTTGGTATTTTTTTGGAGATATTAAGAAAACGATTTAAAAGATATCTTGTGGCCAAAAAAAAGTACTAAACCATGATTTTTAGCCGTTTTCTCAAACTAAAGGACGAATTTTGGTACTTTTATGACCAAATTGAGATGCTACAAATTTTATTCAAATAAATGTTGGTAACATAGTGGAAGCTCATAACATGTCTATGTCAATTTATAGAAAAACATGTATTTTATGAAAAAAAGTACTAAAAAAAATATTTTTTTTTTTTACAAAAAAGTACCAAGTTCGTTTTTGGTATTTTTTTTTTGAGAGATGTTAAGAATACGATTTAAAAGAAATCTATGTGGCCAAAAAAAGTACCAAACCATGGTTTTTAGCCGTTTTCTCAAACTAAAAGACGAATTTTGGTACTTTTATGACCAAATTGAGATAATAAAAATTTTATTTAAATAAATTTTCTTAACAAAGCGGAAACACATAACATATCTATATCAATTTATAGAAAAACATGTATTTTATGAAAAAAAAGTACTAAAAAAAAAAAATTTTTTTTTTTTGCAAAAAAGTACCATTTTCATATTTGGTATTTTTTGAGATGTTAAGAATACAATTCAAAATTTATTTCTAAATAAGTTGCCAAAAAGTACCAAAGCATGGATTTTTAGGCGTTTTCTCAATCTAAACAAATCGAATTTAAAAAAAAAAGTACCAGAGACCTGTCCTGGATTTTATTTTAAGTAGATGAAGATAGATTTTAAATTTTGTTTGTAACTGTATTAGTTTAGAAGTTTACCGATTTTACCCACTAAATCCTTAGTGTATCTACTTAGGGTGGGAGAGGATCCAGGGGGGTACCCCAAAACTAAAAAGTTTTAATATAAAAAAAGGAAGGAAAAAATTAATTTTACCCCCCAAATGGTTGACCTGTTTCCGTGCCTGACTTAGGGTGAATTTCATGTCTCTACCTTTTGTCATAGCTAGCTGGGCGATGTTGAATCAGTTAGTTTCCCAGTAAAGTTACGAATTTTTCAACACTGTTTCAATATTTTTTGCAAAAATTTTCAAAAAAAAAAAACTTGAATCTATTTTTTTTGTTTTATTAAAAACTATATTTATAAAATATATTAAGTAAAATCCTTTGTAAAATTATATTTATTTTTAAGTAAAAAAGAAAAAGAAAACTATAAATTATTTTTCCCATTCTCCTTCCCCAAAAAAAAAACACCTGCTACGAAAACTCTTTAACACAGATACACAACAACCTGCCTCGAAACGTCAGCGTAATGAAAGCAACAATAATAACACTGCCCATAGTAATAGCAGCACCGGCAACAACAACAATAATAACAATAACAATAGCAATACACGTAATGTTTTAAATCCTAAACAGGACTCTACACAACAAAACACAAATACATTAACTGGAAAACGTGTGGCCACAAGACGCCAATCCATAGCTGGTCTTCCCTTAGATATCAATCACAGCAGCAATAACCAAAAGCATGATAAAGTCCAGGGCGGCAAAACATCAGCCTCTACAACTCACGCGCTGCGTACACGTCTGTCGGTGCCTCTTAGCAATAAAGCGGAAAAACGTTGATACTCAGTTTGTATACAACTCAGGCTTTTTAGTTGAGGTTTTACTTTTGGTTTAATTTTAAATGGTTTCTTTTTATAAATATAAATATAGTAATCTGTAGAATTTCTCTATATAATGCTGTGACTATTTTGTTGAGTTTTTTAGTTTTTTGTTTTTTTTTTTTCACTTAACTCTATTTTCCATTTCAGTTTTATTTGTAATAAAGAAAAGTTTGAAATGATGATGGTATTTAAAATCTTAAAACTTGTTAAACATTTTTCTAAATTTCTTTTTTTGCCTTAAAATTTTATTCCTAAACTGTTACTTAATATGTTTTTACCTTAATACCAAGATTCTAAGATTTTCTAAGTTTCCCTTTTAACCTCACGAAATTTAATACTTCTTTTATATAATTTTTAAGTATTTTTTTATTTTATTATTATATAATTATTTGCTTAACATGCAATACTATTCGTTTTACTTTATTGATTATTTTTCTCTTTTTTTTATATACAAATTGTTTAATTTAATTTAATCTTTAATATTAAAGCTGCTTTTTTTTTCTTTAAAATTTACTTTATTATTTGTTTAAACAAAAATTTGTTGTTTTTAAATGAATTTTAAATCTGATTATCTTCTAAAAAATAAACAAATACAAATTTAATTGGAAGTTTATACTTCTCAAAGAAATATTTAAAAAATAATTGCCCAATTCACAATTGGTGTCGTAGAGTTGTATAGTTGTATTTCGTAATTTTTTTTTTATTAATATTTTGTTTTTGTTTCGAAAAATTTTTTGGAAAAATATTTATGACATACAAGGCTACAACACTACGACCTCAATTGTGAATTGGGCAAATAATAATAATAATTAAGCGTATCTTGTAATTTAAGTAAATCACTTAAATATTTTTGTATAATTCAATAACATTTAAAAGAAATGAATAAACAAAACATACTTAGTACTATAATATAATCTTAACTATATACAATAACAGCAAACAGCAAAAAATAAAAACAAAATACTTGAATTAAAACCAAACAAAAGAAATATATTAATAATTCAGTGTTTAAAATAATAATTACAAAAAGTGTTTTCATTTAAATGAAGCAGCAAATGTTCTCAATAATTTGTAAAGTATTGTTTTCCCGAAACGAATACCGAACGACAGATCAAACACGATCCTTTTGACGAATACCGAACGATATCATTACCATACTCAGATTCAGGAAATTTGATCTGGATGCATCAATCAAATGGATCTTTTCCTCCAGGACAATGGTTGAATAACATGAATTGAACATTAGAAGAGTCATTCTAACCTGGACATCATACAGTTGTAAGCTAAACGGAGACATGTTTGATCAAGCGACGAATACCGTACGATATCATGATCATACTCAGATTCAGGAAATTTGATCTGGATACATCAATCAAATGGTTCTATTCTACCAGGACAATGTTAGCAAAGACATGAAATAATCATTGGATGATTCATTCAACGACAGGTCAAACACGATCTTTTTGATTAAGCGACGAATACCGTACGATATCATGGCCATACTCAGATTCAGGAAATTTGATTTGGATGCATCAATCAAATGGATCTATTCTACCAGGACAATGCTTGAATAACATGAAATGATCATTAGAAGAGTCATTCAAACTTCGACATCATGCAGTTGTAAGCTAAGCGGAGACATGTTTGATCAAGCGACGAATACCGAACGATATCATGATCATACTCAGATTCAGGAAATTTGATCTGGATGCATCAATCAAATGGATCTATTCTACCAGGACAATGCTTGAATAACATGAAATGATCATTAGAAGAGTCATTCAAACTTCGACATCATGCAGTTGTAAGCTAAGCGGAGACATGTTTGATCAAGCGACGAATACCGTACGATATCATAATCATACTCAGATACAGGAAATTTGATCTGGATACATCAAACAAATGGATCTATTCTACCAGGACAATGTTAGCAAAGACATGAAATAATCATTGGATGAGTCATTCAACGACAGGTCAAACACGATCTTTTTGATCAAGCGACGAATACCGTACGATATCATGATCATACTCAGATTCAGGAAATTTGATCTGGATACATCAATCAAATGGTTCTATTCTACCAGGACAATGTTAGCAGAACATGAAATAATCATTGGATGAGTCATTCAACGACAGGTAAAACACGATCTTTTTGATCAAGCGACGAATACCGAACGATATCATGATCATACTCAGATTCAGGAAATTTTATCTGGATGCATCAATCAAATGGTTCTATTCTACCAGGACAATGTTAGCAAAACATGAAATAATCATTGGAAGAGTTATACAAACTTGGACATCATGCTGTTGTAAGTTAACCGGAGACATGTCAAATACGATCCTTATGATCACGAGTCGAATACGATCATAGCAAGATTCGGATCCTAGTGATCACGGGCCGAATACCGAACTAAATCATGATCTTACTCAGATTTAGAAATTTAACCTGAATGTTTCAATCAAATGGATCTATTCTGCCAGGACAATGGCTGCAAAACAAGAAATAATCATTGGAGGGGTCATTCTAACTTCGACATCAGGCAGTTGAAAGTGCTCCCAAATATCTAATACAGGCTTTTGATCACGGGCTGAATACCGAACGAAATCATGACCATACTCCTCAGATTCAGGAAATTTGACCTGGATGCATCAATCAAATGTATCTATTCTAACAGGACAATGTTAGCAAAACATGAAATAATCATTGGAAGAGTTATACAAACTTGGACATCATGCAGTTGTAAGCTAACCGGAAATATATCAAACACGATCCTTATGATCACGTGTCGAATACGATGCGTCATGACAAAACTCAGATTCAGAATTTTAACCTGAATGTTTCAGTTTAGGAGGAGTTAGGATACCAAGTCACAGAGACCTGCGCCGACTAAATTTCGCTGCGGCTGACTCTAAAAAATGTCGGCGGTTAGCCGGCTGTCAGCCGACTAAAGAGTAAATACTCAAATTCTAAATAATTAAAAATTTAAAAAGTGAAATTCTGAATTTTTTATGAAATTACTAAGCAATTTTTATGATAAACGGCGGCTATATTCAAGCCGAAAAAAAATTCGGCGGCGGCGGCTTTGAAAATGTATCGCAGGTCTCTGCCAAGTCTTGACAAAATCATTGGAAGAGTCATTCAAACTTCGACATCATGCAGATGTAAGCTAACCGGGAGACATGTCAAACACGATCCTTATGATCACTTGGATTCCAAACTTCGACATCATATAGTTGGAGAATGCAATCAAATATGTAAAACATTAATCGCGAACCAAATACTAAGCGAAACTGATCCTAGAACCTATTCAACCAGAAGAAATAATCATCGGATCAGTCCTCCAATCATCGATATCATGCAGCTGCAAGCTGCACCGAAACATGATAAAAAGGACTTACGTATTAAGAGAATAACATACATAGACATGAGTAGAATTCAATTCATATTAGGCCGAATACCGAGCAAAATCTTGATTATAAAGGGTCATCCAATAGGCGGTCGTTTTTCCATTGATTGTTTTTCTTTGGCTCCGATTCACCCCGAGAAACCCAATGTTTTGAGTACTGTTTGGTCTCTGGAATGTTTTGGTGGATCCACGTTTTGTCCATAGTTACAAAACGGCGCAAAAACTTCATATTGCGGTTTCTCCATTGATTGTTTTAACCTTTTGAAGGTAGCCAGTGTGGATTATAAGGCGTGAATCCCAAAAAACGGTCGCCATGACTTTATCGGCTGGCAAACCCATTTTGGCCTTCTTTGGCGCCGATTCACCCCCAGAAACCCAATGTTTTTAGTGCTGTTTGCTCTCTGTAATGTTTTGGTGGATCCACGTTTCGTTCATAGTTACAAAACGGCGCATAAACTTCATATTACGGTTTCTCCATTGATTGTTTTACCCTTTTGAAGGTAGTCAGCGTGGATTATAAGGCGTGAATCCCAAAAGAACGGTCACCATGACTTTATTGGCTGACAAACCTATCTTGGCCTTCTTTGGCCCCGATTCACCCCCAGAAACCCAATGTTTTGATAGCTGTTTGGTCTCTGGAATGTCTTGGTGGATCCACGTTTTGTCCATAGTTACAAAACGGCCCAAAAACTTCATATTACGGTTTCTCCATTGATTGTTTTAACCTTTTGAAGGTAGTCAGCGTGGATTATAAGGCGTGAATCCCAAAAAAACGGTCACCATGACTTTATTGGCTGACAAACCCATCTTGGCCTTCTTTGGCCCCGATTCACCCCCAGAAACTCAATGTTTTGATAGCTGTTTGGTCTCTGGAGTGTTTTGTTGGGTCCACGTTTCGTCCATATTGCGGTTGAACAACTATTGCGTTTGTGGTCGATTGTATGCAAACGCGGCACCTATCTTTCTCATACCCAAATGATCGTTCATAATTTAAACTACTGCACCATGTGAGATGCATATGGCTTCCACAATCTCCTCTCGGCCAACATCATATCGTGAATGTATTCAATTGTTTCGGATGTAGAAACCTCAACTGAGCGTCTAGAACATATTCCGTGCTTGTATCGTGAATTTATTCAATTGTTTCGGCGGTAGAGACCTCAACTGAGCGTCTAGAACGTTCGGCATCTTGTTCGTGCTTGTACGGCCACAACGAAATTCACTAACCCACTTGTTTACTATTGAAATTGATGATGCAGAGTCAAGCTTAGTTGCCAAAAATAATCCAATAGGGACTTCCGAACTTTAACAGTTGATAGCGGCCATATTATTGAATCTACATCGGTCGAATTGGCTGTAATTTATTTAGTTTGTTTTGCCAAATCACCATGGACGAATATAGCATTCAACAATACGTACAAATGATATAATTGTTTTATTAAAATACGTGTTCTGTTCGAGCAATGTTTCGGGAATTTCGTCCATTTTACGGTTGCCATAATCGTCCTACTGAGAGGACTATTCGCAGTGTGGTGGATACATTTGAGTCCACTGGTTCGGCACGATCTGTCGAAAACATTGACGCTATCCGTGAGAGTATGCAGGAGAAGCCGAGGCAGTCGATTTCCTGTCGCTCACAAGAACATGGCCTTTCGCAGACCACGAATTTTGCGTCGTAACTTGGAGCTGCACCCGTACAAAATTCAAAATAGACAACGACGTATGTATGTTCGCTGAATGGGCTCTGGAGCTGTTGAAAACTGACCCCAATTTTCAACAAAAAAACATGTTCAGCGATCTGGATAAATTGGTAACGTCAACAAACAAAATTGTGGAATTTGGGCCGATCGCAAGCCACATGAGATCCAAGAGCGTTCAATGCATCCCAAAAAAGTCACTGTTTTTGGTGTGGATTTTGGGCTGGCTGCATCATCGGTCCATAATTCTTGGAGAACGATGTTGGCCAGTCCATAACCGTTATCTGCGTGCGCTATAAATCGATGATTACCATGTTATTTTGGACTGGGACCAAATTACCGCATTCGACATCGAATAAATTAATCGTAATTTTCTTATTTGGATATGAACACCAACGACAAGTAGTTTAAACAGAATGGCGCTACGTGCCACGAAGCTCATGCCACATTGGACATTCTACAGAAGCGAATTCGGGTAATCATTTCGTGTGGAGATGGCTTGGGTTGAGTTGGCCAACACAAGCCATGCCATTGGTCAAATTCAGCCCCTGTTTTAACCGCCAGAGTCATGGAAAATTGGACATTTCCGATGCGCGCCACCATTTGCACGATGTTATATTCCATACATAAGGACATCAATAGGCCTTTCAACAGGAAGCGCTTAATGAAACACCCTTTATATGGAGGACAGCGAAATATTGTCTAACATTTACAAAGTTTGAACTCGAAAGATATAAAAAAATCAAGTGGATTCCTTACAACTGTTAAATATAAGAAAAATCTTCATCGTGTATTTCACACTCTAATTAAAACATTAAACAGAATTTACAATAATCTCATGAATTTGAACATGCGGCGGAGTGGCCAAAGCATACATAACACACTCAGATATATCCTCGGATTTCAATATAGAATTGGCAGCATTTTTCCATTCCTCGGGCACAATTTCCGTATCCGTCATGGCGGGACTAATGCTCTACAAACAAAATGAATACCAGTTAATATTGGAAATACAATTAAATATCATGCTTTTTCCTACCGTTATTTTGACTCTAGTACCCAAACCCTTAAATTCCTGACGATAGATTTCCGTTATGGCTGTCACAGCATATTTTGTGGGTGGATAGATATTAAAAACTGGCGGACCCTGCATCGCAGCTCCAATATTATGACCCAAAACACTATTGATCAAGACAACATGACCATCAATATTGCGTTCTTTCATCGATTTGAATGCTCTTTGGGTGCAATAGACCACACCCATAACATTGACTTGCAGTATAGCTTGTACCTCTTCCACATCCATGGTGGTTAATTGACCCTGAGCAAAGCGACCAGCATTATTAACAAGTATATCTACACCGCCCAAATTGGCTTCAATCCAATCGAATGTTTCATTAACCATTCTCAGCGATGACACATCACATTTGAGGGCATGCAAACGTTGCTGTTGCTCTTCCGGTAAATCTTTGGCATATTCTTCGATAAGAAATTTGCGTCGTGCCAAAGCTGCCACCACCAAACCGGCCTCCAAAAGATCTTTAACTATGGCTGCTCCTATGCCCGAACTGGCACCCGTTACCACTGCTATACGTTTATGCCAGCGTTCCATGGTGTTTTCACTTGTGTTTTTGGATTTCAACTGAGAAGATTATTGAAAATGTTTAATTCTTATCTTTTGTTGAAAATATATCAACAAATTGTTGTATGTACTTAAACAATAATAATGACGATCATAAACATGCAATGATATCAACATTTAGTTGATTAAATACTACACGAAATTAATATAACACAGTACAACATTTTTCAGTTCATTGCTTTGGGACTCAATTCTGACAATTGCACGTGAAAGTAGACCCTAAAATAAGAACTTCTGCATCATTAGTTTTGTCAAGTTGGCTGCCGTAATAATTTAATGACCATACGAATTTTTATTCCTCAAGGTGGATTTTTATCACTTTTTCTATATTTTAGCACGGTTATATCTCGTATACCGTACGGACTATCTCTTTTGTGGCTGAAGGAAAGTTGTAGATATTGAATAGTAGAAAAAAAGTACGGAACACACCTACCCGAAAAAGATGCATCCAGTGCCTTAAAATCGCAAAAATACCCATTTTTTTAAAAAAAATACCAATTGTTCACCTTTTTTGCTCAATAACCGGATTACAAGTCCAATTATGGACCGATCACCATGAAATTAGGTCGCGTGATTTGTGTCTATATGGAAGTTATTTATCATGAATTTTGTATGTATACCATCATTTTTAACAGATTTATGCACTTTAAAGTGATTTCCGGAAGCGGGTCTTATATGGAAGCTATGAATAATTATGGACCGATCATAATAAAAATTTTTGACATGAATTTTGTATATACAAAACTTATTTGGAGCGAAATTTGTGTAGATACATATATAAATTAAACATTTATGACCGATAAAGTCCAATTTCGGGAGGACATTTGTATGGAGGCTAGGTGAAATAATGAACCGATTTCAGCCAATTTCAACAGGCTTCTTCTTTGGGCCGAACAAATTATATGTACCATATTTTTTTATGATCGGTCCATAATTAGTCATTGCTCCCATATAAGACACGCTTCCGAAAATCACTTTAAAGTGCATAAATCTGTTAAAAATTATGGTATACATACAAAATTCATGATAAATAACTTTCATATAGAAACAAATCACACGACCTAATTTCATGGTGATCGGTCCATAATTGGATTTGTAATCCAGTTATTGAGCAAAAAAGGTGAAAAATTGGTAAAAAAAAATTAAAAAATGGGCATTTTTGCGATTTTTAAGGCACTGGATGCACCTTTTTCGGGTAGGTATGTTCCGTACTTTTTTTCTACTATTCAATATCTACAACTTTCCTTCAGCCACAAAAGAGATATTCCGTACGGTATACGAGATATAACCGTGCTAAAATATAGAAAAAGTGATAAAAATCCTCCTTGAGGAAAAAAAATTCGTATGGAAATTACATTTTTACGGCAGCCAACTAGACAAAACTAATGATGCAGAAGTTCTTATTTTTGGGGCTACTTTCACGTGCAATTGTCAGAATTGAGTCCCAAAATCATGTGTTGTACTGTGTAATTATGGCATTTAAATGATTTGTATATAGGGTGTTTGAAATGGTGGTACTCAGCTACGATAACGAGTTAAATGGAAAACTTATCACTTGAAATCTAAATAAAAAAAAGTTAACACAGGTTTTTGACACAAACTAAGATAATAATACAATAGCTGTCAAAGTTTCTTTTGGAGCTGATTACGATCTGGGCGTTTTTCGGCCAATGCTCTCTTCAAACGAATCAGTTGCGTTCGGTACAGGTTCCCCGTGATAGTAAGCAGATTTCAGCAGCTCATAATACTTTAGCACCATGGATATTTGGCTTTGGTATCGATTCGGCTGGTTGGCCGGACTTCACGTACGATCTCTTACGCTTCGGGTCATCGCAAGTAAAGACTTTCTTTTATAGCGTTCAAGCATTATTTCGGACATGCAAAATCGTCGTTCAAGGTCTCACAGCTTCAATTCGTATGGTACCCTAATTAACCTGCTTTTGAATAAATCCTGCAAACGTTCTCCCAATGATTTTGCAAGCTCTTCATCGAGTAATGCCTCAAATTCTTGGTCTTCAGACTTTTTTGGCTGGCCTGGACTCCTGAACCGCACAAACCATCTCTCGCTCTCTGAAACCAACGAAACACATTCACCATAAGCTTCGATGAGTAATAGGTATGCTTCAGCGTCATTTTTTTTAAATTAAAGGGACGAAAAGAAATAAAAAGAAAGAATTGAGCTGAAATAAAATTCCGGTCTGAAAGACAGAAAATAAGTAATGACTGTCACTTAAAATAGCCAACCTAATCCCCTGTTATTTCGGACATGCAAAATCGTCTTTCAAGGTCTCACAGCTTCAATTCGTATGGTACCCTAATTAACCTGCTTTTGAATAAATCCTGCAAACGTTCTCCCAATGATTTTGCCAGCTCTTCATGGAGTAATGCCTCAAATTCTTGGTCTTCAGACTTTTTTGGCTGGCCTGGACTCCTGAACCGCACAAACCATCTCTCGCTCTCTGAAACCAACAAAACACATTCACCATAAGCTTCGGTGAGTAATTTTTATGCTTCAGCGTCATTTTTTTTTTTGTTAATTAAAGGGACGAAAAGAAATAAAAAGAAAGAATTGAGCTGAAATAAAATTCCGGTCTGAAAGACAGAAAATAAGTAATGACTGTCACTTAAAATAGCCAACCTAATCCCCTGTTATTTCGGACATGCAAAATCGTCTTTCAAGGTCTCACAGCTTCAATTCGTATGGTACCCTAATTAACCTGCTTTTGAATAAATCCTGCAAACGTTCTCCCAATGATTTTGCCAGCTCTTCATGGAGTAATGCCTCAAATTCTTGGTCTTCAGACTTTTTTGGCTGGCCTGGACTCCTGAACCGCACAAACCATCTCTCGCTCTCTGAAACCAACGAAACACATTCACCATAAGCTTCGGTGAGTAATTTTTATGCTTCAGCGTCATTTTTTTTTTGTTAATTAAAGGGACGAGAAGAAATAAAAAGAAAGCATTGAGCTGAAATAAAATTCCGGTCTGAGAGACAGAAAATAAGTAATGACTGTCACTTAAAATAGCCAACCTAATCCCCTGTTAAATCCAAATAGATTGACTAGATCATATATTCCCTTGTTCATCGGGGCATCTATCCGCTAGCCAGTTTCTTCTGAGAACCTGTAAGCAAGGAGAGCTACACAAAATGTGTTCTACTGTTTCTAGCTCATCAATATCCTTGCACATCCTACAGAATTCCTGTGTGTCACTATCCCATTTTCCAATAAAGTCTCCAATAGAGCGGTGACCGGTTATCACTCCTACTAAAGACCTGAGACTTTTATTGCCCAACCCAATCTGATTGTCTTTGCATTCATCAGTTCATCATGGAATCTTTCCCCTAGAGATTTTACCTGAGACCCTGTAATCTAGGAGATCTACACAAAATGTGTTCTACTGTTTCTAGTAACTCAATATCCTCGCCTTTTCCGATGAAGTCTCCAATTGAGCGGTGACCGGTGATCACTCCTACTAAAGACTTGAGACTTTTAGATAGATTTGAAGGGGTGTGAGACCCAAAGGCTCTATTGTGCAACCCCTTTAGAAATAGAACTAGGTGTGAACTTGAGGTGAAGAGAAGAAATGAAATGAAATTGGAAAGGGATTCTCAGAGTCATGTTACCTAAAATAGCCAGCCTATTCCCCTCATACAGCATCTTATCTAGCTTGATCCGCCAGTTCATCATGCAATCTTTCCCCTAGCCATTTTATCGGAGACCCTGTAATATAGAACAGTTACACAGAATATGTTCTACTGTTTCTAGTAACTCAATATCCTCGCCTATCCTACAAAAGTTCTGTGTGCCACTTGAGCGGTGACCGGTTATCACTCCTACTAATGACCTGAGACTTTTAGATAGATTTGAAGGGGTGTGAGACCCATAGCCTCCATTGTGCAACCCTTTAGAAAATAGAACTAGATGTGAACTTGAGGTGAAGAGAAGAAATGAAATTGGAAAGGGATTCACAAGGGATTTCCCAGTCTATTCCCCTCATACACCATCTTATCTAGCTATATCCGCCAGTTCATCGTGCAATCTTTCCCCTAGCCATTTTATCGGAGACCCTGTAAAATAGGACAGTTACACAGAATATGTTCTATTGTTTCTAGTAACTCAAAAGTTCTGTGTGCCACTATCCCATTTACCAATGAAGGCTCCAATTGAGCAGTGACCGGCTATCTCTCCTACTAAAGACTTGAGACTTTTACTGCCCAACCGAATCAGTATTGTGGTTGCATTATGGATACATTACGATAACCCGAAGTGTAAGAGATCGTATGTGAAGCCCGCCTAACCAGCCGAATCGACAACAAAGCCAAATATCCAAGGTAATTCTCTGTCTTATGAACTTCTGAAATCTAACCAGACTATCACAGGGAACCTGTACCGAACGCAACTGATTCGGCCACATGTTGCAATACCTGTTAAAAGTATTTAGAAAGAAGTGGTTGGGAAGTTTTGCCTTACCCAATTTATAGTCCAGACCTTGCCTCCTCCGACTATTTGTTTCGATCGATGCATAACGCTCTCTCATGAGACTCACATGGCCCGTTTTGGATCATTATAGATTGGTGTATGGGGAGTTACTCTCTGTTGCGATGCGAAAGCAATTTCGATACGAAAAGTAAATGCGATAAGAATACAATTTGGTAATCTGTGTCGGCTACGCAAACGCTTTCGCATAAGTCCCGGTCCACACTGTGAAACATTTACTGCAAAACATTTGAGTTTGTTGACGAAAGGGGAAAGAGGAATGAAAAAGGGAACTTTGTTTCATGTACATGAAGTTTTTGTTGAGTATGTCATCCACATTTATTCGTTCGTGTTCGTACTGTACAGAAATGTCAAAAACTGAAAAGCAAAAACTTCACTGTGTGGACACGAATGCAGTTTCAAAAGAGAATTTAAAAATGTTATGCAGCAAATGTTTCACAGTGTGGACCGGGACTAAAGAAGCAAAACAGGCACCACAAAAAATAAACAATAGTGAAGAATGACAAAATGAAATGTCAAAAGTTGTAAATAAAAACATTTTAAACTAATTTGTGCGATACGAAAACTCAATAAAGGGTACCAATTGTACCATTTTTCTTACGCATCGCAATAGAGAGTAACCCCTCTGATGTCAGTGCTTACGGGGCACTGCCTGATTGATGCGCATGCTAGGAGACTGATTACTCCATATAATGACTTCTGTAGGAGTTGCCATGATGAAGACGAGGATGAGACGGTTGAACATCTCCCTCCTCTATATTTGCCCTGCTCTATTACGGGGCTCGGATTGCGACAATAGGATAGTATGGATGTCAGGAAGATGGATTCGTTCATGACATGTGAAGGAACTCTTGAGGACCTGAGAATGTTCCTTAGGCTATCATGGACCCAAGTGAACTGCTTGATACTAGCTGCCTTTATAACCCTAACCTAACCATAACGCTCTCTCGGGGATACGCTTCACTTTGTAACAAACAGTATTGGCTTGATTCGTTCTTGGCCTCAAAAGGTGATCAGTTCTTTTGGCTCGGAATCCATATGGTCATAGCTAACAATAGTCAATACTTTGAATAAATATATGGGGGAGTTCACTTTTAAAATCGATGTCTTCCATTTTAAAAAAAAAAGTTAGATTTTACAAAAAAAAAAAGTAAAAAATTGCATGTTTTGAGTTACAAAACATTTATTTTGATAGATATCCCACTCGCATCCCACTAAGCGACTAAATAGGTCTTCAAGAAAATTAAAAAGAGGGTCCATTTCGAAAAAAAAATTAACATAGATTTTTATTTTGCAAAAAATTTCAAAAATTCCATGTTTTGAGTTACAAAACATTTTTTTTTGGATAGATATCGAACTCGCATACCTCTAAGCGATCAAATAGGTCCTCAAGATTTATTTTAAGAAAAAAAAGGACCCATTTTGAAAAAAAATTCAAAAAAGTTTTTGATTTCGGAAAAAAATATTAATTTTTTTTTAATTTTTTCGAAAGATTGAAGAAATAGCTATCTAAACTATTTGGGACATATTTTGCTAAGAACAATAGGTAATCAGACCAATTATGAATAAAAAATTCCGCGGGAGTTTGTTCCCCGGGAATTTTTTCCCATAGAATTTGAATAGGAAAAATGGAAAAAACTCCCGCGGAATTTTTATTCATAATTGGGCTGAATAAGTTACATGGATGAGAAAAATCACATGTTTGGCCAAAATGTCAAATTTTGACCCCCTCTAACTCCGAGAGTTCTTGACCGATCTTGTTGAAAAATTGTGTCTGAATCCAATAGGTCTAACCTTGTTGCAAATTTCATCCTGATCGGAAGATATCGATTTTAAAAGTTGAAATGTTGTGAAGTTTGCGTGAAGGAGTTAATACTCTACACACGTGATACTTTAAAATCTATTCTATAGGTGTTATGCTGAATTCATTTAGAATATTTCTAGCTTCAGCAGACCTTCAATTAGGCTTTAATTTTTAGGGTTTTTAATATATGTTAATACGTAGATATACCAACAATAAAGGTAATGAGAATCAACTCAGAATATCACTCTTCAAGACGTGAACCAGTTCTGCTATCTAGGTGGTATCCTAACTTTCACTGGCGGATCTTCGGATGATGTCTCCAACCGTACCATGAAAGCCAGACAAGCATTTGGCCAGCTAACAACAGTATGGAAGTCTCCATCCCTCTCCATTACCACAAAAATCAGAATTTTCAATTCGTGCCTTAAGTCTGTGCTGTTATACGGATGCGAAACATGGAACACAGCTCCGGGAGATCTCAACACCTTGCAACAGATGTCTCAGAAGAATACTGCGAATCTTTTGGCCCAACACTATTTCGAATAACCAACTCTGGACCCGCACTCATCAGACACCAGTAAGAGTTGAAATGCTAAAACGAAAGTGGTGCTGGATAGGACATGCATTACGACGCCCACCTAATGATATTACCCGCAACGCCATAGACTGGAACCCTCAGGTAAGCAGACGAATAGGACGGCCGGCTCACACTTGGCGCAGACAACTAACTCTCGAAGTTACCAAATCAGGGAAAAGCTGGAGCGAAATCAAAAACATAGCATCAAACAGAAATAACTGGGGAAAATTCGTTGAGGCCCTATGCGCCTTATAGGAACAACAGGAACCGGCAAACGTTGTTCTGCCATAGCTCACACAAATTTTGAAGACTCCCACTATAATAGTACTCCAGATATGCAATAATAAATGTTTACTTTGTATGGGAGGTGCCATGCCCATTGTTCCTATATAGGTCAATTGTGAATCTAAACCATCCAGGGAAACACTCAAACACACAGAACAAATTTCATCCAAATCGGCCCAGCCGTTAAGGAGGAGTTCAGTTAATAACACACGTACAGAAGAATTATATATATAAAGATATGTAGACATTCTGTAAGGCATTACGCGACAGATCTCCGTACAGGCCTTCAACGGAATACCTTATAATATGCCTTTTTAAGAAGGCCTTCTCTCAGCTTGCTAACAGCAGCGAGTATGCAAAGCCTTGGCTCACAGTGACAGGTCGTGTAAAATTGAAACGATTGTGCAATGCGACCTCTCGGAAGGCCTCTTTACCGCATCTTTTTCCTGATGGCTTATTTTTAGAGAAAACACATGTTTTGTTTTTTTTGTTTATATAATTGTAAAAAAAAGTGTTCTTAACTAACAATTTATTATATTGTATTAACAATATTATGTACTCTTAGAGGCAGTTAATTACAGACAACACAAAACAAGCACAAAACCTAAAATAAAACGTTAATAATACTATATAAGATACAATTAAAAACATATTAAAGTACTTAAAGACATTTACATAGATAAACTAATATTGCAATAAATCTTTTTTTTGAATTAAAATCAGAAATTAACCTCTACATCTCACTATAAATAATAATTGCACAATAAGTAATTAATTTATCACTTTCCCTCGGCCTTAACTATAACTATGTTATTTTTATTGTTTAACAATTTAGAATCCTCTTCTATATGGCCATTGGGCTCTACCTCCACATCTCTATCTTTAAGATCCAAATTCTTTTCCACTTTGTTGGAACTTAAATTCTTCAATTCCACCGGTTCGCAGCCATCAAAGGTAGGAGGTATTAAACGTTTCCTAAAAAGAAATCAATAAATTGAAATTTCTTGCTTTTTATTTTATTTAAATTAAACTCACCTTTCAATTAACAGCCATATCATGGAGAACAACATCATTATGGTGGTTATGCCAAACGTCCAATAAGTACCCAATCTTGTGTAAATAGAACCCACAAACACGGGACCAAAAACTCTTGACAAACAACCCGAACCGGTCATTAAACCCATCCAAACACCTTGAGGCCGGGGACCCAAAACTTTGGAAAATATTGTTTGTATTAGAGTCACACCTATGGGATAACCAATTGAGGTGAAACCATAACCAATTATGAATTGAGTTAGCGTAAGGGCCGGTGTTGTTTCACACCATGCTTGTGTCTTAGGGCAGCCCAAGAATATTTCATTATCTGGTGTTAGATCTATAGTGGAATTGCCCGTCAATGGTATGGTTACATTATAGACCTCGGCTATTTTCGCCGGTCCATCACCCCAGGGTATATACAGTACACGACCCAAGACCATTAAGGAGAAACCACCCCATATTAAGACTTGATTTTCGGGAAAGACTTTGCACAAAGGATTGATGGCCACAAATGTTATGAGAGCCACTATAGCGCCCACAGACATGAGTATACCCATGTACCACAAGGCCTCGTCATTCGACCAGGCAAATTGGTCCATGGTTAAAGAGGTGCCCAAGCTGTAATAAAGAAAATATCATTTAACTAAAATATAAAGACTATTTAAAACCCAATGACATCCTTAGACTTTCTCAAATACAAAGCTTCTTGAACTTGCTGACATTTGTTAAAATGTATGAGGAAGTCAGTTGAAGAACTGTATAAAACTTACGTTTCTAATAAAACAAAATTGAATACCAATACAAAGAATGCTACTATTAAAGTCCAGGCTGATATATAATCAGGTTTAATAGACTTCCAGGTTTCTTTTTCCGAAGTTTTACCCTGCATTATCATGATTTCACGGGCAGCCACTTTACGTTCCTGAGTAATAAGAATAATAAGGATATTTGTTTAACAATAATTGAAATAATCATACTTTTTCTATAAGAAAACTGTCTTTGGAAGAAAACTGTCTTTGGAAGACACTTTTCTCTATAAGAAAACTGTCTTTGGAAGACACTTTTCTCTATAAGAAAACTCTCTTTAGAAGACACTTTTCTCTATAAGAAAACTCTCTTTAGAAGACACTTTTCTCTATAAGAAAACTGTCTTTGGAAAACACTTTTTCTCTATAAGAAAACTGTCTTTGGAAGACACTTTTTCTCTATAAGAAAACTGTCTTTGGAAGACACTTTTCTCTATAAGAAAACTGTCTTTGGAAGAAACTTTTCTCTATAAGAAAACTGTCTTTGGAAGACACTTTTCTCTATAAGAAAACTGTCTTTGGAAGACACTTTTCTCTATAAGAAAACTGTCTTCCAAAGACACTTTTCTCTATAAGAAAACTGCCTTTGGAAGACACTTTTCTCTATAAGAAAACTGTCTTCCAAAGACACTTTTCTCTATAAGAAAACTGTCTTTGGAAGACACTTTTCTCTATAAGAAAACTGTCTTTGGAAGACACTTTTCTCTATAAGAAAACTGTCTTTGGAAGAAACTTTTCTCTATAAGAAAACTGTCTTTGGAAGACACTTTTCTCTATAAGAAAACTGTCTTTGGAAGACACTTTTCTCTATAAGAAAACTGTCTTTGGAAGACACTTTTCTCTATAAGAAAACTGTCTTTGGAAGACAGTTTTCTCTATAAGAAAAGTGTCTTTGGAAGACAGTTTTCTCTATAAGAAAACTGTCTTTGGAAGACACTTTTCTCTATAAGAAAACTGTCTTTGGAAGACACTTTTCTCTATAAGAAAACTGTCTTTGGAAGACACTTTTCTCTATAAGAAAACTGTCTTTGGAAGACACTTTTCTCTATAAGAAAACTATCTTTGGAAGACACTTTTCTCTATAAGAAAACTGTCTTTGGAAGACACTTTTCTCTATAAGAAAACTGTCTTTGGAAGACACTTTTCTCTATAAGAAAACTGTCTTTGGAAGACACTTTTCTCTATAAAAAAAACTGTCTTTGGAAGACACTTTTCTCTATAAGAAAACTGTCTAGGAAGACACTTTTATCTACAAGAAAACTGTCTTTGGAAGACACTTTTCTCTATAAGAAAACTGTCTTTGGAAGACACTTTTCTCTATAAGAAAACTGTCTTTGGAAGACACTTTTCTCTATAAGAAAACTGTCTTTGGAAGACACTTTTCTCTATAAGAAAACTGTCTTTGGAAGACACTTTTCTCTATAAGAAAACTGTCTTTGGAAGACACTTTTCTCTATAAGAAAACTGTCTTTGGAAGACACTTTTCTCTATAAGAAAACTGTCTTTGGAAGACACTTTTCTCTATAAGAAAACTGTCTTTGGAAGACACTTTTCTCTATAAGAAAACTGTCTTTGGAAGACACTTTTCTCTATAAGAAAACTGTCTTCCAAAGACACTTTTCTCTATAAGAAAACTGTCTTTGAAAGACACTTTTCTCTATAAGAAAACTGTCTTTGAAAGACACTTTTCTCTATAAGAAAACTGTCTTTGAAAGACACTTTTCTCTATAAGAAAACTGTCTTTGAAAGACACTTTTCTCTATAAGAAAACTGTCTTTGAAAGACACTTTTCTCTATAAGAAAACTGTCTTTGAAAGACACTTTTCTCTATAAGAAAACTGTCTTTGAAAGACACTTTTCTCTATAAGAAAACTGTCTTTGAAAGACACTTTTCTCTATAAGAAAACTGTCTTTGAAAGACACTTTTCTCTATAAGAAAACTGTCTTTGAAAGACACTTTTCTCTATAAGAAAACTGTCTTTGAAAGACACTTTTCTCTATACGAAAACTGTCTTCCAAAGACACTTTTCTCTATACGAAAACTGTCTTCCAAAGACACTTTTCTCTATAAGAAAACTGTCTTCCAAAGACACTTTTCTCTATAAGAAAACTGTCTTTCGCAGACTGGTTTCTTTTGCATACAGTTTTTAAGATAACTGTCGTTCGCAGACTGTTTGCTATAGGAAAACTATCTTTCAGAGACAGTTTACTATAGGAAAACTTTCCGCCAACTCACCTCAAATATCTTGGGCAAAAACATGATAAAATTTCCCACACTCATGACAACATTTATCCAACCACAGGCTGTATACATATTAAAGACCATGCCACCCCACAGCCAAACATAACCATCACTGCCCAACGGCGTTACCAAGGCCTGCAGGCCCGGTCCTATAATGAAACCCAAAACCTGAGCCAAAGAAACCATCGAAACAGCTTTGGTACGCTCACTCAAGCGGGTAGCAGCCGACAAATACGAACGACACACCGCTATATTGGCCGAACTGACACCGATTAGGAAACGTGACGCCAACATCCAGTATTTCACATGATCGGGACGCATTTCCAAAGATGAATAAATGGCACTGGCCACCGTGAATAATGCCAAAGAGCTTAGCAATGGCAAACGTATGGTGCCGATTTTATTGCTCCACCAACCAAATAAAGGGCTAAAAATCATTTGACCCAAAGGATTGGCGGCCACTATAAGACCCATGAATTCTTTGCCCGCTGTAGGATCTAGCTAAGAACAATTACAAAACAATATTAATTAGCACAATTTCATATTAATTTAGTTTTAAAGTCTTTAATTTATATTACCTTGTTTAAATAGGGCCATATTCCCGTTAATATTATGCTAAATCCTAAAGACATTAAGAACATGGTGAAATATATAACCCTTATAGAACGCCATCTCATGCGATATTCATCTAGAGTTTCCAAACCATCATCCACATCGGAGGGTATTTTTGTGGTACGAAAACGATTGCGAAATTTTGTTAAACCCTCCATTTTATAGTTAAAATAAGGTGTTGTTATTGCTTGTTGGTAAAGTTGTTGTAGGAGACCTTTCCTGGATGTTAAGTAGCAGCAGTTTTTAAGATTTTATTACATTCTATAAAAAACAAACACAAATTTTAATTAATTATTAATAAATTAGTAGTTAAATTAATGTGCATTACTTGTTAATATTAAAAATAATAATTTGGCCAATAATTGGTCCATGTTGCTGGTTGTATTATGTTGAACAGATGTTTTCTTTACTCTGTATTATCAAACCTCATATCATGACGTTTTATTAAAGGTTTAGTTAAAGCTTTTATTCACATGAGTTGTTAATTGAATGGAAAAGCTTTAAGGAATTCAGTTGTAAATAAAAAGGGTAACATGAGAAGGATGTTAAAAGCTTTTTTCAAATACAATCTAGGGAGTGAAGAGGAAATATATAAGATTTTGTTATCAAACAAATGTATTATCAATAGAGACAGTTTTTTTTATAGAAAACAGTCCTCGGAAGATAGTTTTCTTATAGAAAACAGTATTCGGAAGATAGTTTTCTTATAGAAAACAGTCTTCGGAAGATAGTTTTCTTATAGAAAACAGTATTCGGAAGATAGTTTTCTTATGGAAAACAGTCTTCGGAAGATGGTTTTCTTATGGAAAACAGTCTTCGGCAGATAGTTTTCTTATAGAAAACAGTCTTCGGAATATAGTTTCCTTATGGAAAATAGTCTTCGGAAGACAGTTTTCCTATTGAAAACAGTCTTCGGAAGATAGTTTCCTTATGGAAAACAGTCTGCGGAAGACAGTTTTCCTATAGAAAACAGTCTTCGGAAGATAGTTTTCCTATAGAAAACGGTCTTCGGAAGATAGTTTTCTTATAGAAAACAGTCTTTGTAAGACAGTTTTCTTATAGAAAACAGTCTTTGTAAGACAGTTTTCTTATAGAAAACAGTCTTTGTAAGACAGTTTTCTTATAGAAAACAGTCTTCGAAAGACAGTTTTCTTATAGAAAACAGTCTTCGAAAGACAGTTTTCTTATAGAAAACAGTCTTCGAAAGACAGTTTTCTTATAGAAAACAGTCTTCGAAAGACAGTTTTCTTATAGAAAACAGTCTTCGAAAGACAGTTTTCTTATAGAAAACAGTCTTCGAAAGACAGTTTTCTTATAGAAAACAGTCTTCGGTAGATAGTTTTCTTATAGAAAACAGTCTGCGAAAGACAGTTTTCCTAAAGAAAACAGTCTTCGGAAGATAGTTACAGTTTTCTTATAGAAAACAGTCTTCGAAAGACAGTTTTCTTATAGAAAACAGTCTTCGAAAGACAGTTTTCTTATAGAAAACAGTCTTCGAAAGACAGTTTTCTTATAGAAAACAGTCTTCGAAAGACAGTTTACTTATAGAAAACAGTCTTCGAAAGACAGTTTTCTTATAGAAAACAGTCTTCGGTAGATAGTTTTCTTATAGAAAACAGTCTGCGAAAGACAGTTTTCCTAAAGAAAACAGTCTTCGGAAGATAGTTACAGTTTTCTTATAGAAAACAGTCTTCGAAAGACAGTTTTCTTATAGAAAACAGTCTTCGAAAGACAGTTTTCTTATAGAAAACAGTCTTCGAAAGACAGTTTTCTTATAGAAAACAGTCTTCGAAAGACAGTTTTCTTATAGAAAACAGTCTTCGAAAGACAGTTTTCTTATAGAAAACAGTCTTCGAAAGACAGTTTTCTTATAGAAGACAGTCTTCGAAAGACAGTTTTCTTATAGAAGACAGTCTTCGAAAGACAGTTTTCTTATAGAAAACAGTCTTCGAAAGACAGTTTTCTTATAGAAAACAGTCTTCGAAAAACAGTTTTCTTATAGAAAACAGTCTTCGGTAGATAGTTTTCTTATAGAAAACAGTCTGCGAAAGACAGTTTTCCTAAAGAAAACAGTCTTCGGAAGATAGTTTTCATATAGAAAACAGTCTGCGAAAGACAGTTTTCTTATAGAAAACCGTCTTTAAAAGACAGTTTACTTATTGATATGAAAATTTGGCGATAACTTGATTTCGTGAAATGGAACTGCCAATTGGCCTCCAAGGTCGTGCGATTTGACACCACTCGATTATTTCCAGTGGGGCCACGTGAAGTCACTGTCCTTGGATTCCAAAATTGCTCCTGTTATTCGTGATATACGGACAGAAATTGGATGTCCAGAATACGTTTCGCAAAGAACAGCCGATGTGGACATATTCACGAAATAATTTAAAATGTTAATGTCATGTATTGATCTTTCGAATAAAAACATTTTTTAACGATTTTTTAAATGCTAGCTGCCTGGTCAAAGGGTCTTTCGTGATCTAGTTAATCATTGTAAAAAGAGATCTGCTATATAAAGCATAATATCATACAATTGTATCCGTTTTCCAATTTTTTTTTTCTTTAATTTTTTTTTTTTAGTTTACCTTTTTCACTACCTAATATAAGAATTGAATAATAATTCATTTAGCCAAATATGTTATTAAATATTCATTAATTAAATTCTATTTATAATTCGTAATCAAATTTAGAAAAGAAAAAAAAAACATGTGCACATTTCAATACCCGTTATATTTCATTTCAAACGTTTTATTTTTGTGGGTTAAATATTTATTAATGAAAACAATAACAAATACAAATAATACTCGTAATAAGTAATAAAATGACTCGACGGACTATCAATCAAACGGTTTATAAAACAAATTAATTGTATAAATAAATTACTTTAAATATAGAGACAAATCAAGCAGCTATTAAATAAAATGATATTGGGAAACATTTTCTTGAATGAATTGATGGTTATTGAGGGGAAAATTTAAATTATTTTTAATTAACAAAAGTATCAATTTTTAAATTATGTCCGGAGTGTCTCCATAAAGTATATATATTCTGTATCGTTATAGATATAGCTATGAAATCAACTTTCTAAAGTCCCCAAATAACTTTCATACATGATTGATGATACATCAATTGTCCTCTATGGTGCCGGTTCGATTGCTATTTAAAATCTAGAAAATCGGCCCACAAATGGCTGAGAAATAAGCAAAAAACCATGACAACCTCGATTTTTGACCTATTTCTATATCTGGTTTACTAAGTCATTAATATAGACAATATGGATATCTAATGAAAGATATTTCAAAGACCTTTGCAACGGCATATATAAGGCCATAGTAAAATCGGGGAAAAAAAAAATTTTAAATTTTAAAAAAATAATTCGAAAATTTTTTTTTCCAAAAAATAAAAAAAAAGTAAGTTGAACCTACAATGGGTCAAAATCGGGGAAAATATTTTTTTAACCCGAATTTTTTTTCGCGAAATATTAAAAAAAAAATTTTAATTTTAAAAAAATAATTCGAAAAATCGGTCAAAATCGGGGGAAATATTTTTTTTATCCCATTGTAGTAAGTTGGACCTACAATGGGTCAAAATCGGGGAAAATATTTTTTTAACTCTAATTTTTTTCGCTAAATATTAAAAAAAAATTTTAAATTTTAAAAAAAATAATTCGAAAATTTTTTTTACAAAAAATAAAAGAACAAGGGACCTACAATGGGTCTAAATCGGGGAAACAATTTTTTAAGCCGAATTTTTGCAAAGGCATATATAAGGCCATAGTAAGTTGAACCTACAATGGATCAAAATCGGGGAAAATATTTTTTAACCCGAATTTTTTTTTTTTTTTAAAAAATTTTAAAATTTTAAAAAAATAATTCGAAAATTTTTTTTTCCAAAAAATAAAAAAAACAATCGGTCGAATCGAGAAAAATATTTTTTTAACCCGAATTTTTTTTCGCTAAATATTAAAAAAAATTTAAATTTTTAAAAAATAATTCGAAAATTTGTATTTCCAAAAAATAAAAAAAAAGTATTTTTTAACCCGAATTTTTTTTTCCTTAAATATTAAAAAAAAATTTTTAAATTTTAGAAAAATAATTCGACAATTTTTTTTTCCAAAAAATAAAAAAAAACAAGTTGGACGGACCTACAATGGGTCAAAATCAGGGAAAATATTTTTTTAAACCGAATTTTTTTTTCGCTAAATATTAAAAAAAAAATTTTAAATTTTAAAAAAATAATTCGAAAATTTTTTTTTCTAAAAAATTAAAAAAAAAACTTTGGAAAAAAAAATTAGTTTACCTTAAAATATTTGCAATTTTTATTTTGAAATATAATTTGGAGAAGGGTATATAAGATTCGGCTCAGCCGAATATACCTCTCTTACTTGTTTTAAATTATAATTTGGTGAAGGGTTTAAAGGATATAGCTCTCTAACTTATTTTTCCACTTCTATCCATTAGAATATTGAAAAATTATTAATTTATTATATTAAATTCCGTTTAGGCCCCCCATTATTATTAATATGTCACAACTTTTCATATGATACTGATAATTTTTAATTAGCTAATTCGTATCTTCAATTTTACACAATAAAACGAACAAAAATATAGCAAATATTAACTAAAATAAACAGCTGGCTGGCTGGGTCTGATAATAGTTTAATCACTACTAACTTATTTTACACCTAGTAGTACCCTTCAAACAATATACCAGCCGAAGTGCTACTAAAAATATACTACAATAACAACAATTTTCTTTACTTTCAAAGCAGTATTTTTATGACACTTCGTTAATAACTCTTAACTTATCAGCAAAAATGTAGATGACAACACAAGAATCGTTTATCAGTTGTAGTAGATTTATCAAAAAATTTACTTTTCAATTGAAGTAAAATGTTGTATAGCCATAACACAGACAGATTTACAGGAATTCTGAAAAAAGAAAAAGACAGATTTATAGGAAATCTTAAAATCTCAAAAGAAATATTGATGAAGCCAGTTTGATAAATAAACAGGGAACGGAATACTGTCTAGGTAAGACTATTTATGTTTCAAGATTTCCTTAGAGGTCAGACTATATTTATTTTGTCAATCAAAAATTTGTTTATTTTATCTTAAAGGCCAAGATAAATATTTTTGTAAGGTTTATCATTAAAGTGTCTATTTTAATATTTGTTTTTATTTGTGTGTATTAAATATTATATAAATTAGTGACAAGACGTTTGATTTTTAAAATATGTAGCTTGATTTGATTTCATCATTGGTACCAAAGTTTGCCCATCTCTTGCACACGTACAATTTATCCATTAAAATAAATAAATAAACTTCTTGTATCTATCAAACTAAAATTGTATGGAAAAAAACGTTCTGCACTTTAAAACTTTAAGCAACCCATCATCAACCATTAATGCAAATTTATATTCTCCACCTTGTTTAAAATAAACTCAATAATAAATAAATGAATAATACTTAATTAAATTACTCTTTGTTAAGCCAAAGTACAAAAAACCAGATAAAATAAAGCCCCACTTCAATGGAGAATTTGAGAGTATTAAACTGATTGACAACAGGTTTGTTTACAAACACTTACATACATACACACCCATGTAAATGTAAATAAATAAATGAAAAGAAAAATGAAGAAAATTTACAAGAGTACAAATGAGTGGTGTGTGTGTGTGTTTGTTTGTTTATTTCTTTTACTTACTGCATTACAACAGCAACAACTAGAAGAAAAACTTTAAGTACAAGTTGTTAAAGTTGACGACATCTTTGTTTACAATTTACTTTGGGTATAATGTTGTTATTGTTGTAGCTGTTGATATGATGTATGTATTTGTTGGTGTAACTGGTTTGTTATTATTTTGATTGTTTTGTTATGTTTTCAATTGGTTTTTGTTTTTATTTTGTTTTTTTTCTAGCCTTTCATATTCTAAGCAACTGCATTGATATATTTTTTGTTGTTTTTGTTTAATTTTTTATTATTGTGCGTGCTTGACATATGAATTTCCGGTTTTTTTTCTTTAATATGGAGATTTTTATAAAATTTATTATTTTTCGTTGTTTTAAACAATGATTTGCAAATAATTGTATATATATTATTTTATATTAAATCTGTTGAAAAAAAATTATTTAAAAATCGTGGGTGCTGGCTGGCTTTTTCTTTGTTATTGTTTTCAATTGTGTTGTTTTTTCTTTAATTTATGCATTTATTTAAAATAGGCCTTTCAATTAATTTCAGTAAAAAACACACACTTTATTAATGGCTTGTTATAGCAAAGTATTTGTTGTTAATTTAAATTTATTTTTGTTTTTTTTTCCTACTTTCAATTCATTCTATACGCTTTTCTTGGCGTACAACGACCCTACGAGCAACACGATCACTAACAAACTGATTAGTGGTGCTGTTATTACTTTTACATTGGAAAATATTCTGGGGAGCGCGTGAGTAGCAATAATATTTATTCATTGGATTTGTTTGTTATCAGCAGCAATTTTGTTGTGTTGTTTTGTATTATTTTTTTTTGGTATCTCATTTTCTTGTTGCTTGTGTTTGGAATACTACCAAGTGGGTCTCTGCCAAGAGTAGAAAGTAGCATGTTCTACATACTTTGTAGGCAAAATACTATAATTTCACTGTATGTGTACAGTTAACACGCTCCCACACTCGCTGCACTGCACTCCCCTCTTTTGTAGAGAACAACATTCATTCATGTATGGGGCGAATGGGTCTTCTTAAGTGGTGAAGAGATTTTGTTTGAAGAAATTAACAAAGTTAAGCTCTTAAAAATTAAATTGTAAACAGTTGAGATCAGGTAAAGAGCTCTTAATAAGATCCTATTGGATACTTTAAATAGGCCGATATTCAAAACTAAACATTTTTGCGGGGTTTTAACAAAATTAAGTTATAATGGATTAAATAAATATCTATAAATATCTCTAATATTTAAAAATAAAGTTTATTTTTAAATATCAGAAATATTTTTTTAATCCATTATAAGTAAAATTTGTTTTATTTTTTTTTAAATAAAACATTTGCTGTCTTTGGTTTTTTACACTATTTTTTATTTGTTTTTTTTCAATTTATTTTTAGTTTAGTGTTTATTATTTTAACTTTATTTTAGTTTTTTTTTTTGTTACACAATACATAATTGTTTTTATTTTTTATAATTAATAATTGCCACTAATAACTAAAGATTATTACATTCATTTATATTTTTATTGATAAAATATTTTAATTTCTTTCCTTTTTTTATTAATAATATTATTTTAATTTTGTGTTTTTATACTTAAATACTAGGTTTTTTGCTTGTAACAGTTTTTTTATTATTTTTTACAATAATCACCTTTTTTAACTCGTTTTTTGTTTAATTTTTTAAATAAGAGGTTATTTTCATTTAGCAACTAAAATATAAAAAACTCATAATGAAAGAAAGAGAGAGGAAAAGAAAGAATGCATGGATTGTTAGAATATTTGAAAATGATGACAAAATTGATTTTAGAATAAGAAGAAACATTTTTGTAAATATATTTTTTCTAAAAATATTCAAGCGACAAAAAAAATTCCATTAAACTGTCGTCCGACAAAATATTATTGCTTTCAATTTGATGATAAAGACAAATAAACAATATATTAAGTATTTTTTGAAATGATCCAAATATTATTTTTCATAAATGTCGCCCGACAAATTAGTTTTTAAACGTAATTCTGTATTTATTTCGATTTTTTCACAAAGAATAAGTTTATTTTTTCTTCTGAGCAGTTCAAGCAAGGAAATTTACCTGAAATTTTTCAAATAATTGTCAACCGACATAAAAAAAAATTTCAACCGACAAAATTAGTTATGGTTTAAAATTTAGTATTTATATTAAATTAAACTTAAAAATCCTTTAAATTTTCTTAAAAATAGTCAGCCGACAAAAAAAATCCTTTAAAATGTCGTCCGACAAAATATTTTTAATTTCAATTTCTTGATAAAGACAAATAAACAAAATATTAACTCAATATTAAGTATTTTTTACAATAATACAATAATTATTTCGCATAAATGTCGTCCGACAAAATAGTTTTTAAATAAATTTTGTATTTTTTCACAGAAAATAATTTTTTTTCCCAAAAAAAAAAATTCAACCGACATTTTTTTTGTCATCCGACAAAATAATTTTTTATTTACTTTTAAATTTGAAGTTAATTTATAACAAAATTAAAAAAAAAACTCATCCATCAATATCCTAAATAAATGTCGTCCGACAAAACTATTTACGTGTAAAATGTCAGACAACATTTTCTGTTTTAATTTTCTGAATTTTTAAACAATTACATTAATTATTTCCCAAACAAAAGTCGTCCGACAAAATATTTTATTAATTAAATTTGAAATTTATGATTTATCAATAAAATATTTTCAATAATGAAATGTCGGTCGACTAAATTTTCTTTATAAAGTCTAATTAACATAATTTTGCGCAAATAATTGTAGTCCGACAAAATATTTTCATTTACTTTTCAATTTAAAGCTGATTTTTCAAAAAAAAAAAAAAAATGTCGGACGACAAATTTTTTTTTATTTTAAAATTCTTTCCGACAAAATATATTACAGAAAACTGCGGTTTTCAGAAATCTGTGAACCAAATTTGAAAAAAATTAAGAAAATTTTAAATTCTCAAACAAAAACTTCATCCGACAAAATTGTTTTAAGAAACTTTTAATTTTTCATTGATCATTTTTTTTATTTCTTTATTAATCTAAAAATAAAATTTGTCGTCCGACATCCGACAAACTGATTTTTTTTAAGGGAAATAAAACTATTTCTCTATGAAACTTTATTAATGTATAAAATGTAAACAACAAATTATAATATTTGTCGTCCGACATTTGATAAAAAGCGTAAAAACTCAATTTATATCAATTTCTGACTGTAAATATATATAATTATTAAAGATATTTACGGTCCGGCAGTATTATATAATTTTTTTTAGAATATTTATACAATTTGTCGTCCGACATTTAAAAAAACCAACATCCGACAAAATATTTGATAGAAAATTGGATATATTTACGTGAAATAAAACTACTTCTCTTTAAAACTTCTGTAATCCATATATTTAGTTGTAAAAACATTGTAATTATT
Source organism: Calliphora vicina (assembly GCF_958450345.1). Lineage (NCBI taxonomy): Eukaryota > Metazoa > Arthropoda > Insecta > Diptera > Calliphoridae > Calliphora > Calliphora vicina. Next base: position 118,800,747 of record NC_088782.1, on the reverse strand, counting down.
GTCCTCCGACAAAATTTTTTTTTTAGAAATTTTAAATTTTTTACTAAAAATGAATTTATATCTTAGTAAGACTGGAAATATCTCTACAATAATTTAAAATATTAAGCGCCCGAAATTTCTATATCTTTCTTTTAGAATATGTATTTTTTTGTCGTCCGACATTTAAAAAAAAGAACATCCGACAAAATATTTCATAGAAAATTGATGTTTTTTATGGGAAATAACATTATTGTCCTTTAAAACTTCAGTTATCTATAAAATAAAAAAAGATATTTAAAGTAGTTGACGTCCGACATTTGAAAAAAAAAAAACATAAATAACTTTTAGAAAATTTAAACTTTTTACGAAATCTTAATATATATCTTTTAAGACCGTAAATATATAAAAATGTTCTCATATACATATGTAATGAATTTGTCGTCCAACATTTGCAAAAAAAAATAAATAAAAAAAGTAGCATCCGACAAAATATTTTTTTTTAGAAAATTTTAATTTTTCACAAACAAATTAATGTAATTAGACTCTAAATTTTGATTTAAAAATTAAACCTAAGTATTTTATTTTCTGTGTACATTTTTTCCATTACATATACTGATTTAAAGTGCTTTATTTATTTTATTTTACCACAAAAACACTAAAATTTTAAAATACGCATAAATGTTTATTTAAAAAACAACAAAAGGATTTCGCAATTAATAAAAATCTATGTATATAATATTAAAAATAAAACATTTTTGAAAGAAATCATGAATGCTTATTACCTACTAAATATAATTTGTATAACTAAATAATTAGGTTTTAAACAATAACTTAAACATACAAATAATATAGGGTTTTTTTTATTTATTTTTTTATAGGTATTAAATTAATGATGGTTTGTTTTTCTTGTTATTTTTCATAAATTTAGTATGTAGGTATGTATTTCATATAGATTCATAAGGAAAAGGCAGTTCAGATACATTTAATATATATATTTTTTGTTTGTTTGTTTTTTTTTTTTAAATAACTTAAATATATCAACATTTAGTGCAATAATTTTATTTTATAGACCAAAACTTAAAATGTTAGCATGTCCCATAAACTTAAGCAGAAATCTTAAATTTACGGGACATGCTCAACCGTTTTGTAATGAATAAAAATTTGGCTTTTTCTTTTAAAGACATGATTAATTAGGTTTCAAATATTGCTGTGCATTAACTTGTTATCAAACAATTCGTTATTTTGTTTTTCTTTTGTTTTAATAATAATATTCTTACTAATTTGCTTGCTCTTGCAATTTTCTTGATTACCAACAATATATATTTTAATAAATGGGGCTTTTGTTAGCTTTTGTTTATACAATTTTTGTGTTTTTTGTTTTTTCAATAAATTCTTTGCAATAAACAATTCTTAATAGTAAAAAGAAGAATTATTTATATAGATTTGTTATATAGAGATTCTTAGAGTCACTATCCAATCCCAATCAAACAACCGAATCTTTACGTATCCTTTTGAGAAGACATTTGAATATAAAAATTAGGATAAAAAGTTTTTAATTTTATTATTCTTATGAACTTACCACATATAATTTTCAGTTTGAGGAGCTCTCATTACACCCACACCACCACCCAAGCGTCTGTAGTTCATGCAACCACAAAGGCGCCATTGATTTGTTTCAGTATCATAAACTTCAATGGTTTTCAAATAGGCAGAACCATCAAAACCACCAACGGCATATAATTGGCCATTGACAACAGCCAAGCCGACCTGAAAGACAAAAAATTTGAAAATTTTAGAACACAACTAGAAGATAACTAACAGAACTAAAACAGAACTAGAACAGAACTAGAACAGAACTAGAACAGAACTAGAACAGAACTAGAACTAGAACAGAACTAGAACAGAACTAGAACTAGAACAGAACTAGAACAGAACTAGAACAGAACTTGAACAGAACTAGAACAGAACTAGAACAGAACTAGAACAGAACTAGAACAGAACTAGAACAGAACTAGAACAGAACTAGAACAGAACTAGAACAGAACTAGAACAGAACTAGAACAGAACTAGAACAGAACTAGAACAGAACTAGAACAGAACTAGAACAGAACTAGAACAGAACTAGAATAGAACTAGAACAGAACTAGAACAGAACTAGAACAGAACTAGAACAGAACTAGAACAGAACTAGAACAGAACTAGAACAGAACTAGAATAGAACTAGAACAGAACTAGAACAGAACTAGAACAGAACTAGAACAGAACTAGAACAGAACTAGAACAGAACTAGAACAGAACTAGAATATAACTAGAACAGAACTAGAATTACTTTTAGCTCTTTTTTCAAAAGTAGTTTTAGTACTTCAATCAAAAGTACTTTTAGTATTTTTTTCCAAAACTGTATTTTAGTACTTTTAGTAATTTAATCAAAAGTACTTTTAGTACTTGTTTCAAAACTTTATTTTAGTACTTTTTTGAAAAGTACTTTTAGTCATTTAATCGAAAGTACTTTTAATATTTTATTCAAAAGTACTTTTTTAGTAATTTTTTCAAAAGTACTTTTAGTAATTTAATCGAAAGTACTTTTTGTACTTTAATCGAAAATATTTTAATCAAAAGTACTTTTTGTCAAAAGTACGTTTAGTATTTTAATCAAAAGTACTTTTAGTCTTTATTCCAAAAGCAGTTTTCGCAATCCAAAAGTACTTTTTGTCAAAAGTATTTTTAGTACTTTTTTCCAAAACTGTATTTTAGTACATATTTTTTCAAAAGATCTTTTACTGTTTTAATCAAAAGTACTTCTAGTACATATTTCCAAAAGTACTTTTAGTACTTTATTCCAAAAAAAAAAGTTTTCGCAATTTTTTTTCAAAAGTACTTCTACTAAATTATTTTTAGTACTTTTGTTCAAACGTACTTTTTCAAAACTATATTTTAGTACTTTTTTCAAAAGTACTTTTAGTTCATTTAATCAAAAGTATTTTTAGTACTTTTTTTCAAAAGTACTTTTAGTGCATATTTCCAAAAATACTTTATTCCAAAAACTTTTTTCCAAAAGTACTTGTCTAAATTATTTTTAGTACTTTTTTTAAACGTACTTTTTTTCAAAACTATATTTTAGTACTGTTTTCAAAAGTACTTTTAGTACATTAATCAAATGTACTTTGAGTACATTAATCAAAAGTAGTTTAACCAAATGTATTTTTAGTACTTTTTTCCAAAAGTACTTTTAGTACTTTTTTCCAAAAGTACTTTTCGTACATATTTCCAAAAGTACTTCGGTATTAGTACATCAGTCAAAAAGTAGTTTTAGTCCTTTTTTATAGCACTTTTGTTCAAATGTGTTTTTAAAACTCACTAAATTTTTTATTTAATTATACTTACACCACTGCGTCGCGATGTCATTGCAACAATAGGACTCCAAGTATTTGTATGAGGATTATAACGTTCGGCGGAGGAAAGTTCCATGCAATCATCACGGCCGCCAACAGCATAAATATAATTATTAAAAACAGCACAGCCCAAGTGTTTGCGGCGTGTGGACATGGGACTAACAGCCACCCATTTGTTTTGTCTAAAATAAAAGACACCCAACAAATAAAGCAAATAATTTTATTAGAATATAATTATTATAACAAAAACCCACCTGGGATCATAACGTTCCACAGTATTTAAAGGACATTGACCATCGGAGCCACCAATTGCATACAGATAACCACCCAAGACCGCAACAGCCACACCCAAACGTCTGGTAGTCATAGGGGCCACCTGAAACATGGAGATATTAAGAAACACTCAAAAATAAAACGTTAAATTTCCAAACCCACCTTTGACCATTTATTTTCTTTGGGATCATAGCGTTCCACATGATTCAGACACTGCACACCATCCTGGCCACCCACCGCATACAGAAATCCATCTAAAACGGCCACACCCACACTGGTGCGACATGAGGTAGTGGGTGCCACATCACAAGACCACTGATTTGTCTGCGGATCATAACGTTCTATGCTATTCAAATAGCTCTGACCATCATGGCCGCCCACAGCATACAGCAAATCATTGAGTACGGCCACACCAACACCGCAGCGTCTTTTACTCATGGGTGCTACCATTTTCCAATCGTTTGTCTGTGGATCGAAACGTTCGACGGAGGCAATGGCATCGCCGGAACACCAACCGCCAACAGCAAACAGAACTTCACCACGGCGCGTGGGTTTACGTGGACGTGTACGGGGTCCCTGCATAAGGGGACGTTCTTGGGGAAGTAGTAAATAGTTTTTGGCTTCATCGACCAGATCGCGACAGGCCTCATCGGAGCGTACTAGCAGGTCAGAGCCGACGGTGCCAACTAAAAATTTGGGTGATAAAAGTGGAAGACGGACATGTTGTAAAACCTGCGAGAAGATGGTTAGTAAATTAAGTTATTTTTTTTATACAATTAGAGCTGTAAACCCACCTGAGCTAAATGCTGTCTCCTATCAGCTATATTATATTTCAACCACGACATAACGGCATTAAAAACCTGCTCCTCTGAACGTACGTTCAGCTCATCGCTGCAAATAATATCGACCAACTGGCCCACGGGCAACAAAAGAAACTCTTCACTTTCCATAACCTCCTGGAAATTATGCTGAGTGAATTTATCCGCTATACGCAACAGCTCACGACACGAATGAGTATCGGCGAAAGCACGTATGCCCAAACAATTGGTAGGATCCAATTGACGCTTAAGAAACTCACAACATATATCCTGGATCTCTACTAGCTGTAGCAAACAGGCGGCTGGCAATAGGGTTTGAACATTCGATTCCTCCACCACTATGTGAGCGGTATAACAAAAGTCTATTAACAGTTCCATGGCATTCTCATCGATGTCACGTATGGTGACCTCAGTTTGTCGCGACTCCTCCAGCTCACCGGTGAACATGGCGCGAAAGTAGGGCGAACAGGCGGAGAGTATAACACGATGGGCGAATATTTTGCGGCCACCCACATTGAGTACCACATCGCAGAGTTCACGATGTCGTCGTAGCATATTTAATTCGGATAGTGTAACTTTGGGATGCTTATCAGAGGTATGGGCCATGCGAGCTGGCGACTGTGGCCTGTCCACACCACTACCGCCAGCTGTAGCGCCCGTACCGCCATTGGCTCCCGGCAATAGGGGATCACCCATTCTATTGGCTGCTAAGCGCAGCGGGGCAGAAGCCCAACCCCACACCGCGTCTATCTGTGGGTAAATTTAATTCAAATTTTAGTCATTTATATTTTCAAAAATAATATTTGATTTAAGTATGATTTCATTAATTGTTTAAATCTAATATTTATTATACAGTTAAATATTAAAGAGTATAATTTATTTGGAAAAATTTAATGTAGTATACATACATTCAACAACTCACGCAAATCTTCTGTGTCTAGTCTGTTCATCTATAACGACTTTTAAGTGACCTAACTTAACTTATAGTTTTTCTTTTTAAAGCTGTAATATAAATCCTATAGGAAGATTCACATAATGAATGAAACTCTTCTGGATTTAATAATTATCTTTAACTAAAGTTGGTTTTCCATTCCGTTTTTATAAACTACACAAATTACTAGCATACCAAACCTTTAAATATATTTAACATACCCATTATTTTCTAGTTTATAAGTGTACTAAACTGCCTAACAAAAATATATAAATGTATTTTAGTTTATTTTAAGAAAACCAAACATCACGTGCATAGAAAACAATGATTTTTGATTTTATATAAAAACACAAGAAATAATTAAATGGCCAACAATAATAATACAAATTTTTTGTTTATAAATAGATATGTTGATAGAAATGAGCATTTAAAACACAAAGTTTATAGGTACGAGTGAGTATGTATACATAATTAAATGCTGGCCGTGCTGTATTGAATTGAATCATTTACAATTTAAAAAACCTTGTATATTTTCCCGCTAAAATTGTTATTGTTTGTAACGTTTTAGAAAAGGGCTATTTTTGTGTGTTTTTAAATAAATATTTTAAAACTATAGCTGCTTATAAACAGAAAAAAGTCCATACAAGACAATTTTCTTTAGAAAACCAGACCAGACAAGAAAATTTTCTATAGAAAACCGTACAGATTGTCAGGACAGACAAGACAATTTTCTATAGAAAACCAGGACAGACAAGACAATTTTCTATAGAAAACCAGGACAGACAAGACAATTTTCTATAGAAAACCAGGACAGACAAGACAATTTTCTATAGAAAACCAGGACAGACAAGACAATTTTCTATAGAAAACCAGGACAGACAAGACAATTTTCTATAGAAACCAGTCTCGAAAAGACAATTTTCTATAGAAACCAGTCTCGAAAAGACAATTTTCTATAGAAAACAGTCTCGACAAGACAATTTTCTATAGAAAACCAGGACAGACAAGACAATTTTCTATAGAAAACCAGGACAGACAAGACAATTTTCTATAGAAAACCAGGACAGACAAGACAATTTTCTATAGAAACCAGTCTCGAAAGACAATTTTCTATAGAAACCAGTCTCGAAAAGACAATTTTCTATAGAAAACAGTCTCGACAAGACAATTTTCTATAGAAAACAGTCTCGACAAGATAATTTTCTATAGAAAACAGACTCGACAAGACAATTTTCTATAGAAAACCAGGACAGACAAGACAATTTTCTATAGAAAACCAGGACAGACAAGACAATTTTCTATAGAAAACCAGGACAGACAAGACAATTTTCTATAGAAAACCAGGACAGACAAGACAATTTTCTATAGAAAACCAGGACAGACAAGACAATTTTCTATAGAAAACCAGGACAGACAAGACAATTTTCTATAGAAAACCAGGACAGACAAGACAATTTTCTATAGAAAACCAGGACAGACAAGACAATTTTCTATAGAAAACCAGGACAGACAAGACAATTTTCTATAGAAAACCAGGACAGACAAGACAATTTTCTATAGAAAACCAGGACAGACAAGACAATTTTCTATAGAAAACCAGGACAGACAAGACAATTTTCTATAGAAAACCAGGACAGACAAGACAATTTTCTATAGAAAACCAGGACAGACAAGACAATTTTCTATAGAAAACCAGGACAGACAAGACAATTTTCTATAGAAAACAGTCTCGACAAGACAATTTTCTATAGAAAACAGTCTCGACAAGACAATTTTCTATAGAAAACAGTCTCGACAAGACAATTTTCTATAGAAAACAGTCTCGACAAGACAATTTTCTATAGAAAACAGTCTCGACAAGACAATTTTCTATAGAAAACAGTCTCGACAAGACAATTTTCTATAGAAAACAGTCTCGACAAGACAATTTTCTATAGAAAACAGTCTCGACAAGACAATTTTCTATAGAAAACAGTCTCGACAAGACAATTTTCTATAGAAAACAGTCTCGACAAGACAATTTTCTATAGAAAACAGTCTCGACAAGACAATTTTCTATAGAAAACAGTCTCGACAAGACAATTTTCTATAGAAAACAGTCTCGACAAGACAATTTTCTATAGAAAACAGTCTCGACAAGACAATTTTCTATAGAAAACAGTCTCGACAAGACAATTTTCTATAGAAAACAGTCTCGACAAGACAATTTTCTATAGAAAACAGTCTCGACAAGACAATTTTCTATAGAAAACAGTCTCGACAAGACAATTTTCTATAGAAAACAGTCTCGACAAGACAATTTTCTATAGAAAACAGTCTCGACAAGACAATTTTCTATAGAAAACAGTCTCGACAAGACAATTTTCTATAGAAAACAGTCTCGACAAGACAATTTTCTATAGAAAACAGTCTCGACAAGACAATTTTCTATAGAAAACAGTCTCGACAAGACAATTTTCTATAGAAAACAGTCTCGACAAGACAATTTTCTATAGAAAACAGTCTCGACAAGACAATTTTCTATAGAAAACAGTCTCGACAAGACAATTTTCTATAGAAAACAGTCTCGACAAGACAATTTTCTATAGAAAACAGTCTCGACAAGACAATTTTCTATAGAAAACAGTCTCGACAAGACAATTTTCTATAGAAAACAGTCTCGACAAGACAATTTTCTATAGAAAACAGTCTCGACAAGACAATTTTCTATAGAAAACAGTCTCGACAAGACAATTTTCTATAGAAAACAGTCTCGACAAGACAATTTTCTATAGAAAACAGTCTCGACAAGACAATTTTCTATAGAAAACAGTCTCGACAAGACAATTTTCTATAGAAAACAGTCTCGACAAGACAATTTTCTATAGAAAACAGTCTCGACAAGACAATTTTCTATAGAAAACAGTCTCGACAAGACAATTTTCTATAGAAAACAGTCTCGACAAGACAATTTTCTATAGAAAACAGTCTCGACAAAACAATTTTCTATAGAAAACAGTGCATTTCTGAAAAGCAATTTTTGGAACGAAAATTTAGTACTTTTTTGAAAATTGTATTAAATTTTTTTCTAGTTCTAATAAGTACTATTATTATTTTAATAATTATATTGTTCTTTAACTTAATTTTTAATAATCGAATAGAAATATTCAGAAACGAATAAGAACATTAAATATATTCGAATTTTTGGACAAAGCATAGCATTATAAACTTTACTAATATGTATATTGAACATACTTTATAACCTGCCTTTGTCTATAACAAATTATTACAAATGTTTAAGTAACAATAATATAAAACAACCTAATAGTGACATAAACTTTAACCTTGATAACGGTAATTTATGCTAAAGGTAACAGCCCTACACACACTTAAACTACCAAATAAAATTGATAATTACCTCATCCTTATGAAAAGGCCAATCCCTGACCTAAATTTTAACAATATAAATAAAAATCATGAATTTTTTTTCATGAAATTAAAAATAAACACTTGAAAAATTCTAGTTGGAATATGTAATGAAAAACTTCCTATTACAACAAACTATAAAAAGACTAAATATACAAAACATACACACCCATATACCCTTAAGCAGTCATAAAAATAAAAGCCTACATAAAAATCCAAATTACAACACACGCATTTATAGCCCCAGAACAGCTGTAGACAGACCAGACAGACACTTTACCAAAAAAAAAAAACCTATTTTCAGTTTTTTTTTTAGCACAAAGAAAAAGAAGATTTCTTATCAATTTACATTGAACCTGTGTATAGATATACATACCTTTGCGTCTTTTTGTTCCACAGGAAAACCAACAAATCCACAACACCACCAGCTCGCCCAACAGGCAGAAGCTTTCGAAAATGCAATTTTCGTTGCTTCCCTCTTCAAGACTTTTTAAAGTAACATTTGTCCGTTTTAATAAACTGTTAAAATTAACAATGTTTTTTTATAAACTTTTCAACTAGTTATCTATTATTATTATGAACTTTGTAAAAACAAACAACACAATTTCTTTTATTACAAATATATAAAATGTAGTACGTCGTTGTTGTAATAATAACACAAAATCTATAATTTTTCTGATACGTTGTTGTACGTTTTTCTTCTTCTCTTCTCACTACACCTTAATTTTTATGTACACAAAATGGTTATTTTTTTTCTCAGTTCAATTTTTTATTAATAGCTTTTTAGCAATTTCTTTGGTTTTCATTTGAGTTCGTTGTTATCATTATTATATTTTAGTTTTATAACAATTTTATTTGTAAATATTTATTATTAGTTGATTAATTTGTGAAAAATTACAAGAAAATTATCCGAATTTCCAATTTACGTTCAATTCTTCTCCTCTTCTTTTTTTCTCTCGATTCACTTCATTTGCCTGGTCTGAGATGCTTATTAAGGTAGTAGGTAAGGTTAAAGTAAGGCAGGGTTGGAAATGGTTGTATTAAAAGGGTAAAATTACAGAAAGTACTTTAACAAAGGGTAAGGATAATATATAAATTGTAAAAAAAATATTAAAATAAGTAAAATTAAGCAAATTAACTCGACTAAATGATAAAAATCAACTTTTTCTATATTTATCTTAATTCTAAACATAAAAATAACTAATAGCAATAAATAGTTGCAGTACTTTCCTTTTATTTTGAGACGTTAATATTTTATGTTTAATTTGAAAGCTCATAAAAAGTTTATTATTGTATGTTTTTAATGAAGATTAAAAAAAGATAGTAAATTTTTTATGCAATTGAATAAAATGGTATTGAAAAATTTACTGTTTACAAAATCTGCACGTTTTTGAGTGGGAGGTTAAGTGCCGATTTACACCATGACTTTAGACGTCATTTTTTCTTAATTCTCTTTTGATTTTTTGAGTTTATAGATAATAGGGGTGGAGTAAAAGCAACTTCATAAGGAAATTAAGAAAAAACGACGTCTTAAAAGTCGTGGTGTAAATCGGAACTAATAATTTTTGCCACCACCTCATGGATATATTTTGCAAGCTAGCAATATCAACCTAAAAAATGTATGCATAGAAAAAACTCTATTTCAACGATTTTTTGTGATTGTTATCAATAAAGTTATTAATTTGTTTATCATTTAAATTTATTATTATTATACTTATATATTTTGTAAATCATTTGAATAGGAATTATTTTAAATCACACCTATTATCGTTTTCAAATCGTTTTGGTACCAAAATTTATATTTTTTTTATCAATACTACAATTATTTTTTGCGTAATCCACAATCCTTTTTCAAAATGTAACGGTAATCATTATTACTATTTTGAATTACCCTGTGTTAGTAATATGAACTGTTATTGCCTATTGATACGCATTAAATTCTACTACTTTTTTCATACAACTGCGCAATTAAACACACAAACAAACAGACGGGAGAAATAGAAAGAAAAGCAACAAAGCAGATTAAAAAAATAGAAAGCAATCTTTACAGACGTTTTAACAATTAAAACAAAGAAATTTATCACAAAAAAATTGTTAATAAATCATTAACAACTAATTGATAACATATTTACCTGAAATTCTAAGACATGCAAAGTGTTTTAAACAGTGTTAAGGGCACAGCCCTAAATGTAGCCGAATATTTGACACCAGTTTTAAAGGTAAATTAAGAAAAATAATATACGTTTAATAATATTTAGGTAATAGTACTACGTTTTTGCAACTGCTAACTGAAAAAACGGAACACAGGCTGCGCTGCTGACGTCGTTAGCAGCAAAAAATCTTGCTTGTCAGTCAGACTCGTCAAACACCCCCATCTAATTTACATGGCGTGTTTGACAAGCACTGCAAACACGGAATTCACACGATGACTTTTTTTTCGTGATTTTAAGTCATGATTTTTTGAGTTTGTTGGAGTAAAAACAACTTAAAAGAGAATTAAGAAAAAACGACGAATTTTTTTTATACCTATATTGAATTAATTTATTTCATATTGAATTTTATCAATTAAAAATTAAGAAATTAATGATTTGAATAATAGTATTGTTATATTACAAAATCTTTAATTTTCTTTAAAATTAAGATTTCTGGAGACGGTGATAAGTCTGTTGGTGCATGCAATATGAGTCATAAGTTATTTTTAACTAGGACTGTTTTTTTTTGTTTTGTTGTGGTGACACTAAATTTTGAGTGGTGGTGATAAGACATTGATTGTTTTGATGCATATACATGATCTTAAAATGCTAAATATAGATCTGCTTTTGTTTTGTTTGTAGGAATCTAAATTTCGTGAAACTGGTGTCTTGACACCAGAGGAATTTGTGGCAGCCGGAGATCATTTGGTACATCACTGTCCCACCTGGCAGTGGGCAGCTGGAGATGATAATAAAACCAAATCATATTTGCCTAAAGGTAAAACGTTCATTAAAATCATATTACTAGAAACGAAATTTTATATAGTTGTTGTATTTTGTTATCGATAATTGAATTTAATATAGAAAATTTTGTTATTGATAACTGAATTTTATATAAAAACTTTTGTTATCGATAACGGATTTTTATATAAAAAATTTTGTTATCGATAACTGAATTCTGTTATCGATAACTGAATGTTATCTATAAAATTTTGTTATCGATAACTGAATTTTATATAGAAAATTTTGTTATCGATAACTGAATTCTGTTATCGGTAACTGAATTTTATCTATAAAATTTTGTTATCGATAACTGAATTATTTTTAGAAAATTTTGTTATCGATAACTGAATTTTTTTAAGAAAATTTTGTTATCGATAACTGAATTTTATCTATAAAATTTTTTTTATCGATAACTGAATTTTATATATAAAATTTTGTTATCGATAACTGATTTTTTTTAGAAAATTTTGTTATCGATAACTGAATTTCATTTAGAAAATTGTGTTATCGATAACTGAACTTTCTTTAGAAAATTTAATTTTCGTTAGAACGTTTTGTTATCGATAACTGAATTTAATTTAGACAATTTTGTTATCGATAACGGAATTTTATTTAGCAAATTTTGTTATCGATATCTGAATTTTCTTTAGTAAATTTTGTTGTTATCGTTCGATAATTGAATCGATTGAACAAAATTTTGTTTCCGTTTTATATTTCAGATAAACAATTCTTAATTACCCGTAATGTACCCTGCTATCGAAGATGCAAACAAATGGAGTATGTGGGCGAAGAAACAGTTGTCGAAGAGGAAGGTGGCGATGGCGGTTGGGTAGAAACGCATCAACTAAACGAAGATGGCACTGCCCAGGAAATCGACAAAATCTGTGAATTAACTTTAGACGATAGCAAGGTAAACTAATGAACTATAAATTAATTTTTTAACAAGTTTGTATAATTTAATAAAACTTTAAAGGATGAAATGCACACACCCGATAGTGACCAACCTGGTGATATGAATGATGGTGCCGCGGGCGATGATGAAGATGATGATGACGAGGCTTTAGATATGGACGAATTTGAGGAGAGTGGCATGTTGGAGTTGGTTGATCCTGCGGTAGCATTAACCACCAGGAAATGTGATAAATCCGATACCACTAAAACGGAAGGGGCATCAGCATTAGATGCTGGCGACTCAGTACTACATACTCGTACCTATGATTTACACATAACCTATGATAAATACTATCAAACACCACGTCTCTGGGTAGTGGGTTATGATGAGGTAAATTTCATGTTATTCCATTATTAAAGTATGTTTCTAATTGTTATTTATGCATTAAAACAGAAACGTAAACCCTTAAATGTTGAGCAAATGTACGAAGATGTCTCACAGGATCATGCCAAAAAGACTGTCACCATGGAATCCCATCCCCATTTGCCCGGTCCCAATATGGCCTCGGTTCATCCCTGTCGTCATGCCGATATAATGAAGAAAATTATACAAACCGTTGAGGAGGGTGGCGGCGAATTGGGCGTGCATTTATATTTGATTATATTTTTGAAATTTGTACAAACTGTTATACCAACCATCGAATATGATTTTACACAAAATTTCAATTTATCTTAAATGTAATGAAATCAACTAAGAGAACAACAAAATAAAGGCAGGCTTAATTTATTCAACTGTTTTTCAAATGCCATAATTTGCTATAAATTACGAACATTTTTCTTAAAAGTTTTTTTTAGAGCATGTAATCTATGTGTATGTTTTATTATTATTAATATAATTATTAATTTTTGTTTGTTTATATTTAAGATTTAAGTATAACAAAAAACGGAAAAATTTTATTTTGCTTTAAGAAATAAAGACACATTAAAATGAAAAATATATAAAAATTTTATTATTTTAATCTTCACCATAGAGAATTATACAAACATACAAATCATAAGTCTAATACAACAACAAAATACATTTAGTTGTCATAATTTAATAAAAAAAAAAATTTTAAAAAATAATTTCGAACAAAAAAAAATTAAAACTGGTTTCTCCAATAATTTTTTACTAACAATTTTTTTAAAAAAATTTTTTCACCCAAAAATTGTTTTCCACAAATATTTTTTTTCGACAAACAAATTTTAACTAAATTTGTATAAATATGAACTTTACCTATGTAAATTATGAATATTACCTTGTTTACCTATGTAAAATGTAAATTTAACTGGTTTACCTATGTAAAATACGAACTTTACATAGTTTACCTATGTAAAATATGAACTTGACCTTGTTTAAGTATATAAAATATGAACTTTACCTAGTTTACCTCTGTAAAATATGAACCTTACAAAGTTTACATGTGTAAAATATGAACTTTACCTACAACAAATAAAATATGAACTTTACCTAGTTTACCTAAGTAAAATACGAAGTTTACCTTGTTTACCTCTGTAAAATATGAACTTTACCTAGTTTTCCTCTGTAAAATATGAACTTGACCTTGTTTTCCTCTGTAAAATATGAACTTTACCTAGTTTACCTCTGTAAAATATGAACCTTACAAAGTTTACATGTGTAAAATATGAACTTTACCTACAACAAATAAAATATGAACTTTACCTAGTTTACCTAAGTAAAATACGAAGTTTACCTTGTTTACCTCTGTAAAATATGAACTTTACATAGTTTACCTATGTAAAATATGAACTTGACCTTGTTTTCCTCTGTAAAATATGAACTTTACCTAGTTTACCTCTGTAAAATATGAACTTTACCAAGTTTACCTATGTAAAATATGAACTTTACCTAGTTTACCTATGTAAAATACAAACTTTACCTAGTTTACCTATGTAAAATATGAAGTTTACCTAGTTTACCTATGTAAAATACGAACTTTACCTAGTTTACCTATGTAAAATACAAACTTTACATAGTGTACCTATGTAAAATATGAACTTTACCTAGTTTACATGTGTAAAATATGAACTTTACCTAGTTTACCTCTGTAAAATATGAACTTTACCAAGTTTACCTATGTAAAATATGAACTTTACCTAGTTTACCTATGTAAAATATGAAGTTTACCTAGTTTACCTATGTAAAATACGAACTTTACCTAGTTTACCTCTGTAAAATATGAACTTTACCTAGTTTACCTATGTAAAATACAAACTTTACATAGTGTACCTATGTAAAATATGAACTTTACCTAGTTTACATGTGTAAAATATGAACTTTACCTAGTTTACCTCTGTAAAATATGAACTTTACCTAGTTTACCTATGTAAAATATGAACTTTACCTAGTTTACCTAAGTAAAATACGAAGTTTACCTTGTTTACCTCTGTAAAATATGAACTTTACCTAGTTTACCTATGTAAAATATGAACTTTACCTAGTTTACCTAAGTAAAATATGAACTTTACCTAGTTTACCTATGTAAAATACAAACTTTACGTAGTTTACCTATGTAAAATATGAACTTTACCTAGTTTACATGTGTAAAATATCCACTTTACCTAGTTTACCTCTGTAAAATATGAACTTTACCTAGTTTACCTCCGTAAAATATGAACTTTACCTAGTTTACCTAAGTAAAATATGAACTTTACCTAGTTTACCTTTGTAAAATATGAACTTTACCTAGTTTGCCTATGTAAAATACGAACTTTACCAAGTTTACCTATGTAAAATATGAACTTTACCTAGTTTACCTATGTAAAATACGAACTTTACCAAGTTTACCTATGTAAAATATGAACTTTACCTAGTTTACCTTTGTAAAATATGAACTTTACTTAGTTTACCTAAGTAAAATATGAACTTTACCTAGTTTACCTATGTAAATTACAAACTTTACCTAGTTTACATGTGTAAAATATCCACTTTACCTAGTTTACCTATGTAAAATATGAACTTTACCTAGTTTACCTTTGTAAAATATGAACTTTACCTAGTTTACCTAAGTAAAATATGAACTTTACCTAGTTTACCTATGTAAAATACAAACTTTACATAGTTTACCTATGTAAAATATGAACTTTACCTAGTTTACATGTGTAAAATATAAACTATATCTCGTTTACATATGTAAAACACGAACTTTACATAGTTTACCTCTGTAAAATATGAACTTTACCTATGTAAAACACGAACTTTACATAGTTTACCTCTGTAACATATGAACTTTATCTTGTTTACCTATATAAAATATGAACTTGACCTTGTTTACCTATGTAAAATATAAACTTTGCCCAGTTTACCTATGTAAAATATGAACTTTACCTAGTTTACCTATGTAATATGTGAAATTTACTTAGTTTACCTAAGTAAAACATGAACTTTATATAGTTTACCTAGGAGAAATAAATAAAATATTAATTTTACCTATTTTTTACATTCTTTACACATGTAAAATATGTATTTGTAACTTGTTTTAAACATAATTTGTTTAGTTGCTCTCTGAACATTTAAATCAAAACCTTATTTTGTTAAAAAAAAAAAAAAAACCCGCTACATTGTCCCCCTTTTTGTTATTCATTACCCCTATTCTTTACTATATATCACACATATACTTCCCCTTATTCTCGCACTCTATCAGTGTAGCTCTCTTTCTCTTTCTATTTTAACAAAAGAAACTCTGGCATATTGAGAAATCGTGACTAAAATAAGGCAACGACGATGAGCTGTACATGTGGGTAGGTTAAAAAAGAATAAATAAAATAAAAACTCTTGATAAGGAGGGTAAAATGTAAAGAGATACATACACAACAAAGAACAACAACTACAAAGTTTTTAGCATGAAAAAAAAAATATACAATGAATGGCAATACCAAAAGTAGGTATAAAATTTCCATTACATTCATGTTTTTAAAGAAATTTTAGTTAAACGAGCTACAAATATGTACAGATAGATGATGAATTTATTGAATTTTTGTTTGTTTTTCAAATAACAATTTTAAGAGGGTTCCAATTTTTAAGGGAGAAGGGAGAGTTTTCTATTAAGAGGGTGGTTTAGCCATAAAATAGTTAAAATAAAGAACAACAAACAAATTCATAATAATAATGAGTACGAGAGGATGTTTTTTCATTCAGAGTAGTTTAAAGGTTTAATGGTATGTGTGAGGATTTCAAAGATATCTTTTTTTGTTTGGTTTTGATCTCTTGTCAGGTGTATGAGATTTAATAATAATAATAAACATCCTACTCCTGACTCTGGTTTAACATGTTTGCCTCGATTTTTGTATTGCATGCGTGAGTTAATTTCAATTTGAACTCACTGCAAGAAAAGCTGAGTTTGTATTTAAATTATAAAAGATACTGTATCTACTGAGCAAATATGTGGGTAATCACTAAACAGAGTGAGAAGATTCTTTCAATTTGTATGATTTTTTTTTTTTCAAATAAATACTCTATCCAAAAAATCTTTCAATTTTCTGTTTTGAATTGTAAAAGGTCTCTGGCTGACTGGCTGGCTGGCTGACATTATTATGGTGTTTGTTGTGTTACTCAGAGCATTTAATTTAAACTGTTCAATAATTTAAGCACATTTTTTCCAGAGTGCTGCTGCTGCTGTTCTGTGTTGATGTTTTTATTTTGGTTTTATGACAAGAGTTTTGAGACTATTTCGAGAATTGGTAGAAATTTATACTCCTGTTTTAAATGAGAATCAAAACAAAACAATATTTGGCGCCAAAAATTGCCAACAGGTCTCTAAAATACTAATTGAAAACCAAAAAAAAATCAAAAAAAATATTTTAATAATGAAATCACCTCAAAATTACAAAATATTTTTAATAGCTAGCTAGATTCATATCTTTTTGTATAATAAAAAACTAGCTATTCAGTAAAATTCTTAATCATGCTCATTCAAAATAAACCTACAAAATTCTATATTTTGTAGATACTTATACCTACTATGTATTTTAAAATTCTCTTATTGTATTTTATTTTTTAAATTATACAAACATTTTTCCTGTTAAATTTTATATTATTCAGTCATTTATTTAACAAACAACAATCTTTTTTTTCTTTTCTTTGCCTTTTGCTGTTTATACATTCATCATCACACTTTCCTTCAAACAACAACATTTCATAGAGTATGGATTTTTTGTTTTTGTGTCTGTAGAGAAAAAAATTTGCTTCGTTGGCTCTGAGTATATGAGTGTGCTTGTTTTGTTTTTGTTGTTTCTCATACATTTATGTATAAATGTGTATATAAGCGAGTTAAACGAGTACACTACACAAAAAACCTATTTTTCCTCCCCTCTCTTTCTCTTTTCAAGCATTAACATTTGTTTTAATGTGAAGAGTTGCCCGTTGTGTTAGGAAAAAACGGTTACATTCCTGTTAAGTTAAGAAAATCGCCAGAAATGCCCAAAAATACCTGCACAAACAAAAAAAGCTTAGAAAAACTGGAAAATATGCAGATATTCATGGATATTCTTAGGAAACAAAAAAAATATCAAAATTAATTTAATTGTAATAAAAAAATGTTATTATCAACAACTTTACAATGTTTTAACAGCTTTCAAAATTAAATTATTTTAACTTGTAATATAAAATGACAAAAAACTAAAATTGTATATGAAAACTAATTGCCCGGGTACAAAAAAAAAGTTTTTTGTTCATTGAATGAAACATATTTTTTATACCCTTCACTTTCGTGAGGAGGGTATATATAAGTTTGTCATTCCGTTTGTAATTTCTACATTTTTTATTTCCGACCCTATAAAGTATATATATTCTGGATCCTTGTAGATAGCGGAGTCGATTATACCATGTCCCTCTGTCTATTGAAATCAATTTTCTGAAGACCCCAAATCTTCAATAATTCTGTCAGAGATGCTTTCGAGAAGTTTGCTATTTAAAATCAGCAAAATCGGTCCACAAATGGCTGAGATATGAGGAAAAAACTAGGACAACCTCGATTTTTGACCTATATCTGGATTACTAAGTCATTAATCTAGACAATATAGATATCTAATGATAGATATTTCAAAGACCTTTGCAATGACTTATATAAAACCATAGTAAGTTGGACCTACAATGGGTCAAAATCGGAAAAATATTTTTTTAACCCGATTTTTTTTTCATACTTGAAAAAAAAAATTTTAAAATTAAAAAAATTTAAATTTAAAAAAAAATTCAAAGAAACAATTCGAAACATTTTTTCCAAAAAAATTAAAAAACTGCGAAGAAAAATAAATTTTGTTTACCTAAAACTATTTAAAATTTTTATTTTGAAGTATAATTTGGTGAAGGATATATAAGATTTGGCAAAGCCGAATATAGCTCTCTTACTTGTTTAAATATAGACTATGGCCAATCTTTCAAAATTAATCAACAAAACCTGAAACATAAAAATTCATTAAACAAAATAAAACATCCTTTAATGTTAATTAAAGGATTTAATATTTTTCAGTCAATTTCGCGGATTCGTAGCTGGACATCATAAAAAATAAAAACAAATTCCAAGGAAAATTTCAAACAGGAAGAAAATAAATCAACATTTCTATAGAAATATAGAAGCTAGCGAAAGATTTCTATAGAAATATTGAAGCTAGCGAAAGAATTCTATAGGAATATTCAAGCTAGCGAAAGATTTCTATAGAAATATTCAAGCTAGCGAAAGATTTCTATAGAAATATTCAAGCTAGCGAAAGATTTCTATAGAAATATTGCAGCTAGCGAAAGATTTCTATAGAAATATTAAAGCTAGCGAAAGATTTCTATAGAAATATTCAAGCTAGCGAAAGATTTCTATAGAAATATTCAAGCTAGCGAAAGATTTCTATAGAAATATTGAAGCTAGCGAAAGATTTCTATAGAAATATTGAAGCTAGCGAAAGATTTCTATAGAAATATTGAAGCTAGCGAAAGATTTCTATAGAAATATTGAAGCTAGCGAAAGATTTCTATAGAAATATTGAAGCTAGCGAAAGATTTCTATAGAAATATTGAAGCTAACGAAAGATTTCTATAGAAATATTGAAGCTAGCGAAAGATTTCTATAGAAATATTGAAGCTAGCGAAAGATAGAAATATTGAAGCTAGCGAAAGATTTCTATAGAAATATTGAAGCTAGCGATAGATTTCTATAGAAATATTGAAGCTAGCGATAGATTTCTATAGAAATATTGAAGCTAGCGATAGATTTCTATAGAAATATTGAAGCTAGCGATAGATTTCTATAGAAATATTGAAGCTAGCGATAGATTTCTATAGAAATATTGAAGCTAGCGATAGATTTCTATAGAAATATTGAAGCTAGCGATAGATTTCTATAGAAATATTGAAGCTAGCGATAGATTTCTATAGAAATATTGAAGCTAGCGATAGATTTCTATAGAAATATTGAAGCTAGCGATAGATTTCTATAGAAATATTGAAGCTAGCGATAGATTTCTATAGAAATATTGAAGCTAGCTAACTACATTTTCAAGTTCTCGCTAGCTTGATTCCCTTGATGTATTACCTTAACATTGGCAATCCTATCTAAAATAAAAACCCTGATATTAAAAATTCGTGACTGTTGAAAGAAAACAACAACAATGAGAACAACAACTTTGCCCGTATCTCATTATATTTTGTCGGAATAGACATTGCTGTTGTTTGTGTTGTTGATGTTGCCGTCGGCTCGTGTATGCACGAGTGTGTTTTGTTTTTGTATGGCGTGCTAGTTTCTCGTATTTTTATATTTTTATATTTTTGCTTTTTCTGTTTCGTTTGTATTTGTTATAGTTGGTTTTTTATTTATTTTTTTTTTTTTAATTTTGTATATTTTTCCGTTCACAAGTTGTATGTATATGAGCGAGCGTAATTTCTGTTATTGTTGTTGCTGGTGAGTTGGTTACGTTATATATAAGAGCTGCCAGATACAATGTTTATGTTAAACTCAGAATTTAGTAAGAAATTTTACAAACTTCGAAGAATTGATTTAAATTTCTGAGTTTAAATCTCATTTTAAAATTAATTTTAATGATCATTCAATAAATTACATAGATTTACATAAAAATATTTAATCATAAATAAAACACATAGACTGGAAACTCTACTGTCAAATACCTAACTCAGTTGTCATACATCTAAGTGGTGAGAATGTCTTAATTAAAAACCTATGTGGAATCAAAAACAGCACTCGTATGTCTGATTATTTTGAATTTTTTTCTAGTTCCATTCTATGTATTAAATATCCCCTTAAATGTTTAGGATTTAATTTTGAAACCTTAAATCTGGCAGCTATGGTTTTAAGTTTCTCTGTTTAGTATGGGGCCAAAGTACTGTAGTTTTATTTTAATAATTGATGGTTGGTTGCTTGCTTGCTTGCTGCTTGTCGGTCGGTTCAACGTGTACATAGATTGAATGGATGAATGTATGGTTGGATTTGTACTGTATGGCATAACATGGTAATGGTTTGGTTTTTTTTTGGTTTATTTTGTTTTTCAATATAATGATGATGGTGGTGGCCTCTATGAATACCAGTAATGCTAATTTAGTGATTAACAAAAGAAAAAAAATAGGAAGTCAAATCATACGTTATTTGAACTCCTTAAAGAACCACGATTCATGTAAGATTTGAACTCCTTAATGTAAGATTTGAACTCCTTAAAGAACCACGATTCATGTAAGATTTGAACTCCTTAATGTAAGATTTGAACTCCTTAAAGAACCACGATTCATGTAAGATTTGAACTCCTTAATGTAAGATTTGAACTCCTTAAAGAACCACGATTCATGTAAGATTTGAACTCCTTAATGTAAGATTTGAACTCCTTAAAGAACCACGATTCATGTAAGATTTGAACTCCTTAATGTAAGATTTGAACTCCTTAAAGATCCACGATTGCCGAAAGATTTGAACTCCTTAAAGAACCACGATTGCCGAAAGAATTGAACTCCTTAAAGAACCACGATTGCCGAAAGATTTGAACTCCTTCATGTAAGATTTGAACTCCTTAAAGAACCACGATTGCCGAAAGATTTGAACTCCTTAAAGAACCACGATTGCCGAAAGAATTGAACTCCTTAAAGAACCACGATTGCCGAAAGATTTGAACTCCTTCATGTAAGATTTGAACTCCTTAAAGAACCACGATTGCCGAAAGATTTGAACTCCTTAAAGAACCACGATTGCCGAAAGATTTGAATTACTTAAAGAACCACGATTGCCGAAAGATTTGAACTCCTTCATGTAAGATTTGAACTCCTTAAAGAACCAAGATTGCCGAAAGATTTGAACTCCTTAAAGAACCACGATTGCCGAAAGATTTGAACTCCTTCATGTAAGATTTGAACTCCTTAAAGAACCACGATTGCCGAATGATTTGAATTACTTAAAGAACCACGATTGCCGAAAGATTTGAACTCCTTCATGTAAGATTTGAACTCCTTAAAGAACCACGATTGCCGAAAGATTTGAATTACTTAAAGAACCACGATTGCCGAAAGATTTGAACTCCTTCATGTAAGATTTGAACTCCTTAAAGAACCACGATTGCCGAAAGATTTGAACTCCTTAAAGAACCACGACTCATGTAAGATTTGAACTCCTTAATGTAAGATTTGAACTCCTTAAAGAACCACGATTGCCGAAAGATTTGAACTCCTTAAAGAATCACGATTCATGTAAGATTTTAACTCCTTAATGTAAGATTTGAACTCCTTAAAGAACCACGATTGCCGAAAGATTTGAACTCCTTAAAGAATCACGATTCATGTAAGATTTGAACTCCTTAATGTAAGATTTGAACTCCTTAAAGAACCACGATTGCCGAAAGATTTGAAC
Organism: Calliphora vicina; assembly: GCF_958450345.1. Lineage (NCBI taxonomy): Eukaryota > Metazoa > Arthropoda > Insecta > Diptera > Calliphoridae > Calliphora > Calliphora vicina. The sequence goes on along the minus strand of NC_088782.1, from coordinate 118,778,193 downwards.
TCCTTAAAGAACCACGATTGCCGAAAGATTTGAACTCCTTAAAGAACCACGATTGCCGAAAGATTTAAATTCCTTAAAGAACCACGATTGCCGAAAGATTTAAACTCCTTAAAGAACCACGATTGCCGAAAGATTTAAACTCCTTAAAGAACCATGATTCATGTAAAATTTGACCTCCTTAAAGAACCATATTGCTCCATAGACATTTTGGAGTCTGTCGAAAGATTTCTATAGACATTTTGAGGCTGGCGAATGGTTTCCATATAAATTTTGAGGCTGGCTAAAGATTTCCATAGAAATTTTGAGATTGGTATTAGTTCCATAGTAATTGTGAAATTGGGAAAGGATGTCTACATAAATTTTTGGGACTGGCGATAGATTCCTTTAGAAATTTTAAGGATGGCGAATAATTTTAGCGGTTTTGTTGTTCCCTGAATCAGTTTAGTTAGCTACACTGTTTGCATTTACCGTCAAATGTTTGTGCAACTACTACAACGCTCACTTTTACAAAAAATACTAAATATTTTTTTAGCTTGAACTTTTTGTTATTTTTTATTTGAGTTTTGCGTCTTTTATAGTGGCTGCCTGGCCGACGTTTATTATTTGTACGTGAATTTTTCGTCAAGAGCTGTGAGTTTCTAAATGATTTTGAATGACGACGACAACAACATCGAGTATTCAACAGCCAACAACAACTAACTACTCATCAGGCATACGAGAATGAGACAGACAAATGGATGGACGGACGGACGGACGGACGGACAGCATTGCCCTCCATTCTCTGAACTGAGGGTTATTTGGTTTTATTTTTAAACGCGTATAATAAAATTACACAAAAATTCTTATAAGATTTCACTACTTGAGAGTTGAAATGCTACGATTCCTCTTAAATTTTGTTATTTCTTTCTTATATTCTTTGTAGTATTTCTTTCTGAATGCGAGAAGAAAAAAAAAACTTGAATGTTTTTGAACCCTCTTTTATACTCCCTTGGCTGATTCACTCGTATCTCGTTTAAATGTGTGGTGAGTGTAGGCTGGCTGAATTTTGATTTTGACTGAAACATTAGTTTTTTTCGATTTCATGTTCCTCCTCACAAACATGTTTAAATTGAAAAAAAAACAAACCAGAAGAGTTTAAAACAATAATTCCATGCCACCATCAAAATAGAGCGACCGTGTGTAGTACAAAAATTAGTTAGACTTGTAAATATTTCGAGGAGATTGAGATGCAATAACAATAACAACAAAAAAACACCACCTCACAATGAGATTGAAATACTTTATACATAATAATAACAACAAAAATAAACCTCTTACCTCATGCGAGTACTAAATACTCGTACAATTTTTCAATATAGAAATTGATGATAAAATAAACATTTATGAGTTTTGGGTGAAATTGCACACACCAGTTTATTTTTGGTCTTGGCTGGGCATCCAACCAACACACAACACCACCTCGGAACGGAACTTTTTTCCTACATGCTAAAACTCATTTGTATGTGTCCAACTGATTTGAAGACTAGAAAATATTACGTATAAATTTTTGGAGGGAAATATTGAGGATGGAAATTGATATTTATAAAACAAAAAATTTTTTAGAAATCATTAAACCAGCGAAAAATTTCTATAGAAATATTGAAGCTAGCGAAAGATTTCTATAGAAATATTGAAGCTAGCGAAAGATTTCTATAGAAATATTGAAGCTAGCGAAAGATTTCTATAGAAATATTGAAGCTAGCGAAAGATTTCTATAGAAATATTGAAGCTAGCGAAAGATTTCATTAGAAATATTGAAGCTAGCGAAAGATTTCATTAGAAATATTGAAGCTAGCGAAAGATTTCATTAGAAATATTGAAGCTAGCGAAAGATTTCTATAGAAATATTGAAGCTAGCGAAAGATTCCATTAGAAATATTGAAGCCAGCGAAAGATTTCTATAGAAATATTGAAGCTAGCGAAAGATTCCATTAGAAATATTGAAGCCAGCGAAAGATTTCTATAGAAATATTGAAGCTAGCCAAGGATTTCTATAGAAATATTGAAGCTAGCGAAAGATTTCTATAGAAATATTGAAGCTAGCGAAAGATTTCTATAGAAATATTGAAGCTAGCGAAAGATTTCTATAGAAATATTGAAGCTAGCGAAAGATTTCTATAGAAATATTGAAGCTAGCGAAAGATTTCTATAGAAATATTGAAGCTAGCGAAAGATTTCTATAGAAATATTGAAGCTAGCGAAAGATTTCTATAGAAATATTGAAGCTAGCGAAAGATTTCTATAGAAATATTGAAGCTAGCGAAAGATTTCTATAGAAATATTGAAGCTAGCGAAAGATTTCTATAGAAATATTAAAGCTAGCGAAAGATTTCTATAGAAATATTAAAGCTAGCGAAAGATTTCTATAGAAATATTGAAGCCAGCGATATTACATTGGAAGGTATGAGAGATCATGGCCATAAAGAGGTCGGTAGATTGGCTGAGGTACTACAGGCTATGCTGTAAGATTATTGGGATTTGTACCAACCGAAAATGCGATCTCTGGTATCGGTACGACATCTAGACTGGTCCATGAATGCGATTCTTAATGAGATGATGAGAAATTCTAACTAACAGCTATTCAGAGTACCGGGTATCATGTCTAAATCCGGTTCTTTTTCTCCGAAATTGCTATTTTTTGTTCATTCTTGTATCGGATACGTTTGTCATGGAACCGCACATGATAGGTTTGACATCGGACACAAATAATATCGTCGCTGTAAGACAGTTATGGCAGGCCCTAGATAAAAAGTTAAGGAATTCGATTCAATTTCGCCTTTTTTAATACTCTTTAAGGTTAACGCTTAAGGTTATGACTTTCGATCAACAGCGTAGGTACTCAATATTTTACATTTGATAAAATTGTAAAGGGTGTTTTGTAAAGCTGATAGTACATACTTACTGTGCTCTCTTTTTGACATTTATGGTCAGTATACTTTGGCAAATCATCATGAACAGATTGACGCTTCAATAACACGCTACCAAATTATCCAATTTTACTTTGAAAATCAGTCATCGATTCGTGCAATTTATAGACGACTTTGTGATTTATATGGCGCACATAGTCGTCCATCTGACCAAGCCATCCGCCTTACTGTGGCTAGATTTTATACCCTCTTAAGGATATAATAACATCAAACACGTTGAATGTGCGTACTGAAGAGAATATAGCCACTGCAAGCAAACATGAGCAAGAAGATGAAATCGCTTCGTTTTCGGTTGCAGGAATTGTTGTTCTGTCCATAGGAAATGTTGGGCAAAGAATTTAGCCTACACCCATAAAAGATCCAGCTGGTGCAGGAATTAAAGCTAGGAGGCCATCATATGCGTTATTCTTTCACCGATTTCGTTTTAGAGCAGTTGGAAACTGACTCGATGTTTTATCGCAAAATTATGTTCAGCTCTGAGGCTAATTTTTGAATTAACGCTGATGGCATCATTGGACCATATTTCTTCAAAAATTTATCGTTCAGCACCATGATCAATGAATTTTTTGTTTGAAAATATGAATGACATTAATCCAGACGTGATGTGGTCTCAACAGGATGGCTCTACCATGACCGCTACCATCGATTTATTGAAAACAAAATTTAGCGATGACTTGATTTCGAGAATTGGACTCCAAGGTCGTCCAATTTTATACCTCTTCATTATATCCTGTGGGTCCATGAGATTTCACTGGTTTGTGCTGATAAACCAGCAACAATTGACACCTTGGAGGTCAATATTGTATGTGTTATTCGTGACACAGGTACTGTCATTAATGCTTGAAAAAGTGTCCCAAAATTGAACGTCCAGAATGCGCATCGCTCGAAATCATGTTAATGCCAAGTATTAATCTATAGAATAAAATGAAATTTGTTGATTAAAATTAAATTTTTTGTGTTAATTTTTACATTTTCAACTTCTATAGGGCTTAACCTTCATAAGGTTTTCAAATTTACGAAGACGTTAATGATCTTCGGGTCAAATTTGACCCAAATAGAAAATAATTATTTTTTTTTGATAACAGCGTAGTTGTAGTCACAAAATATCAATCACAAAGACCCTATGAAGGTTAAAAAATCTTTACATTTCAAAATTATTATTTATTTAAACTTTGATATTACACTAAAAAAACGTATAGGTATTAATAAATTATTTAAAACTGATTAAATTCCTATAACATAATGCTGCTTAAAACTAAACACGATTAACCTAGACATAATGCAAATTAAAAAAATAAAAATACCCAACAAAATTTCAAAAATTCCTATGTACTCAAAAGACGCACCAACGAAAACAACAACAAAAAAATGTAAACAGAGATTTTTAAATGAATTGAGATAAACTTTTGTTTAATAAATTCACACCGGCTTATGAAAAACTACAAATGACAAATTTCTCCAATTGCAATTGGATTTTTTCCCCCCGATTTCTATCAAAACAAACTGAATCTGGCAGAAAATCATGCATGAATTCTACTTTACTACTGCTACTCTCTCCCTAAAAGAAAACAAAACCCAGAAGAGATCTAAATTAGTGGCTCTATAACAAAAACAACAACAACGATAAACAATAAGATATTAAGCAGATTTCTAAAAAGAATATAGAGCCAGCCACAGAGTCAGTCACATTTAACCTAATAAAACTATTTTCACTCTTCTTCTCATGAAATGTAAAATGTGAAATTCAACGTGGTTAAATACAAATAATAATAACAACAACAACAAGGAACATAAATATTTAGTGGTAGAGTGTAATTTAGAGTTGACATTAAAAAAAAAAATACAAAAAATTTCTCTTTAGAAATTTCCAACTGGCAATGCCGTGTAGTTTTTTTTGGGTATAAAGAAGACAAAAACAATAAAACACGAGCACAATATGAATGACTGACGACTGTACCTCTTTTATTAAAGCTTATTTGTATGCTATGCCATGTTGTTGTTGCTGCTGTTGTTGTTGTTGTGTGTGTTGCTAGTGAAGAGCGTCAGCCATCTTGCTCCCATTAAAAATACAATACTAATAACAACAGCAAAAACAACAATAACAGCAGTGTGTTTTTGTATATAACAAGAAACGAAATACAATAATAGAGTGACGATGATGAGACGACGAGCACCAAATCGTATGACTTTTCAGGGAATTTATTAAAAACTCAATTTTTAGTAGAAAATTTTCAACGTTGGCGAGTAGTTGTGAGCGCACGTTAGTTAAATCTCCGGTGAGATTTATTTTGTTTTTTCTTGCTAAAAGGTACATACACAGAAAAAAAAAATGAAAGAAAAATATTTCAAGCAGATTTTTAGTGAAGTGATTTTTGAGTACTCATGAGAATACCAGAAAAAAAAACAAAAGAATAGACTACATTTGAATTTTAATAAAATGTAAAAAAGCGGGAAATTATTTATAACAAAAATAACTAAATGGACTTTAAAAATAAAATTATAACAACCAAGAAACTAATTGAATAAAAATTTAATCTTAAATTTAAAAATTAAGGACGTGGCATTATAAACTAATAAGGAAAATTAACATTAAATTTTAAACAATGGTTTGTGTAATATTTAAAATGATTTTTAAATTATATTACATTAACCATATTGTTAATAAATTTATATTAAATATTATATTTTCTGTAAGCTTTAGCCACACTGCGCAATATTGCTAGCCAAAAAATCATTTTTAATGAAAAGAAAAAACAAAAAATCCCCCCCCCAACTCCCCCTTAAAATACTTAAAAATATACTCTCCTTTCTCTTTCTCTCATTTACTCCTCTTAATATAATATTTTTGCTTGCAAGCATTTAATAAATAATACTCACATAATAACGGTGTATTGTATGCACACATATAATGAAATTCTCCTTGCGTGCTCAAATAAGTAAGAGAGAGAAAGCAAGAGTGTTATTTTTCTGTTAAATAAATAAAAATTCCCCTCTTGAATAAAAATGTGTGTGTTTTGTTTTTTTTTTTCTTATTTACAGTTTCTTATCCATGTGTGAGTACATGAAATAGGAAAAAAAAACTCCCTATATTGTGACTGTGTGTATAACAAGTACTCAGTACTCACAAGAGCATTATTCACAAATTTACAACAATAAAGTGACCAAAAATTGAATAGCCACGGACGCTGGCTTAAATTAAATAAAAAATATATATAAAAGTTGTTAATAATTTAATTTTAAAAATAAAAAAGTAGAAATTGTTATAAAAGAAACTTGCCAAAGGCAAAGTAAAAAATAAACAACCAACAAAAAAAAACAGTGACAAAAGTCATAATAGACTCTTTATATCCGGGGTGTTAATTAAATCTCGCCACCATTACCCACTATTACCACCCAATTCAACAACAGCAACAGCCCATTGAGGACGTTTGTGCTGTTGGTGAATCGGTGGACTCAATGATGGCATTGCCCATGAATTCCTTATATTCCCTTACCTGGGGTGACTATGGCACCTCATTGGTATCGGCCATACAACTGCTGCGATGTCATGGCGATCTGGTGGATTGTACTTTAGCAGCTGGTGGCCGGAGTTTTCCCGCACACAAGATTGTCTTGTGTGCGGCCTCACCATTTCTATTGGATTTGCTAAAGGTAAGTTTAAGTTACAATAAATATAAATAAATCAATTTTTAGTATAAAAATAGATAGACAAATTTAAAGTTTTAAAAATCTTTTTTTTTAAATACTTTTGTTTAGGAAACCCCCCCAATTTTTATCAAAACAAACAGATTTTGACAGATAATCATGCATGAATTCTACTTTACTCTCTCCCTCTCTAAAAGAAAATAAACAAAAAGAGTTCTAGTTTACTGGCTCCATTACAAAAATTCAGCTTGCTAAAGTTCTCAAACTTGTTGAAGATTCGAAATTTTGAAAAAATCATCTTAATTTTAATCGAATTATAGAAGTTTTGTTGTAGTTTATCTATTAATTATAATAAACTGGCAACATAACAAAAATTCAGCCAGCTAAAGTTCACAAACTTAATAAAGATTCGAAATTTTGAGAAATTTATTGAAAATAATCAGCCCAATTATGAATAAAAAATTCCGCGGGAGTTTGTTCCCCGGGAGTTTTTTCCCATTGAATTTGAATAGGAAAAATGAGAAAAGGGGAAAAACTCCCGCGGAATTTTTATTCATAATTAGGCTGAATGTGAATAATAGAAGTTTATTAGTAGTTTTTTTTATTACTGATGGTAAAAATTATAAAAAAGTTTGATAAAACAAAATTTCCCCAAAATTTTTATTTTTTTTTATAACCTTCTTTGATAAATTTAAAAACTGTTTATGGATAATCACATCATTTAAAAAGCTTTCGAATATAATTTGAATTTTTTTAAGCCAAATCAATTCTATTGGGTTCCTAATTTTGAATTCTTGAGGAAAATTACGAAAATTTCTTGCATTCAAAACATTTTGAAGCCTTCGAAATTCTATTCAGAAAAAAATTTCTAAATAATTAAGTTGCTTTATACGTTTTTAAATGATCTAAATAACTAACTTAATATCAGATTTTATTATACATAATTCGAATTTATGTTGAAATGTTTAACACAGATTAATGGGTCGATTATGGATGGCAACCGAACTTGAGTTGTCATTGAAAATTTCGAAATTTATTTAATTAAAATCATGTTAAAGTTCTAAGTTTATAATGGATTGATTAGGTTCAATACTTTTATTAGTTTAGTTTTGTATAGTTTTAAACACAAAATTTCAATACAATTTGTTGCTTTTTTGGAGCCTAACTCGATTTGAAAATGAAAAGGTTCGATTTTGTTTGTTAAATACAGTGTAATTTCAAAGTGTTTTCTTTCGAATCGATTTACAGAGTATCCATCCCTACTGATTATTTTTGACTAATGCCTGTAATCTGACAGGTTTTATTTATAACAAATTTCTTATTTTTATAAGAAATACTCTGAATTTAATCTTAAATTTAAAAACTAAATGATATAAAAAAGCAGAAAAATTAAAGATTTTTTTAACATTTGCAATAAATTAAAAATTCAATCATAATTTCGAAATTTAGTTTTCGACATAATTTTAAAAATTCAATTCATTTCACGAAATTTGAATAATTTGAACTGCCATAAATTTATACCTACAATTAATTAACTGCTAACGAATTCCAAAAATTTTGAATATTTTAATATAATTTCGATCATAATTTGAGAATCATTATTTCAAAAATTCAAATATTTGCTCCAAATTTTTTTTTGAAAATTCAATTCTTTCTGTTTTATGTAGAATATTTTGCTAATTTTAAAAATTCGTACTTAATTTCGAAAATTCTAATATGAGTTTAAATATTTATTTTCAAATATTCTAAAATAACATCTAAGCATGTGTTTTTATTACATTATTATAGGTATTTACATCAAGTTCGAACTTAATTTCGAAAATTTGTTTGAAAATTCAATTATTCAGAATTTTTCGCTCATATTGAAAATTCGAATTAATTTCGAAAATAATTTTTTTTTAAAAAAATTTGTGTTTTATTTGTGTTTTAAATAGCACAAATATTTAAAATCTTGGAAAATTCAAAAATTTTTTTTAACATTTCTTACAAAATTGTAAAAAATAATGAATGTTAGAAAATTAAAAAATAAATTTTTTTTTTCAAAATTTTTTAAATTTAAATTTGTTTGTATATTTTTAGAATTTTGTCATTCAGTTTTAAATATTTTTTGTTTGATTTATTTAAAAAAAGAAGTGAAACTTCACAATAATTATGGAAAATTAAATATCATTTCAAAAAATACATCTTAATTAAGAAAAAACATCGTTTAAATTTTTTTTAAATTGTTTATAGACAAAATTTGGTGTTTAAAAGATTTTTATCAAGTTTGAAAATTCGAATTAAATTTCAAAGATTTATTTTTCCTCAAAATTTATGGAAAATATTTTGTTTATGTTTTATTTAGTATTTTTGACAAATTCGAACTTAATTTCGAAAATTCAATTATAATTTCGAAGATTAATTTATCAGCAGAATTTATTAATTCATCCAATTATAAATTCGTTATAATTGGATGTCTTCACCTTCTTTTTTAAGAATTTACAGAATTTTTAAAGGAATTTGAATTTTCGAAAATTCGAATAAAATTTCGTAGATTAATTTTTCTGAAAAATTTATTAAAAATCATTTTTATACCTTAAAATTGAATGCATTTACAATCTTTTTTAAAATTTTACAGATTTTTTAAAGGAATTTAAATTTTAAATCAATTTCGAAAATTCGAATAAAATTTCGAAGATTAATTTTTCAGAAAAATTTATTAAAAATCATTTCTATTCGTTATAATTGGATGTCTTCACCTTCTTTTTTAAGAATTTACAGAATTTTTAAAGGAATTTGAATTTTCGAAAATTCAATAAAATTTCGAAGATTAATTTTTCTGAAAAATTGATTAAAAATCATTTTTATACGTTAAAATTTAATGTATTTACAATCTTTTTAAAATTTTACAGATTTTTAAAGGAATTTCAATTTTAAATCCATTTCGAAAATTCGAATAAAATTTCGAAGATTAATTTTTCAGAAAAATTTATTAAAAATCATTTCTATTCGTTATAATTAGGAATTTGAATTTTCGAAAATTCGAATAAAATTTCAAAGATTAATTTTTCTGAAAAATTTATTAAAAATCATTTTTATACGTTAAAATTGAAAAAATTTTTCGAAAATTCGAATAAAATTTCGAAGATTAATTTTTCTGAAAAATTTATTAAAAATCATTTCTATTCGTTATAATTGGTTGTTTTCACCTTCTTTTTTAAGATATTACAGAATTTTTAAAGGAATTTGAATTTTCGAAAATTCGAATAAAATTTAAAAGATTAATTTTTCTGAAAAATTTATTAAAGGAATTTAAATTTTAACTCTATTTCAAAAATTCGGATATATTAATTTTTCAGCAAAATTTATTAAAAATCATTTCTATAAGATAAAATTGAATCTTTTTAATAATTTTAAAGGAATTGGAATTTTCACTTAATTTCGAAAATTCGAGTAAAATTTCGAAGATTCATTTTTCAGAAAAATTTATTAAAAATCATTTCTATACGTTAAAATTTAATCTTTTTTATAATTTTAAAGGAATTGGAATTTTCACTTAATTTCGAAAATTCGAATATATTTTCGAAAATTATTTTTTTTTCAAAATTTAATAAAATTCAATTTTATACGTAAAAATTTAACGTTTGCATTCGTTATTAAAAAATTTTTATAATTTTTAAAGGAAATATTTAAAATTTCACTTAATTTCGAAAATTCAAATATAATTTCAAAGATTATATTTCAGCAAAATTGATTAAAAATCATAACTATACGAAAAATTTTAATGTATGCATTTTCTTTTTTAAAATTTTACAGAATTTTGAAAGAAAATATTAGAATTTGAACATAATTTCGAAAATTCGAAGATGAATTTTTCATCAAAATGGAATAAAAATCGTTTCTATACTTAAAATTTGAATGTCTCCATCTTATTTATTAATATTTTAAAGAATTCTGAAAAGGAACATTTGAAATTTCACTTAATTTCGAAAATTCGTAGACGAATTTTTTCAACAAAATTTAATAAAAATCAATTGTATATGGAATATTTTAATGTGTTCATCTTATTTATTAAAATTTTACAGAAATATTAAAGAAAATAACAGAATTTTCTTTAAATTTCTGAAATTCGAATATATTTTCGAAGATTAATTTTTCATCAAAATTGAATAAAAATCAGTTCTATTCGTGAAATTTGACAGAATTTTGAAAACAAATATTTGAATTTGAAATTAATTTCGAAAATTTATTTATCATTAAATTTTAATAAATATCATTCTTTTAATATTTTCATCTTCATTATCAAAATTTTACTGAATTATTAAAGAAAAATTCTGAAATTATTTCGAAGATTCGAATATTAATTTTTGAGAAAAATTTATTAACAATTATTTCTTACGTATTATTTTAATGGTTACATTAAAGAAAAATTTCTGAAATTTTACTTAATTTCTAAAATTCGAAAATATTTTCGAAGATTATTTTACAAAACACCTGAATTTTTCACATAAATTTCGAAAATTCGAATATAATTTCGAAGTTTTGTTTTCATTAAAATTGATTAAAAATCATTTTATTTTAATGTTTTCTTTATTTTTACAAACATTTTATAGGAAACAAACATCTGAAATTTCCCAAAACCTTTGAAAATTCTTAAACAAATTCATTTGTTTTAGTTTTAAAAGTAGGTAGGTAGGTACCTACATATTTTTCTTTTTAACCTGATGTTAACAATTTCCGGTCTGTTTTATTTTGATTGTGTTTGTTTATTATACTGGTACAAGCTGGTTATACATATGTACTTTCAAACTTTGAATTTAATTGTTTTTATTATTATTTTTAAAACCAGCAAACACAGTTCAGTTTTGTAATTTTATTTTTTTTTTAGTTTTTAAGATTTATTTTTAAATTGCTTAAAAATGTTGTGAGTACGTCATATTTATAAAGACTGCGTCATGCGAAAAATAAAAAAAAAAATTAACTTGAAATTATTAAAGTAATTAAACACAAAAATTGTTTTTTTTTTATAAACTGTACTGGGTTTTTTTGTTTCCTTTTATACCGGGTATAAGTCGACACGTTTTCTCATGATGTCTTTTAATGATTGTTTGTAAACAGAGATGATAATTTTGTTGGTTTTTATATGAAAATAGGTCTCTGACTACAATCAAAATGCTGAGACCAAAATAAAACCGAGTAGGCAAATTCTCAACAACAAAAAACTCTCACTTTTTAACAGCAACAAAACAAAAACTAACAGTAAATAAAGTAATGAAATTGGTATTAAAAATGCATGTCCGTTTTTTGTTTCTAGATATGGTTGTTGTCGTTGTTGGTATTATTAAAGAGCTGTAAAACAACAAAAAGTCATAGAGTGAAACTCTTATATGTATGAAGCTACTTATAGTTAAAATTTTTATACTCTACATCTCAAAACTAATCATTATTACTAAATTCTTCTTGCCATTCATGCATTTTCTGATAAATTTAGCTGTCTAGCGATTTTATTAAAGTGTGTTTTTTTTGCTGTAGTTAGTTTATGGTGGGGGATTTGGTTTCCACTCTGCCAAGACAGAATTTTAGAGATTTCTTTTAAAGATTTCAATTGACAATTGAGGCAAATGAGGAAATGTCTCCCCATTTATTGTGTACTAAAACCAAACTCATCTCAATAAGAATTTCAATTTTACACACACTCTTTTATTTTTTGTGATAGAGTGTTATTTTTAAAAAAAAAAACCCCAAGGAAAGAAGGGAGGAAGTTTTTACACCAAAACGGCGTTTCATTTATTATGTTACTCTATTTTAGCATTTAAGAATTATAACTGACCTAAGGTAATTTTCGAGAAGAGTAACTGCAAAAAGAAGAGCTGCCAAAACTATTTAACTAAATTTTTAAACTCTTGCTAGGTAATTCTTTTTCAAAATTAATATTTTCAAACTGTCTATTTATTGTGAAATTAAAGCTGAAATAATTATTTCTATATTATTTTATTTTCTGTATACCTAAATTTTATAATCAATGTTTTTTTCCCACTGTTCAAGTATATACAAATGTATATTTTATACATTATTTCTTTTTTGTTATATATTATTTAGCAAATGGCCATGAGTGCAACAGAGAAGAGCTTATTTTGTTCAACAAGGAGCATAAAATTAAAACATTACTTGCCAGAGTGAGCAAGCGAGAGAGAAAGAGCGAGCTTTTTTTTTATTCTGATCCCCCCCTCCCAAAACAATTCATAAAAACCTACGCAAAACCCTTCAATCCCCGCGCCCTTTTAAACTCTTGTCTTTCAATATTAATATATTGCTCATGCTCTGTTGATTTTTCTTTTCTACACACACACTTGCTCTATAGAGCATACAATTGTTGCCAACTCAGCTTTTCTATAAGAATTTCCTCTACTACTCACTACTATCTCACTCTATTAATAAGAGCTGTTTTATAGTTAATTTGTAAGAGAGAGTGAGAGATAATAAACGGGTTTTTTTCCACCCCCCTCATTCTTTCTGATGATGTTATTTTGTTGATTTACTCTCTCCATCTCTTTCTGTTGGATTTTTAAAGCAAAAAAGGGGAAATTTTTTAGTATTAGTAATCTGTTATTTAATACTCCCACATATTTCTTGCTGTTGTTGTTATTGTTGTTGCTGTTGCTATACACAAAGTATATGTACCACACATTGTTTTGTTAGAAAAAAAACCCACTTAATGTGTAAATTTAATTGAATATTAGTCAAGTTCATTTTGTAGTTGTTTTTGAAATCAAACTGCACCATCTAATAGTGTTTTTATTTCTTGTTTTGTAATTTTGTAATGAAACAAATACATATTTTCTTTGACATATCTATGTATCTATCTATCTACCATCGGAATTATTTGGTATTGTTTAAAAAAAAAGATTAGTTTGTGTTTTTGTTCAATATTCGGTAAGGGAAAAAGTAAATACCTATGTAGGCTCATAGTAACTTTAAAATACTTTAAACTTGCAAATCATTTTTGAAAATAATTTTTTAAGTGGAATTCAATAATTTTTGAGCTAGAATATTAAATAAATTTGTAAATTTATATTTATTAGTAAAGTTTGAAAATTCGAAATTAATTTCGAAAATTTTATTTTGTATCTAAATGTATATTTGAACAGTTGTTAGCTTGAATATTAAATAAATTTTGTTATAATATGTTTATATGAGATAAAAATGAGAAATTTAATAAATTTACATAAAGTTCGAAAATTCGAAATTAATTTCGAATATTTTATTTTCTATCTAAATTTATATTTGAACATTTGTTAGCTTGAATATTAAATAAATTTTGTTAAAATATATTTATTTGAGGTAAAAATGAGAAATTTAATAAATTTACCTCAAGTTCGAAAATTAGAAATTAATTTCGAAAATTTTATTTTCTATCTAAAATTTATATTTGAACATTTGTTTCTTTAATATTAAATAAATTTTGTTATAATATGTTTATATGAGGTAAAAATGAGAAATTTAATAAATTTACATAAAGTTCGAAAATTCGAAATTAATTTCGAAAATTTTATTTTGTATCTAAATGTATATTTAATCATTTGTTAGCTTCAATATTAAATAAATTTTGTTAAACTACATATGTTTATATGAGGTAAAAATGAGAAATTTAATAAATTTACATAAAGTTCGAAAATTAGAAATTAATTTCGAAAATTTTATTTTCTATCTAAAATTTATATTTGAACATTTGTTAGCTTTAATATTAAATAAAATTTGTTAAAATATGTTTATATGAGGTAAAAATGAGAAATTTAATAAATTTACATAAAGTTCGAAATTAATTTCGAAAATTTTATTTTCTATCTAAATTTATATTTGAACATTTGTTAGCTTCAATATTATATAAATTTGTTAAAATATATTTATTTGACGTAGAAATAGGCAATTTAATAAATATAACTCATGTTCGAAAATTTTATTTTCTATCTAAATTTATATTTGCACATTTGTTAGCTTGAATATTAAATAAATTTTGTTAAAATATATTTATTTGACGTAGAAATAGGCAATTTAATAAATATAACTCATGTTCGAAAATTTTATTTTCTATCTAAATTTATATTTGCACATTTGTTAGCTTGAATATTAAATAAATTTTGTTAAAATATATTTATTTGAGGTAAAAATGTGAAATTTAATAAATTTACCTCAAGTTCGAAAATTCGAAATTAATTTCGAAAAATTTATTTTGTATCTAAATGTATATTTGAACATTTGTTAGCTTGATTCTCAAATAATTATTGTGTATATTTATTTGACGTAGAAATAGGCAATTGAATAAATTTAACTCATGTTCGAAAATTTTATTTCCTATCTAAATTTATATTTGAACATTTGTTAGCTTGAATATTAAATAAATTTTGTTAAAATATGTTTATATGAGGTAAAAATGAGAAATTTACATAAAGTTCGAAAATTCGAAATTAATTTCGAAAATTTTATTTTCTATCTAAATGTATATTTGAACACTTGTTAGCATGAATATTAAATAAATTTCTTAAAATATATTTATTTGACGTTCAAATAGGCAATTAAATAAATTTAACTCATGTTCGAAAATTCGAAATTAATTTTGAATTTTTTTTAATTGAAATTCAATAATTTTTTAGCTAGAATATTAAATAAATTTGTAAATTTATATTTATTGGTTATAGAAACGGGCAATTGAATAAATTTCAATCAAGTTCGAAAATTCGAATTTAATTTTCAAAATTTTATTTTCTATCTAAAATTTAAATTTGAACATTTGTTAGCTTGAATATTAAATAAATTTTTTTAAAATATCCGTATACCATATTTTATGATGGAAATTTGTGACAAAATGTGACTGAAACATTTATTTAGAAGCAAAATATTTAATTTCATAAATTTATATCATGTTCGAAAAATTCGAAATTAATTTCGAAAATTCCAACATAAGTTCGTAATATTATTTTCTATCCAACATGATCAAAAACTAGCAAGAAATTGATTATTTGTAATTTTTAAGAACGTTTAGAAATATTTTGCTAAATAGAAAATCTTCCAAAAACCCACTAAAATTATAAAGAATTCATTAAATCCCTTTAATATAAATGATACATGTAAAATTTCATGCAATTATATGTATGTTCGAAAATTTTGTATTAATTTCAAAAATTCGAAATAAATTTCAAAAATATATTTTTCTATTATATGTACATTAACAAATGATTAAGAATTTGTTAATTAAAAAATTCAAATGTTCACACTTTTTTCTTCTTTCAAATAAACTCAACATGTTTATTTATATTGCCATTTCCTTAAACAAAACAAAAACAAACAGAGAATCAAAATATTAGCAAGAGCTTAAAAGAAATACTAAACCAGCTGTTGTAAACAGAGAATAAATTTAATTTACCGTAATTTAAACCAACTCAATTTCTTCTTTGTTTGTTTTGATGTGGTTGTTCGGTTCTTTGACACAAAATCTTCTAATGTAATTATGTTCTACTACTATTAAAATTCACACTGCAGCACTCTTTAAAACGGCTCTTCTCTCCTACCCACTCCTCTCGGCACCCCACTCCTCTCTATTAAACTCATACTCATTAAACTTCCTTGTAATATTTGTGAGATACAAATTGTCTTAATATAAATAACAAATATTTTAAATATTTAACAGCCAACACTCATGCAAACAATTTATGTTATCCCTCTACTCAGCTACGCTCTTGTTTGAAATTGAATTCATAAAACGTACTCTTGCTCCTGTTTTCAAAATGCATCATCCATTCTACTCTATGAGTTCCTTGTTTGTAAGGCAAAGTATGTGAGTGAGTGAGTGTTTACGAAACAAGTTTTGTTGTTATTGTTGCTTTGTGAAAGTTTCGTGTTGAGTACAAAGAAACGAAATGAAAATACAGAGACTTGTTTGTTGATGTGACCTCTTTCATCTCATTTCATGTTTGTTGTTACATTTACTAGGTTTGCATTCAAACAAATATTGGATGAATTGTATGAATTTGTTGGACATAAAGGTATTTTAGTTTGTTGTTGTTTGATAAATTTGCTTTTAAAAAGGGTATTTAAGGTTTCAGTGAGTATCTTTTTGTAATTTAAATCTATTTTAACTCATCCTTTGATTGTTTTTAAAGAAAAATAATGATTGTATTGTAAAATTTAGTTTCGTTAGGTTTTATAAATCGTTTTAAATATGATTTTTTCCTAGATTTAATTAAACTTGAGTCTAGATTAAATTAATATAAAAATATTTAAAGTAAAATGCTATGGGTTTGGAAAATAAAGTTTCGTTAAGTTTTCGTTGTTCTAAAATTAAAAATTTGTCTGGATTTATGATAAATTGTAATCTAAACTAAACGAATAAAGTAAAATTTTTACTCAAATATTTTTCGTTTAAAAAATAATGTTTCGTTAAGTTGTTTAAATCGCCATAAATGGAAATTTTTTTTAGATTTTATTCCCTTGATTATTTTAACAATTAATCTAGTTTAGATGTATTAACAAAAAAATTTACTCAAATATTTTTGGTTTGTAAAATAAAGTTTCGTTAAGTTTTTTAAATCACCAAAACTTCAAAATTTTTCTTGATTATTTTAATAATTAATCTAGTTTGAAGGAATTTACAAACATTTTTAGTGAAATATTTTTGGTTTGGAATATAAAGTTTCGTTAAGTTTTTTTATTGTTCTAAAATTCATTAAATTTTTTTAATTGTGTTAAATTGTAATCTAAACTAAACGAATATAGTAAAATTTTTATTTAAATATTTTTCGTTTTAAAAATAAAGTTTCGTTAAGTTTTTTTAAATCACCATAAATGGAAAATTTTTCTAGATTTACTTCCCAATTAATCTAGTTTAAATGTAAAAATAAAATTTTTTAGTTAAATATTTTTGTTTTGGAAAATAAAGTTTCGTTAAGTTTTTTTAATTAACAAAATTTCAAAATTTTTCTTATTTTCATTTAGATTTATTCTAAATTAAAAGAATTTACAAACATTTTTTAGTTAAATATTTTGGGTTTGGAAAATAAAGTTTCGTTAAGTTTTTTAATTAACAAAAATTCATAATTTTTCTTGGTTTCATTTAGATGTATTCTAAATTAAATGAATATAGTAAAATTTTTACTCAAATATTTTTGGTTTCGAAAATAAAGTTTCGTTAAGTTTTTTTAATTAACAAAAATTCATAATTTTTCTTGGTTTGATTAAGATTTATTTTAAATTAAAAGAATTTACAAACATTTTTTAGTTAAATATTTTTGGTTTGGAAAATAAAGTTTCGTTAAGTTTTTTAATTAACAAAAATTCATAATTTTTCTTGGTTTGATTAAGATTTATTCTTAATTAAATGAAAATAGTAAAATTTTTATGAGAAATTTAATAAATTTACATAAAGTTCGAAATTAATTTCGAAAATTTTATTTTCTATCTAAATTTATATTTGAACATTTGTTAGCTTCAATATTATATAAATTTGTTAAAATATATTTATTTGACGTAGAAATAGGCAATTTAATAAATATAACTCATGTTCGAAAATTTTATTTTCTATCTAAATTTATATTTGCACATTTGTTAGCTTGAATATTAAATAAATTTTGTTAAAATATATTTATTTGACGTAGAAATAGGCAATTTAATAAATATAACTCATGTTCGAAAATTTTATTTTCTATCTAAATTTATATTTGCACATTTGTTAGCTTGAATATTAAATAAATTTTGTTAAAATATATTTATTTGAGGTAAAAATGTGAAATTTAATAAATTTACCTCAAGTTCGAAAATTCGAAATTAATTTCGAAAAATTTATTTTGTATCTAAATGTATATTTGAACATTTGTTAGCTTGATTCTCAAATAATTATTGTGTATATTTATTTGACGTAGAAATAGGCAATTGAATAAATTTAACTCATGTTCGAAAATTTTATTTCCTATCTAAATTTATATTTGAACATTTGTTAGCTTGAATATTAAATAAATTTTGTTAAAATATGTTTATATGAGGTAAAAATGAGAAATTTACATAAAGTTCGAAAATTCGAAATTAATTTCGAAAATTTTATTTTCTATCTAAATGTATATTTGAACACTTGTTAGCATGAATATTAAATAAATTTCTTAAAATATATTTATTTGACGTTCAAATAGGCAATTAAATAAATTTAACTCATGTTCGAAAATTCGAAATTAATTTTGAATTTTTTTTAATTGAAATTCAATAATTTTTTAGCTAGAATATTAAATAAATTTGTAAATTTATATTTATTGGTTATAGAAACGGGCAATTGAATAAATTTCAATCAAGTTCG
This sequence comes from Calliphora vicina, assembly GCF_958450345.1. Lineage (NCBI taxonomy): Eukaryota > Metazoa > Arthropoda > Insecta > Diptera > Calliphoridae > Calliphora > Calliphora vicina. The sequence continues at coordinate 118,759,266 of NC_088782.1, read as the reverse complement.
AAAATTCGAATTTAATTTTCAAAATTTTATTTTCTATCTAAAATTTAAATTTGAACATTTGTTAGCTTGAATATTAAATAAATTTTTTTAAAATATCCGTATACCATATTTTATGATGGAAATTTGTGACAAAATGTGACTGAAACATTTATTTAGAAGCAAAATATTTAATTTCATAAATTTATATCATGTTCGAAAAATTCGAAATTAATTTCGAAAATTCCAACATAAGTTCGTAATATTATTTTCTATCCAACATGATCAAAAACTAGCAAGAAATTGATTATTTGTAATTTTTAAGAACGTTTAGAAATATTTTGCTAAATAGAAAATCTTCCAAAAACCCACTAAAATTATAAAGAATTCATTAAATCCCTTTAATATAAATGCTACATGTAAAATTTCATGCAATTATATGTTCGAAAATTTTGTATTAATTTCAAAAATTCGAAATAAATTTCAAAAATATATTTTTCTATTATATGTACATTAACAAATGATTAAGAATTTGTTAATTAAAAAATTCAAATGTTCACACTTTTTTCTTCTTTCAAATAAACTCAACATGTTTATTTATATTGCCATTTCCATAAACAAAACAAAAACAAACAGAGAATCAAAATATTAGCAAGAGCTTAAAAGAAATACTAAACCAGCTGTTGTAAACAGAGAATAAATTTAATTTACCGTAATTTAAACCAACTCAATTTCTTATTTGTTTGTTTTGATGTGGTTGTTCGGTTCTTTGACACAAAATCTTCTAATGTAATTATGTTGTACTACTATTAAAATTCACACTGCAGCACTCTTTAAAACGGCTCTTCTCTCCAACCCACTCCTCTCGGCACCCCACTCCTCTCTATTAAACTCATACTCATTAAACTTCCTTGTAATATTTGTGAGATACAAATTGTCTTAATATAAATAACAAATATTTTAAATATTTAACAGCCAACACTCATGCAAACAATTTATGTTATCCCTCTACTCAGCTACGCTCTTGTTTGAAATTGAATTCATAAAACGTACTCTTGCTCCTGTTTTCAAAATGCATCATCCATTCTACTCTATGAGTTCCTTGTTTGTAAGGCAAAGTATGTGAGTGAGTGAGTGTTTACGAAACAAGTTTTGTTGTTATTGTTGCTTTGTGAAAGTTTCGTGTTGAGTACAAAGAAACGAAATGAAAATACAGAGACTTGTTTGTTGATGTGACCTCTTTCATCTCATTTCAAGTTTGTTGTTACCAAGGTTGCCAACTCTTCAGCTCAGAAAATGGCTAGATTTTGAATTATAAATGGCTAGAAATGGCTAAAACCCAAAAATAATACAAATTCATAAATATTACATTTCTTGCCCCCATTACCACGGAGTCTGGTTATGTGTTAACTAATAGTTATACTGACAGTTTTGAAAAATAATTTTTACCGACTTCGTATTAATGGGGTTTAGCAGATTAACCCCCACTTTCTCCATCTCCGGTTATCGTATTTCGTAACGATATACTTTCAATAAATAGAATTTTTGTATGAGAACTGTCAGTATATCGTCACGATGAAAAATAACCAGAGATTGAGAAAATGCGGATAAATATTGTAATATCAATATTTTTTTTCCTTTTTGATAAATTAAACATATTTCTGGGCACTTACATTCAAAATTGGATCCATTGAAGAAATGTAAAATTGATTTTTGAATATGCCTCATGTGTTTGCTTTGGAAACAATTTGGAAGCCTGTTTTCATAAAACCAATAATATTCTCATCAAATCATCAACAGACGAATTTGTTTAAAAAGGCTGTTTCTTTGTCATTTGATAAAAAATACTGTTTTATTTTTAAAAAATTCCAAAAATGCTCAAGATAAGTATAAAATAAAAAAGGCTAAGACAAAATAAAATGGCTAGATCTTCCGGCTAGATTAATTCTAGCCATTTTTTTATGGCTAAATGATAATAAAATCGCTAGATCTAGCCGGAAAATGGCTAAATTGGCAACCTTGGTTGTTACATTTACTAGGTTTGCATTCAAACAAATATTGGATGAATTGTATGAATTTGTTGGACATAAAGGTATTTTAGTTTGTTGTTGTTTGATAAATTTGCTTTTAAAAAGGGTATTTAAGGTTTCAGTGAGTATCTTTTTGTAATTTAAATCTATTTTAACTCATCCTTTGATTGTTTTTAAAGAAAAATAATGATTGTATTGTAAAATTTAGTTTCGTTAGGTTTTATAAATCGTTTTAAATATGATTTTTTCCTAGATTAAATTAATATAAAAATATTTAAAGTAAAATGCTATGGGTTTGGAAAATAAAGTTTCGTTAAGTTTTCGTTGTTCTAAAATTAAAAATTTGTCTGGATTTATGATAAATTGTAATCTAAACTAAACGAATAAAGTAAAATTTTTACTCAAATATTTTTCGTTTAATAAATAAAGCTTCGTTAAGTTTTTTAAATCACCATAAATGGAAAATTTGTTTAGATTTTATTCCCAATTAATCTAGTTTAAATGTATAAAGTAAAAATTTTTGTCAAATATTTTTGGTTTCGAAAATAAAGTTTCGTTAAGTTTTTTTAATTAACAAAAATTCTAAATTTTTCTTAATTTCATTTAGGTTTATTCTAAATTAAAAGAATTTACAAATATTTTCAGTTAAATATTTTTGGCTTCGAAAATACAGTTTCGTTAAGTTTTTTTAATTTACAATATTTCAAAATTTTGATTGGTTTAATTTAGATTTATTCTAAATTCAATTAATATAGCCAAAGTTTTACTCAAATATTTTTGGTTTAGGAAATTTAGTTTCGTTAAGTTTTTTAAATCACCAAAACTTCAAAATTTTTGTTGATTACATTAATAATTACTCTAGTTTAAAGGAATTTACAAACATTTTTAGTGAAATATTTTTGGTTTGGAAAATAAAGTTTCGTTAAGTTTTTTTATTGTTCTAAAATTCATTAAATTTTTTTAATTGTGTTAAATTGTAATCTAAACTAAACGAATATAGCAAAATTTTTATTTAAATATTTTTCGTTTTAAAAATAAAGTTTCGTTAAGTTTTTTTAAATCACCATAAATGGAAAATTTTTCTAGATTTACTTCCCAATTAATCTAGTTTAAATGTAAAAATAAAATTTTTTAGTTAAATATTTTTGTTTTGGAAAATAAAGTTTCGTTAAGTTTTTTTAATTAACAAAATTTCAAAATTTTTCTTATTTTCATTTAGATTTATTCTAAATTAAAAGAATTTACAAAAATTTTTAGTTAAATAATTTTGGTTTGGAAAATAAAGTTTTGTTAAGTTTTTTTAATAAACAAAATTACAAAATGTTTCTTGGTTTCATTTAGATGTATTCTAAATTAAATGAATATAGTAAAATTTTTACTCAAATATTTTTGGTTTCGAAAATAAAGTTTCGTTAAGTTTTTTTAATTAACAAAAATTCATAATTTTTCTTGGTTTGATTAAGATTTATTCTTAATTAAAAGAATTTACAAACATTTTTTAGTTAAATATTTTTGGTTTGGAAAATAAAGTTTCGTTAAGTTTTTTAATTAACAAAAATTCATAATTTTTCTTGGTTTGATTAAGATTAATTCTTAATTAAATGAAAATAGTAAAATTTTTACTCAAATATATTTGGTTTCGAAAATAAAGTTTCGTTAAGTTTTTTAAATAACCAAAACTTAAAAATTTTTCTTGGTTTGATTAAGATTTATTCTAAATTAAAAGAATTTACAAACATTTTTAGTTAAACATTTTTGATTTGGAAAATAAAGTTTCGTTAAGTTTTTTGAATTAACAAAAATTCATAATTTTTTGTGGTTTGATTAAGATTTATTCTCATTTAAATAAATATGGCCAAATTTGTACTCAAATATTTTTGGTATCGAAAATAAAGTTTCGTTAAGTTTTTTGAATTAACAAAAATTTTAAATTTGTTTTTGGTTTGATTTAGATTTATTCTAAATTAAATGAATATACTCAAATTTTTACTCAAATATTTTTGGTTTCGAAAATAAAGTTTCGTTAAGTTTTTTAAATCACTAAAAATTCAATTTTTTTTAGATTTAACTAAGATCGTGATATTTCTTTAGCTGCAAAACAAATGTTTAAGATTTATATGAGTGCTTCGATGAAAATTCATCTGTATTTTGGTTTCCCTCCATTGAAAAACTTAATTTTAATTCATAATTACTGTTAACCAAAACAAAACATGTTTATTTATTTGTTTTGATTACATATTTCCTATACATATGTATGTAAGCGTGTGTGTTCGAGTATTTGTTTTTGTTTACTTTCCAAGTTCATTAAACTCTCAATATTTATAATGTATTTTCCATCATATTTCTTTATGATATTTTACTCTTCCTCAATTACCTCTTTTTTATATTTGTTTCTTGTTGCTTTTTTTTTTTTGCTTAAAAATCTGTAAACTCATTGTATGTTGTTGTTGTTGGTTGTTTAGCTGTCTGAACAAAGCTCTGAGCTGCGCTGATGATGAGTGCGGGAGTACAATAGTTTCATTAACCCCTCTTTTTTAGTTGCTTTTAGTGTGGATGTGGATACATTTAAAAACTAAAGCAATCATTTTGAAATCTCTTGTTAACAAACAAAAAAAGAAGAAAATTTTACTACAAAAAAAAGAGCATCTTTACACAATCATTCATTCATTCATTCATTAATTTTTGAGGTTTGATATTTTTCTAAACATTTAAGGCATCACCTTTAACAATTATTCATTATTTTTTTTATTAGTTGGCTTTGATTTTTTCATGGTAAAAAGTGAGTTTAAGATTTTTGGTTTTGTTTTTTAACTTTTATTGTTTAAACTCTGAGCGTAAAATAATTGGCCTGAGTTTAATAAATACAATTTGTAGGTATGTAGTTTTCACTTTTCCCTGCTACACGCAGTTAGTTGTTCTTTTGGCCGGTTTATTTGTAATTCTCTGAAAGTCTTTCATTCAGTTAGTGAGTAAGTGTTCTTTAGATTTCATGTACATATATTTTATTTTTGTAGAGTAAATCTCTGTTTGGTTATTTAATGCTCTTGTTTTGGTTGGTTAGGGAGGGCAGAAAGGGGGTTAGTTTTTTAGGTTTTTATTTTTATTAAAACGAGATTTTTTTTTTTTTGGTGAAAAGAGATGAAGAGAAACAGTGTTTATGTTTGTCAGTGTTAAATGCCGGTACATATTTTATAAATTTATGTCTCTGTGATGAAAATTAAAACTTACTTTGGTGGCACGTGCTAATAAAAGGTTTTATTTACAAAATAAATGGAGAGTTTTCTTTGAATAAAAATCAAAGTCAAACCTTTGAAATATAATGACTTCAATATTTGAAATGAAATGTAATTTTCAAACCTGAAAATATTTAGAAATTTATTTCAATTCCTGAAATTATCTAAATTTCATTAATTTACACAAAAAACATAAAATTTTTAAAAGTGGGATTTTGGGGATTTTTTAAATATATTTCGGAATTAATTTAATTATACTACAATTATTGCAAATTGTGAAATATCAAAATTTGTATTGATTTCCCGATGATTTAGTAAGATTTTCTTAAGGGGCATTTTGGGGATTTTTTTAAATAATTTAGGAATTTATTTTTTTTTTGTTCAAAATATGTAAAATCATACTACAATTATTACAAATTGTGAAATATCAACAATTTTATTGATTTCCCAATGATTTAGTAAGATTTTCTTAAGGGGCATTTTGGGGATTTTTTCAAATAATTTAGGAATTTATTTTTTTTTGTTCAAAATTTATAAAATCATATAGTATATTATTCATATTGTATTAAATTTCATTAATTTAAACATAAAACTTCAAATTCTAAAAAGTGGGAGTTTTGGGTATTTTGAAAAAAATATTTGGGAATTAATAAAATTATACTACAATTATTACAAATTATGAAATATTAAAATTTTTATTGATTTCCCCACGATTTAGTAAGATTTTCTTAAGGGGTATTTGGGGGATTTTTTTAAATAATTTAGGAATTATTTTTTTTTGCAGAAATTTTTAAATCGTCTTAAATTTTATTGATTTCAACATAAAACTTGTTTTTCCCATGATTTTTTTAATGGGGATCATTTGGGGATTTTAAAAAAGTTTTTAGGAATTTACTTTTTTTATGGTAAAAAATTTTATAAATCCTATATTTACTGTATATTTGTTTGATTTACACCTATATTTAAAAATTTTAAAAAGTGGGATTTTTGGGGATTTTTGAAAAATATTTGGGAATTACTTTAATTATTAGAAATGTTTAAATTTGATTAAATATCAAGATGTTTTTGGATTTCCTGACAATTTAGCATGATTTTCTTAACGATGTATTTTGGGGATTTGTTGAAAATTTTTAGGAATTTATTTTTTTTCCCAGAAATTTAAAAATTATTAAAAATTTTAATGATTTATTTATTTTAACATAAAACTGTTATTTCATATGATTTTTAAAATGGGCTCATTTGGGGATTTTTTTTATTTTTGGGAATTTATTTTTAATTTTTGCTGAAATTTATCAATCACCATGAATGAATATTATTTATTTTAACATAAAACTCTTGTTTTGATATAATTTTTTACCTGGGGATTTTTAAAAATATTTAGGAATTTTTTATTTTATCATAAATTTTATTGTTTTAAATATAAAACTCTTGTTTTCATAAGATTTTTAAAATGGGGGTAATTTGGGGATTTTTTAAAAAATTTTAGGAATTTATTTTTTTTTGCCGAAATATATCAATTATCATAAATTTGAATGATTTAAATATAGATAATGTAGTTTTTTAGTTTTTTTTTTCGAAAATTCTTTGTTAAATTTAAAACTAATTTTTCCTTTTTTATCTTTCAATTCTTATTACAGAATACACCCTGCAAACATCCAGTAGTTATGTTGGCCGGTGTCAATGCCAACGACTTGGAGGCTCTGCTAGAGTTTGTCTATCGTGGTGAGGTGAGCGTGGATCACGCACAATTACCCTCGCTATTGCAGGCGGCTCAATGTTTGAACATACAAGGCTTGGCGCCACAAACAGTGACCAAAGATGACTACACCACGCACTCGATACAATTGCAGCACATGATACCGCAACATCACCATGTAGGTTTTTGCAACTTTATTGCATTTAAATAAGTTTTAATTTTATGTTTATTTTAGGAACAAGACCAACTGATTGCCACCATTGCCACCGCTCCCCAACAAACCGTACACGCTCAAGTTGTCGATGATATACACCAGGCTGGACAAATCTTGCAAACCACCACACAAACGAATGCGGCTACCGGACAACAGCAAACGATTTTGACCACTGATGCTACCAAGGATGTTATACAGCAATATTTACCGGCACGCAAACGTAAACCCCGAGTCAAGAAAATGTCACGTAAGTCTTGAAACACATTTTTCACCATTTAAACAAACAAAATAATAAACATTTTATTTATAATTTTTCAACAGCCACGGCCCCTAAAATCAGCAAAGTTGAAGGCATGGAAACGATTATTAGCACACCCACATCATCGCACCCGGCCACTACTGTACAAACCACCCAACAACAACAACAGCAGCAGCAACAACAGGTCCAACAACAACAACAGCAGCAGCAACAACAACAGGCCCAACAACAGCAGCAGCAGCAACAGTTACAGCAACAGCAGCAGCAACAACAACAACAGGCCCAACAACAGCAGCAGCAGCAACAAATTGAAAATGGCAATGAAACACAAATAATCACCTCGACACCCATTATCAAGAGTGAGGTAAACAAGGTTGAGACCATTGTCACCATGGATCCGAACAGCAGCAGCGAGGTGTCCATGATAACGCCCAGCAAATCGGGCAAACGTTCGAAGAATGTCAGTGGTGAAAGTAAGTGGAATTTGGATAATTTATTGCAGGCCAATTATATAAAAAGTAAATAGGATATTAGTACTAAAATAGATTTCAACTAATTTTGTACTAACAACACATATTTTGTACTAAAAACAAAAAAATTAAAGAAAATAACCCTCTGATGGGTGAGAAGATCCCTGGGGATTTTTTTCATTTTCAAACTGAAATTACTCCTTGATGGTGCATGGAAAATGTACCCAACCCCCACATGTATTCTAAGGAAATTTTATCTAGAATCGTTTAAAAGGGCGATCCCGATCAATAGTTTAGTTTCTATTGAGATTTAAAGGTGTTAGTGTGAAAAGGTCAGCTGGGACTTTGTACTGAAATTTCCTGAAATCAAGTAATCTACTTTATTTTGGTTTGTGTTATTGTTTGAACACATCACAAACGTGTTGTTTGAAATTTAGTGCAGAGCATTCAACATTTATGCAGCGATGCTACACCTGCACACAAAATATGTAGGAAGAGGGACAATAAATAGGATGAGCAGGTTCAGAATCAAACGTTGTTAATAGTCAATCGATAATGTTCCAACAAACACAAAGTTAAACTTTTGGAATATGATATGGCAACAACCCTAATTAAAATCTGGGCACTTTATTTGAGGATTTAGGAATTTATTTCATTTCATGAAATGTGTAAAATATGAAAAATACTCCTAAATTTTCAATAAATAGTAATGTTCTCATCTAAAATTTAAAAAAAGTGCAAAATTTTGTTTGAAGGCTTTTTAGGTATTTTAGGAAAATATTTAGGAATTTACATTTTTTTTAAAAAAAATTGTGAAAATCATAAATTTTATCCAATTTTTTTTTAATTCAATTGATTTCAATATAAAACAAAAATATTTGTAAAAGTGGGATTTTGGGGATTCTTAAAAACATTTGGGAATTAATATATTTTGTGTAGGGTTATGGAAAATGTTAATAGATTAATGTTTTTTTTTTTTTATTGATTTCAAGACAATTTTTAAAGAGGGATTTTGGATATTTTTTGAAAATATTTAGGAATTTACTTTTTTTGTTAAAAATTTAGAAAATCATAAATATTATATATTTTTTGTTTAAAATTTCATTGATTTCAATATGAAACTTAAAATTTTTATATGTGGGATTTTGGGGATTATTTAAAAAATTTTGGGAATTAATTTAACAACACCAAAATTAATAAAAATGTTTTAATTTTGATTAAATAATCATAGTTTTTATGATTTCATGATGATTTAATACGTTTTTCGTAAGAGGTATTTTGGGGATTTTTGGAAAATTTTTAGGAATTTTATTTTTGGTTAATAATTGTGAAAATTATAAATTAAATTTGTTTTTTGTTTAAAATTTCATTGATTTCAATATGAAACTGAACATTTTTAAATGTGGGATTTTGGGGATTATTTAAAAATATTTGGGAATTAATTTAACAATTACAAAATTATTAAAAATGTTTTAATTTTTATTAAATATCATGTTTTTTATGATTTCATGACGTTTTAATACGTTTTTCGTAAGAGGTATTTTGGGGATTTTTGGAAAATTTTTAGGAATTTATTTTTTTTTTGTTAAAAATTTAGAAAATCATAAATATTATTTGTTTTTTTGTTTAAAATTTCATTGATTTCAATATGAAACTTAAAATTTTTGAATGTGGGATTTTGGGGATTATTTAAAAATATTTGGGAATTAATTTAACAATAACAAAATTATTAAAAATGTTTTAATTTTTATTAAATAAACATAGTTTTTATAATTTCATGTCGATTTAATACGTTTTTCGTAAGAGGTATTTCGGGGATTTTTTGAAAATTTTTAGGAATTTAATTTTTGGTTAAAAATTGTGAAAATTATAAATTAAATTTGTTTTTTGTTTAAAATTTCATTGATTTCAATATGAAACATAAAATTTTTAAATGTGGTATTTTGGGGATTATATAAAAATATTTGGGAATTAATTTAACAATACCAAAATTATTAAAAATGTTTTAATTTTTATTAAATAATCATAGTTTTTATGATTTCATGACGATTTAATACGTTTTTCGTAAGAGGTATTTTGGGGATTTTTTGAAAATTTTTAGGAATTTTATTTTTGGTTAATAATTGTGAAAATTATAAATTAAATTTGTTTTTTGTTTAAAATTTCATTGATTTCAATATGAAACTGAACATTTTTAAATGTGGGATTTTGGGGATTATTTAAAAATATTTGGGAATTAATTTAACAATACCAAAATTATTTAAAATGTTTTAATTTTTATTAAATAATCATAGTTTTTATGATTTCATGACGATTTAATACGTTTTTCGTAAGAGGTATTTCGGGGATTTTTTGAAAATTTTTATGAATTTTATTTTTGGTTAAAAATTGTGAAAATTATAAATTAAATTAGTTTTTTGTTTAAAATTTCATTGATTTCAATATGAAACTTAAAATTTTTGAATGTGGGATTTTGGGGATTTTTTAAAAATATTTGGGAATTAATTTAACAATACCGAAATTAATAAAAATGTTTTAATTTTTATTAAATAATCATAGTTTTTATGATTTCATGACGATTTAATACGATTTTCTTAAGAGGTATTTTGGGGATTTTTGGAAAATTTTTAGGAATTTATTTTTTTTTGCATAAATGTATGTATTATTTAAAATTCTCTTGATTAAAACATATAACTATTGTTTTCATGTGAATTTTTGGAAATTATTCATAAAATTTTAGGAATTAATTTTGTTTTTCCATAAATTTATCAATTGTTTCAAATTTTGTTGATTAAAACATAAAATTATTGTTTGCATATGATTTTTTACTTGGGATTGTCTTCAATATTCTTGATTAAAACCTAAAATAGTTGTTTTCATGTGATTTTTTATATTAAAAGGGGGGACTTTTGGAGATTTTTTTTAAAAATAAAATTTAGGAATTCGTTTTTGTTGCTTACATTTACTAATTGTCTTAAATTTTCTTCATTAAAACATGAATTTTTTACTGGGGGTCATTAGGAGATTTTTTGAAAATTTTTTGGGAATTAATTTTGTTTTTGTAGAAATTTATTATGGGTCGATTATGGATGGCAACTGAACTTCAGTTGCACACAAATTTCTGGTTGACAATTTGGCAACAGAAATGATAGCTACCAGTTGCCATCTGTTATACCATTTAGGGCAACTGACCATAATCCATAATCGACCCATTAATAAACATAAATTTTATTGATTTAAATCTAAAACTGTAGTATTATTTTCTGATTTAAAATTCTCTTTCCTTTATTGTGTATAAAGTACTGCAAAATTATCATCATTCAGAACTGGATCCGCTCAACCTATTACAAATTCGAAGAAATATTTACCAAGGGATCCTTTCAAGAGCTCACAACATGAAGAGCTCTAAACGCTCTCGCACTAGATCTGTAAGGGGTTACAAGCCAATAGTACCAAAAGAATTACGTCTGGCAAATAGTCAGCATCAGCCAGAGCGAACTACTTCACGAAGATGCGCAAAATGCAGCACGAAAAAAAGTCCAGCGCGTACAGTATGGCAATGCAAAATCTGTAAAGTTCCACTTTGTATCCGTAAAGATAAAATGTGTTTTTCAGATTTTCATAGTAAATAAGTTTTTATTTTTTTTTTTGTATTTTTACTGCAAAAAATATAATATATTTATTATAATTTATTGTTAATGCCAATTTAATGCCCATTCCAAAAATATCTTTAGCTGTATTTTTATTTTTTCTTCTTCTCATTTTGCATAATAAATGAACAACCTAAAGTAAAAATGCAATTGTTTTAATTATAAACATAAACTGTGGCTGGCTGTAAGATTTAAAACATATCAACATATTGTTTTCATGTGATTTTCTAAATGGGGGGAAATTCATTTTTTTTTTGCCTAACTTTATCAATTGTCTTAGATTTTCTTGATTAAAACATAAAATTGTTGTTTTCATATGATTTTTTTAAATGTGGGGACTTTTGGGGATTTTTTTAATTATTTTAGGAATTTATTTTTTGCAGAAATTTATTAAATAACATAAGTTTTATTGATTTAAATCTAAAACTGTTGTTTTCATATGATTTTTTTTAAATGGGGTCATTTGGGGATTTTTTGAATTATTTTAGGAATTCACTTTTTTTTGCAGAAATTGATCCATTATCATGATTTTAATTGATTTAAATCTAAAACTGTTGTTTTCATATGACTTTTTTAAATGGGGTCATTTGGGGATTTTTTGAATTATTTTAGGAATTATTTTTTTTTTTCCAGAAATTGATCTATTGTCATGATTTTAATTGATTTAAATCTTAACCGGTTGATTTAATATAATTCTTTAAAAGTTTTTATATATTTTCTTATGATTTTGTAATGGGGTCATTGGGGGATTTAAAATTCTTTTTTTGGGAATTTATTTTTTAATGTTGAAATTTTGATGTTATTTAAAATTCTCTTGATTAAAACATAAAATTGTTGTTTTCATATGATTTTTTTTAAATGGGGTTATTTGAGGATTTTATGAAAATTTTTAGGAATTCATTTTTTTTTTTAAATTTATTAAATAATATAAATTCTATTGTCCTAAATGTAAGACAGTGCTTTCTAATGATTTCCTAAATATTGGTCTTTTGGGGATTTTAAGAAAATTTTTAGGAATTTCAATATTTAGTATTAACAAAGAATAAAATATATTTAAGAGTCTATTAATACAATACAAACTTGTTTCCCTTCTTTCCAGAACCCCGCTCCCGTTCACAATCCGAACAACCGGCCACCTGTCCCATCTGTTATGCTGTCATCCGTCAATCTCGTAACTTGCGTCGCCATTTGGAGCTGAGACATTTTGCCAAACCGGGCGTTAAAAAGGAAAAGAAAAGTAAGTCCTCCACTAATGCCGCCAATTCAAGTGCAAATGATTCCGATAACGGTACAACACTACTCGCCTCATCCACACTGAACAGTGACACCAGTACACTTTTAGACACAACGCAACATGGAGGTGTTGTGGTGACAGCAACGGCTCCACCCTTAACAACCACCAGCACGGTAGCTACCCCCATACTAGTTAGTAGTGGGTCCCTGAATGTGGGCGGCACAATAACGCAAATACCCATGAAACAGGAACCGGGTGGTGGTTGTATAGTGGGCAATGCCAATGCACAACAAGTGACAGTAACACAAAATCAAATGCAAAATGTTATACACATAGTGAGTGAGGAGGTTTATCAGCAGCAGCAGCAACAGCAGCAACAACAACAACAGCACCAGCACCAGCAGCAACAATAACATAACAGCAATATTCATTAGCCCTAAATAACAATTTCCTTCTATCTATCACACTCTCTCTTTATCTTCTCAGTCTCTCTCTCTCTCTCTTAAAGACTTGCTTTTACTACAGTTTAGTTTTCTCAAGTTTAAGTTATTCCAGTTTTAATCTTGGTTTTTGAAAAAAAAGTCATTCCTTTTGCAATTTTCTGTACTTTTCTTATAATTCTTTTAAAATAATATTGTTTACACAAGTAAAATCAATGCTTTAAGAAAAAATTTCCCTCAAACTTTGTACATACACCTCATATATTTACATTAACATTTAATTAAACTATAGTGTTTAGTTTTTATACATAATATTATTAATTTTCCTCCACTTAAGCTTAATAATTTTATTTAATTTTAATTATTTTTTTTGTGTAAAACATAGTTTTATGTTAAATATTTAAAGCTTAAAAAACAAGTATAAGAAACAGAAGAAGAAAAAAAAGCACAAACAACAATATTTCAAACATTCATTCAATAGTTTTTGTTTTGTTTTTTTTTTTGTAAAAAATAATGAAAAATTAAATTCTTTTCAATCATACTCAGCTAAATTCTTTATTAAATATCTTGAGTCTTCTATTTTATAAATTTAACTTCTTTTAAAAAAAAATCTCATTATTGTGTTTATACTTTTCCAATTTCTTTTTGTACAAAAAAAGTAATTTTTAAAAATAACCTCTATTTTTTTTATAATTTACTTAAATCTTATTATTATTTTTTTTACAAATAAAGTGGACATATTGAAAAAAAAGCCAAACTTTTGTTGTTATGAGTTTGTATATTTGGTGGTTTTTTTGCTAGTTCTTTTTTAATAATTTTTTTGCAACAAAAAAAAATATTTTATAAAATTTAATTTTTTCTTTCTGTAGTTAGTTGTTTTTCAGTTATTTTTTCCTTGAATTTAAACTACAAATTCATCTTCAATTGTTTGGTTTTTTTTTTAATAAAAATATAAATTTCCCTTTATTTTTAATATAATTTAATGATTTAAATGTAATTTTTTTTGTTTGGTTTTTCAAAGAAGAATGTTTGTTTTTTGTGTTTTTTTTTCTTTTTTTTATACACATTTTCAAATTTCATTACTCATACACATTTTTCAATTGTTGTGCTTTTGCTAAAAGTTGCTGGCTGTTGCATACTTCGATGAATTTGTAGTTTTAAATCAAATATCTTAACAAATTTATCGCTACAAACATATACTCGGTGATCAATAGCCTCAATCTTTCAAGATCCTGATGCTTCAGAAAGAAACTTAAGGAATAGTTTTAATATCTTTGTAAATTTAAAAACCGGCTGACAAAAAAAACACAGGAAATTATGAAATTTAAATTGTCTACCATACAAACACATTCTCCACGTGCAATTCGTATAATTGATAGCCTCAATATTTCAACATCATGCTTCAGAAAGAAACTGAAGGATAAGTTTTAATATCTTCATAAACAGTGATTTTTAAATAAAGTACTTTTTTACTAAAAAAAGTAGTTTATTTTAAAGGGTTCTTTTTAAAGAGTGTCCATTTTTAAAAAGTTAAGTTTTTGAAAAAAAAAATATTTTTTTAAAAAATAGTACTTTTTTAAATAATTTTTTTTTAAAAAGTACTTTTTAAAAGAAGTACTTTTTCTAAAGAATGAATTTTTAATATATTACGATTTAAAAAAACGACTTTGTAGTAAAGTGGTTTTAAAAAGTACCTTTTAAAAAGTGCTTTTATAAAAAAATACTTTTTTAAAAAATAGTAGTTTTTTAAATAAAATTTTTTTTTAAAAAAAACGTACTTTTTTTAATCAGTTTTTTTTATATTTCTTTATTTTTAAATAGTAATATACTGAAATGTCATTTATTATAAAAAGTACTTTTTAAGAACTTTACTATCATTTTTATAAGGTACTTTTGAAAGTAGTAGTTTTTCAAAAAGTAAATTTTTTAAAATGGTACATTTTAAATAAAAGTACCATTTATTTATGTACTTTTTTAAATGAACTTTTAAAGAAATGTATTTTCTAAGATTTACTTTCCTAATATGCAACTTTTTTTAATTTAATACAACAATACAATAATTAATAACCTAGCGTGGGTTATAGGGCTTGCTGAGTACATTACAAATTGTGTCAAAAAATTTCAAAAACACCCTCAAATTCAGAAGTTATTCTGAAAAAAACCGTTTTCAGTGATGTTCGTCAACTTATCGTTCTGTAACTCAGTCAGTTTTTGTCCCACTTTAAATTAGTTAACGTGTTTGGAAAGAAAACTGATTACGCTTTAAAACTACGTGCAGTTTTTTTATACATTTGTAAGCTATTAGTATTGTTTTTCTTAAGAATATCTAAAAGAAAAATAAAATTTTATCAACTTTTTTGATTTTAGTCGCTTTTCATTGCTTATTTTGATATGAAAGTTTATAAAACTTTATACCAACATATATAGGAAATTTAGTTCTTAATAAAACATGGTTTTAATTATTCAAATCGTATTAAAATTGTAAAAGTTATTAAACTTTTTATTAACACCATTTTTAGTATTTTCTCCCCAAGCGTAAAATTTTGAATTTACAAGGTAAATTTTTTCGAAAAACTTTAATAACTTTTGCAAATATAAACCGATTTTAAAAAGTAATATCCCATTTTTTCCCCTATAATGTTGTCTTTAAAACACTGTGCAAAAAAGAATAGGTTTTTATAGAAAAAAATTAAAATAACTTGTTGAATTTGAAAAATTATTAAAAAAATAAAAAATAAAGCGAAACTTTTTATAAAAACTTAAGCAATTTTTACGATATACATTTTATGCATACATTTCATGAAAGCTTAATTCTTTGTCTATCCATAATTGTTTAAAATTTTGAAATCGGTCTGAGTTAGAGATACTAAAGTACTACGACCTACCCTAAAACAGTTTTTTCAAAATATCTTAAAATTTTGAGGGTATGTCCTCACCTAGGCCTACAACCCCCATTAGGTCGCTTTTCAAAAGTTCTGACAAAAAGTGTCATTTTGTAGCAGAGTGTAATTAATACAAAAAGTACCATTTTAGTTTTATAATGGGTACTTTTACAAAATTAATTACTTTTAGTTTTAACAAATGTTTTTAAAAGTTACTTTTTAAATAGGGTTTTTTTTCGATTTTTATACCCTTTAGCTTCCTGAGAAGGGTATATATAAGTTTGTCATTCCGTTTGTAATTTATACATTTTTCATTTCGACCCTATAAAGTATATATATTCTGGATCCTTATAGATAGCGGGGTCGTTTAAACCATGTCCGTCTGTCCGTCTGTTGAAATCAATTTTCTGAAGACCCCAGATATCTTTGGGATCCAAATCTTCAATAATTCTGTCAGACATGCTTTCGAGAAGTTTGCTATTTAAAATCAGCAAAATCGGTCCACAAATGGCTGAGATATGAGGAAAAAACCAGGACAACATCGATTTTTAACCTATATCTGGATTACTAAGTCATTAATATAGACAATATAGATATCTAATGATAGATATTTCAAAGACCTTTGCAACGACGCATATAACACCATAGTAATTTGGACCTACAATAGGTTAAAATCGGAAAAAATATTTCTTATTTCTTATTTTCACCAAAAAAAAATTTAAAATTTAAAATTTTTTTTTTAAAATTTAAAATTAAAAAAAAAAAAATTAAAATAACTCGAAAAATTTTTTTTCTCCAAAAAATTAAAAAACAACTTTGGAAAAAAAATAAATTTTGTTTATCTAAAAATATTTAAAATTTTTATTTTGAAGTATAATTTGGTGAAGGGTATATAAGATTCGGCAGAGCCGAATATAGCTCTCTTACTTGTTAAAGTTAATCACCCCTATCGCGAATCAATATTTCACATGAAAAATTTTCCCTTTTTCGTTCATCAACTTTGTTCACGTGAAAAAATTCGCCTTGTTGTGAAATTTTTAGATGGAATTTTGTAAACAATAAACAGCTGATACGAACCAAATCAACTATTGTGAATGTAAAGTTGATCGTGATATTCCCGATAGCAATTTTCCCTTCGAGGGAAATGAATATTTCATGGGAACAAAATTTCACATGTTATTACCGATAGGGGTGAATATTTTTATTGGAAATTTTCTCCAGCAATCGATGTTCTTTTTATTGAACATTTACTCCAGCAATCGTGTTACTTTTTATTGGAAATTTTCTCCAGCAATCGAGGTTCTTTTTATTGAAGTAAAATTCAGCAATCGTGGTTCTTTTTATTGAACATTTTCTGCAGCAATCGTGGTACTTTTTATTGAACATTTTCTGCAGCAATCGTGTTACTTTTTATTGAACATTTTCTCAATTTGCTGCATAATGATAAATTTTGACTTATTTTACTCGATATCGAAGACATGGTCTACATTAACGACTCCATCTGGTGTCCTTGATAATTCACAATTAATTTGTAAAAAAATTAGAAGATATCTCAAATTCAGCCAACAATTTGTCGAACATAAACCTGATTCATTTCCCTATTCTTTAACCACACTGGAGGCAAGCAAACAAACAATGATCTCGCACATAAAACCTTTTAAAGTTCTTGATTGTTAGTTAGGCGACAATGCGAGAGTGAGACGTTCTCGAAAGGCCTTTAAGCGAGAAAGTAGTAAATTTAGTACTATTTTTTTTATTAGACAAATGTTACCAAAAGTACCTTATCTGAAAATTACGCTATAAAATTTATGATAAATTTAATTCTACTACTATTTTTTCAAATGATTTTTAGTTTTTGTTACAAAATTAAGATAAAAAATTTATACTTTAGTTGAAATATAAATGATTTTTAGAAATTTTGCTTTAAAAATTAAAAAAAAACTAGGTTTTGGAAAAAAGTAGTAAATCTACTACTATTTTTAAATAACTTGCATTATAATTAAAACGATTTTTTTTATAATAAACACAAAAACGTTTTATTTTAGTTAAATTTTAGGTGCAAACCCATAAAATTTATAAAAAGTAAAATTTTATAAAAAGTAGTAAATCTACTACTATTTTGAAAAGTAAATTTTTATTATAGTTTTTTTTAGCAATAATCAATTAAAGAATATTTTCTATTAAAATATGGATTTTTGGAATAAAAAGTAGTAAATTGGGTACTTTTTTTACAAAGTATTTATAAGCTGTAAGGAGAATTTTAGTTTTTGAAATAACCAAAGTACCAAAAGTCAATCTAAAAACTTTTAATTCTAGAGAGTACAATATATTAGATAAAACTATATAATTTTTGTAAAAATTCATATTGAAGGTTTTTTTTTTGAAAAGGTAGTAAATCTACTACTATTAAAAATTAGAGTTTTTTTGTTACAAATATTGTTGCAATTATCAAATTTCTGCGAATTAATCCATAAAATTTATGCAAAAAGTATTTTCTGAAAAAGTAGTAAATTTACTACTATTTCAATTTTTTTTTTAAATTTTAGTTTTTATTACCAATTCAAAATAAAAATGTTATAATTTGGAAAAAAACGTTAAAATATTAAAAATTCTATATGAAAAGTACTATTTTGAAATATTAGTAAATCTACTACTATTAAATATTGCAATTTTTTGTAGCAAATTATGAGGCTATTAGAAAAGTTTTGCAAATTATGACATAAAATCCAAACAAAATGTTCGTTTGAAGAAATAAAAGTACTTTTTTATGGAAAATATAGTAGTAAATTAAGTACTTTATTTGAAAAGTAATTAAAATTAAATAAAATTTTTTAAATTCCTTGAATTGCTGCAAAAAACACCCACATCTTTATAAAAAATTTGTAAATTTATAAAAGTGTTTTTTAAAACCTTTGATAAATTTAAAAACTATTTATGAATATGGAGGACAGTTTATAACTTTAAACAAAATGTAATACTACTTCGATCAATACTGTCCAGATGAAACGGATGCGACTTGAATAAATATTGCTCTTATAAATATGTTCAGTTTTTAATCAATTTCTTTCTCAATTTTGTGCTTTTAGCGCCAGGCAAGAAAACCGCAATGGCCGTACCGCCCGGCACCACTAATGCTTCTGGAACATCGACCGTGACCACAACAACCGTAAGCACTGTGCCGCAAGTACAATCCGTACAATCGTTGCACACCCTACAGACCGTACAAGTAAAGAAGGATCCTGATGCACAAAATCAACAGCAACAACAAACCATGACAGTGACAACGACCAACAATGGACAACAGCAGCAGCAGCAACATCAACAGCAGCAGCAACAACAGCAACAAGTACAACAGGTGCAAGTGCAACAAACACAACAAATCCAACAGCATCATATAATAGATCAATCGGGTAATATATCAACTGCTACGACCACAGCTAATACGCAGCAGCAACAGCAAACCCAACAACAGCAGCAGCAACAGCAACAACAACAGCCCCAACAAATTGTCACACAAACTGAGAATACCGATGGCACCACATCCCTATCGATTGCTCAAGTACAAACCCTGCAGGGTCATCAAATCTTGGGCAATATCAATCAGGTGAATATGACTGAATATCAAGCACATCCAACATTGTGATGAATCAGATGAGATAAATCAAATGAAATAATACCTGTATAAATTTAATGAAAAAGACCCTTAACTTATCCTTAAACACATTTAAACTTTCTTAACACACCGAAAAAAGCTTGTTTTTAGTTGTATTACCCTTTTGTTGGGTGTATGAATTTGATGCTAAAGAATTTCCCTTTTAAAATATTAATTTAATTAATTCTTTTTTAAAAAAAAAAACTAACTAACCCTATTGTAATTTGTTTGTTAATTTTGTTAATTTTTAGTACCCCTCGCTTAATTTAGAAAGTTTTGGTTTAACTTTATGATGTTTTTTTTTATGTGTGTGTTGGTTTTATAAGGGGTTTGTGCAATAAGTTTGTTACAAGCTGACTTAAACGCACAAATCCTATTTAATATAATACTTAGTATCATATTTCTTAGCTGCTTTAAAGCTTTTTATTTTAAAAATCCTTAGTTATTATGCCATATTCTTGTACTATTTGTTTTTCTATTTTATATAAATACAACCTTTATTTTAATTCTTATTTTCCAATTGTTACTCTTGACAAGAACACAATTTATAATTTAATTTACAAATTACTTTTTAAGGGAATTTATGCAATATTGAATTAAATTTTTTGAAGCTAAGCTAATTTAAAGAATAACTTTTGGGGATAAATAAGTTGTGGCCATAAATTTAGAATGTTCAATAGATGGAAAGCTAATAATAATTCTATTATAAAGTTTCAGCAAAATTGTGTTAAATCTACTTTTGAAAAAAGTAGTAAATTTACTACTATTTTTAATTTCTTCCTAATTTGACAAGTCAAAATAAAAATATTATAATTAGAAAGAAAAAAACTTAAAATTCCTAAAAATTTGTAGTAAATATTGAAATATAGTAAATCTACTACTATTAAAAAAATTACTTTTTTTCCTACCAAATAATTATTTTCTAAAGTTTTTCATTATACGCTAAAATAAAATATTAAAATTTTTTTTTTTAAAAAGTAGTAAATTTAGTACTATTTTTTTTAATTTCTTTCTAATTTTCTTTTTGGTACCAAAACTAAAACTTTGTATTTTTTTTTGTATTAGAAGAAATACAAATTTTGCTAAAAAAGTAGTAGTAATGAGGTTTTTGAAAAAAGTACTAAATCTACTACTATTTTTTTTATCAAAAGATGATGCTATTATAAAGTTTCATATAATTATACCATAACATTCATACAAAAACTACTTTTAAAAAAAGTAGTAAATTTACTACTATTTCCAATTTCTAGTTAATTTTACTTTTTGATAACAACTAAATTAAAATTGTTTTACCTAAAAAAAAAACATATAAATTGCTAAAAATATGGAGTAAAGTACTATTTCGAAATAGTAGTAAATCTACTACTATTAAAAAATTAACGTTTATTTTTTATCAAATAATATTTTTTATATAAAGTTACAACAAATTCTGGCACATAGAAGTTTTTTGGAAAAAAGTAGTAAATTTAGTACTACTACTAATTTCTTCCTTATTTAAATATTTGGTACCAAGTCACACTACAATTATATATTTTTGAAAGTAGCCAAATTATAATTCTATTATAAAGTTTCAGTGTTATAAAATTCATAAAAAAAAGTTTTTTTGAAAAAGTATAAAATTTAGTACTATTTTTAATTTCTTCCAAATTTTACTTTTTGGTATAAAGACAAACTAAAAACTTTGGTAACTAAGACGAATATAATAGAAAAAAACCAAATTTAGCCAAAAAAGTAAAGTAATGTGTTTTTTGAAAAAAGTAGTAAATCTACTACTATTAAATATCTGTGTTTTTTGTACCAAATTATATTGCTATTATTAAATTTATGCAAATTTTGACATAAAATTCTAAAAAAAATTACTTTTAAAAAAGTAGTAAATTTACTACTATTTTAAATTTGTTCCTAATTTCACTAGCAAAAATACCACAATTAAAAATAAATTCATAAAATTCTTGGTAAAAGCATTTTGCAAAAAAAAAAAGTACTAAATATACTACTATTTTTTATAACTGTTGAAATTTAGTTCGTAGTGGCAACAAATCATAATAAAAAATATATATTCCTTTTTTAATTTACAAATTTTGGTGAAAAAATTTTACAAAAATGCTTTTTTGCGCTTTTTGAAAAAGTAGTAGAAATACTATATAACCGAAATTACAATTAAAACAATGTTTTATCATAATAAACACTAAAACGTTTTATTTTAGTTTATATTTAGATGCAAAACCATGAAATTTATTATTTATTTTTATATTTTATAAATAGTAGTAAATCTACTACTATTTTGAAAATTGAATTTTTATATTTTCATTATCATTAACAAATTAAAAAATATTTTCTGTTAAAAATATTGATTTTTTTGGGCTGAAAACCTTTTTTACAGTTTTTGAAATTTGCTACTATTTTATACAAATGCATTTTTTTATATTTTTAATGAAAATATATGAATTTTTAATGAAATTATAAAATTTTGAATAGAGATTGTTTTTATTCTCACATTTTTCTAAAAATTTCCGGAAAATTTAAGTTTTTTTTTTTAAAAAAGTAGTAAATTTAGTACTATTTTCAAATCGCTGCAAAATTAAATTGTTTGTGTTACTCATTATAAATATATCAATATTTTGTTTAAAAAAAACATTTTTTTATTAAAAAAAATTAATTCTACTACTTTTTTGGAAAAAAAAGTTATGATTTTTAAATTAATTAAAACATTTTATTCAATATTTCTGCGTTAAAACACATTTTAACAAGATTTTGAAAAAGGTAGTAAATTTACTACTATTTTGAAAACTAAATTTTTATTATATTTTCATTATTAATTTGTAATTAACAATTATTTTCTGTTAAAAATATGAATTTTATTGGTATGAAAACTACTTTTTATTAATTTTGAAATCTACTACTATTTTATAAAAATTTATTTTTTTAATATTTTCATAAATTTCCAAACGTAATGTTTTTATTGTTAGAATTATGCAAAAATTTCATGAAAAAGGTACTTTTTAAAAAAAAGTAGTAAATTTACTACTATTTTCAAATCGCTTGAAAATTTTTTTTTTTTGATACTCATGTAAAATTAAAGAATATTTTGTTAAATTTTTTAGTTAAAATATTTTTTTTTAAAAAAAATTGGGCTTAAAATTTTTGTTACAAACAATTTAGTACTAAAAATTTAGTTTTTTTTCTATTATTGAACATTTTTATTGTGGCTTTATTCAATTATTCTTTAATTATTTTGTAAAAATAAACAATTTTAAATTCTTTTCAAATTATTATGGTGTAATTATCGTAATCCTATTATATTATTAGTTAATTTTTTATTATTATTTATAATTTAATTACATATTATTACTTTATTGGTTGTACTATAGCTTTAAGGCGGTTATTTGTACTTTTCCTTTTAAGTTTTATTTCATTATTATTTTTACTTTTATTGAAATTGTCTAGAAAATACCAACATTTTACAAATGTTAAAAAATAGAGGAAAACAAAAACGTTCTAATATTTCTTGAAAAAAAAGGGAGATCAAGGTGCTGAAATCAAATTTCCTCATATCTTAATTAATTTCAACAACTTTTTTATACATCTTTCATTTATTTAAAGTCTAGTATTGAAAATCTTTGAAAGTCGTTTAATAATGTAACATTTGTAAAATTGTTAATAGTCATAATAATTTGGAAATTTTACATTAAAACCTCAAAAACTCTTTAAAATTAATCTCGTTGAATTAAAATTTACCTTTAAAATTAAGTGCCTTTTTGAATAAAGTAACTTTAAAATAAGTTTTCTAAAACCAAACTTAAACAGAAATATTTTTTTTTTTATAAAAAAAAACGCAAATTTTCTACCAAAAACAAATTTCTTTATTTATATTTAATAAGTTTTATTTTCTTTACAATTTAACACTTTAATTGAAAAATGAATATACCTTAATATTTTAGTCAATTTCTTATACATATACATATATTTTTATTTTTAACAATGTAGAAAAATCTTTTTGCTGCAATTATTGTAAATTTAATTTACTTTATTTTTGTTTAAGGTAACAATCAAACAAGATAAATGTATCTTTAGAGAATTAAATACATAATTATATTGTAATTGTTGTCTTTATTTTTATTTTTGTTTTTAGTAAATATCTTGATTTATCATAAAAATTTAGTTATTTTTAATTTAATTTTTTTAGCAAATAAACAAAAAAAAATCAATTCAATAAAACACAAATTTATTTTAAAATAAACAAACAAAAATTTACTAACCATTTTTCTTTTACTTTTTTTTTGAATTCTTCACTATTTTCCAATTTTTTGAAATTTATTTTATGATAAATTCTTTGGTAATTTTGTATTTTTTTTGTTTCTGTTAGAACTTGCTTGGTAATTTGTTACATATTTGCAAATTTTTATTGATAAATTTTTTTTTATATATTTTACAGATTTGATTTTGTTAGCAAATTAGCATGTTTGTAAATTTGCTTGTATTTTTGGTGGTTTAGTATTTCCATGTATTGTTTATAAAAAACTCTATTACCTGCTTTATTTTCCTTTTCCCCCACATAAACATTTAACTACATTTTCAGTTACATAATAATTTAAATTTATTTGGAAATGGACGTATGATAAAGGGAGGACCACTAAAGGCAGTTTTCTATCTTTATTCTGAAGACAGTTTTCTGTATTTATACAAAATACATGATGTCTTTATACTAAAGACATTTCTGTCTGACAGAAAACTGTCTTTATACTAAAGACATTTCTGTCTGACAGAAAACTGTCTTTATACTAAAGACATTTCTGTCTGACAGAAAACTGTCTTTATACTAAAGACATTTCTGTCTGACAGAAAACTGTCTTTATACTAAAGACATTTCTGTCTGACAGAAAACTGTCTTTATACTAAAGACATTTCTGTCTGACAGAAAAATGTCTTTATAGTAAAGACATTTCATGATGTCTTTATAGTAAAGACATTTCATGATGTCTTTATACTAAAGACATTTCTGTCTGACAGAAAACTGTCTTTATACTAAAGACATTTCTGTCTGACAGAAAACTTTCTTTATAGTAAAGACATTTCTGTCTGACAGAAAAATGTCTTTATAGTAAAGACATTTCTGTCTGACAGAAAAATGTCTTTATAGTAAAGACATTTCTGTCTGACAGAAAAATGTCTTTATAGTAAAGACATTTCTGTCTGACAGAAAAATGTCTTTATAGTAAAGACATTTCTGTCTGACAGAAAAATGTCTTTATAGTAAAGACATTTCTGTCTGACAGAAAACTGTCTTTATAGTAAAGAAATTTCTGTCTGACAGTAAAATGTCTTTATAGTAAAGACATTTCTGTCTGACTGAAAAATGTCTTTACTAAGACATTTCTGTCTGACAGAAAAATGTCTTTATAGTAAAGACATTTCTGTCTGACAGAAAAATGTCTTTATAGTAAAGACATTTCTGTCTGACAGAAAAATGTCTTTATAGTAAAGACATTTCTGTCTGACAGAAAAATGTCTTTATAGTAAAGACATTTCTGTCTGACAGAAAACTGTCTTTATACTAAAGACATTTCTGTCTGACAGAAAAATGTCTTTATAGTAAAGACATTTCTGTCTGACAGAAAAATGTCTTTATAGTAAAGACATTTCTGTCTTTATTTCTGTTGTTTATTTAAAAATATTTGTAAATTAAAGCTTTGTTACATTTTCTAACAATTAAACATGAAAAGTACTCATTACATTTACTAAATATTCAAAAATAAAATCAACAAACAAGAGAATTTTTTCGGTACATGTCAGATTTATGTAACAGACTAAATAACCTATAATTAATTAAGGTCCTGATTCAAAAACACCGGACTGGAAAACAATTCTCCAATTTTGTGTATAAAAATCACTTAGTTTTCAAATAATTTTGAAAATTGTTTTCTGTTCGTGTTTCGGAATCACGCTCTAATCGAATTGTTTCTTATAATCAATACTAAATGAAAATCTCATCTAAACTCATTGTATTTATGTAAAAATTATGCTCACAGAAAGAAGGCGAAACATATTAAGAGAGAAAAGTAGGAATAGATTGTTAGAGATATGAATTTGAACAGATTGGGATCAAAATTGAGTCTAGAAATGTTGTAAAGTGAATAGTTATTAGTTATTTAACAAAAAGTAGACTCAAATATCAATGATAGTTTATAAGAATTATAAAATATTCTCTTAAATGACAGGCAAGGAGTTTGTTTCAATTATTTATTTCAAAGTGTGGCGATATTTTGCAGCCACAACTGTAAAATTTAATGAAAAGTTAGCAGTGGAAGTGAAATATGAATTGTTCTAAAATTGTAACAATTCATATTTCTCTCTCTCTCTCTTTCTCTTAGTATGATTCCTGAGATAATTTTTTTAACCCTTTAACTTAACATTATCATAATTTTTTGTTGTTTTAATAATAAATCATTCAACACTAATCAATAAATGTTGTTCTTTTTTATATTCTTCTTTCTCTTTCTATATAATAAATGAATGTTATTTGAAATTAACCTGCAAACGTTTTCAAAATAAAACACAAAAACGCTGCTCAATCAACAAAAAATAATGACTAACCTCATAAAAATAATCCAACATTTAACATTGCTCCAAAATCAACATCATTCATACCAAATAGGGCAACAATAAGAACATTTTGGTAAAGAAGGTTTTCATTTTAAAAGGCAGTAATAATACGTAATGATGATCCAACGATATGATCTGCGGCTCCGAGGGTAGTACGGTGGACAACGGAGTCGAGGTCGTAGCGGCAACAACATCAGCAACAACGTCAACAGCTAATGAAACCAACAACAACAACAACAACCACAACAGTAGTAGTACCAGCAACAACAACAGCAACCAAAATGCCACCACAGTCATCAGTGGCAATGAGGTGTTGAGTGTCAGCACAGCAGATTTAGCACAAATGGTAAGTGGCAGTCATGGTGGCAATGTACAAATAAGATCAGCTCAACCCTTGACCCGCGCCACAAGACGCATGCTAAGAGGTCATACAACGCACAATGCAGCCGGTGAACGGGTGTTATTGATCAATTACATTTCACCCAATTCGACGGCCAACAATAATCAAGTGCAAACCACAAATGCTACCATCATACAACCCTCCAGCTCAAATAATGCTAACACCACCACGCGCAGGGTTATACAAACCAGAGGCGGCATACATCACACCAGTAATAACAACAACAACAACAATAATAATTCTCATGCGGCAAATACCTCTAGTACTACTACCACAACGGCTACACCGGTTTCTTTGGCGGGACTCGGCTCTGAAGTTACGGTCACACTGAAACGATCTAATAAATCATCTCACAACGCAGGTCATATTATAAGGCAACACCAGCAGCAACAGCAGCAGCAACACCATCAAACAACTACCCACTCAAATACCATACAAGCAACCACCAGCAGCTCCACAGTACACACGCATTCACAATCGCCGCCACCTTTAGTGTTTACCACACACACAGCGGCCGACATAGAACACCATGAGCTGCATGAAGTCGAAGAAATTGAGGAACATACGGAGCATCAGCAACAACAACAACAACACCAGCAGCATCATCAAGTTATCATACATCATCATGGCAATCAAGCGGAACAGCAGCAAGAAATCCAGTATCATCATCAGCAAACTCAACAGCATCACCATCAAACCACTGTGCCCCACCTCATGTCCATACAAACACAAACTCAGGCCACCTCGGCGGACATGGACGACGAAGAGCTGTTGGAATACAGCACCAGTAATGTGGATCAGGTGGTGGAGGCCGCCATGGCTGTAGACGATGCTGAAGATGTTGAAGAAGTGGTGGAAACACATCATATACAGCAATTGCATACGGTGCAATTGCAAGCACATCAGCAGACCGAATGTCTGGAGGATGATGAGGGTGAAGTTGAAGAAGTCTATTTGCAATAAAATTTAAAGACAAGGTATTAAAAATAACCTTGTTTAGAAGGTTTTTTTTTTAAAAATAATTTTGTAATTTAAACAGATTATATTTACACTTTTTTTTTTGTGTAAGAAAAAGTGCAGTGTATTTTATAATAGAGATTTTGAATTAGTAGGTAAGTGTAAAAAGTTTTAAAAGTAAGTTAGATCATAAGTTTAGTAGTAAGTTATTATTTTGTTAAAAAAAATTTGGTAAAATTTAAAGATTATATCTCATCATGTAATAATGACTCTTTTTATAGTTTAATAACAGTTTTATTTATTTAAATTCATTTTACAAAGGATTTAAATATAAAAAATTTCACGAGGACTTTTATTTTTAAACTGTAAATAAATAGAATTTGTTCAAAACATCATAACTCGAAAAAGAAAAAACATATTTTTGGTATTCTCACTCCTTCAGTTAAATGAAACGGTTTTTACTTTCCAATATTTCATTTGATTACTTCAAGATTTTGTTTTCTAAAATCTAAGTAAATTTCGAAATTGTATTTATTTTTTGGAGCTATCATGATCATTATTACATCTTATATAGTGTAAAACCATTTTTATTTATGGATATTTTAGCGTAAAATGTATTTCAATTTTACGCTAAAATATCCATAAATAAAAATTTAAAAAAATGATTATTTAAAAAAAATTAATTTTTGACTTGTCTTAACCATATCTCATAAACTAAAGTTGACTCGAAAAAACTAAAGGCATTTCTGAAATCATCACAGCTGAAATATTCTAAAAAAAGTTTTACTTTTTAAATTTTCATGCACAATGTCATGGAATGAGACAAATTTCAAAAAAGGATTTGTTGAAATTTTTTTTTTTTTTTTTTTAATTGTCTTATATCTGGTAAATTGAAATTGACTCGAACAAACTAAACATATTTCTGAAACCATGAGACTGTAAGTATTCAAAAACCAGTGTTTTTTTAACTAAAATTACAAAACTGGATTTGATTATCAACATTCTTCATATGAGTTTTAATTTTCATATGTAAAAAATATAATTTTTCTTATTGCCTTATATCTTGAAAACTAAAGTCAACTCAAAAAAACCAAGCATATTTCTGGAATCACCGAAGAACAAATATTCGAAAACGAGTTTTGAAACTAGTTGTTGAAAACAAAGTGTTTTTGAATATCACAAAAACAAAAATGACTTGCAAATAAAATACCATGACTTTTTGTAATATAACTCGTTAACTAAAGTTGACACGATAAAATGGAGGACACTTCTGAAGTTATCGCAACTAACACCGTCCTAATCGAGATTTGTTTATTTCCATTTACTGGATAGAGATTTGGAATGTGAAACATTTAAAAATACTTGTTAAAAAAATATATTTTTTTCTTTGGATTATTATATCTTGTTAAGTAGAGATGACTCGAAAACAATATTATCATTTCTAGACTCATCACAGTTTTACTATTCAAAATCCTTTATTACTAATTTAAATTCAATACAGATTGAATTTGAATATTACAATTTTCAATATGACTTTTGTTTTAGCTTTAAAAAATATGACATGTTTGTTGATGGACTTATATCTTGATAACTAAAGTCGACTCGAAAAAACTAAGGATATTTTTGAAATCATCACATCTCCAAATATTTCAAATCGAGTTTTATTTATGAGTTTCTTCTTGGAATACGAAAAATTTAAAAAACACTTTTGTTTAAAAAAAAAATGAAATGTGTTTTCTTTGATTGCATTATATCTTGATAACTAAAGTCGACTCGAAAGAACTAAGGATATTTATGAAATCATCACAGCTGAAATATTCGAAAAAGAGCTTTAATTATTTAAATTTAGTGCATAATTGCTAGAAATACAAAAAGTAAAAAAAAAATATTTAAAAAAAATGTTTGTTAAAAAAAAAAGATTTTTCCTTGGATTATATCTGTTTAAGTAGAGTTGACTCGAAAAAAATATGATCATTTCTGCACACATCATAGTTCTACAATTTAAAAACCATTATTATTAATTTAAATTCAAAACAGAGTGGTTTTGAATACCCCAATTTTAAATATGACTTTGGTTTTAGCTTTAAAAATATGATTTCTTTGATTGTCTCAATATTTTGAAAACTAAAGACGACTCGAAAAAACTAAAGACATTTCTGAAATCATCATAGCTGAAATATTCGAAAACAAGTTTTAATTATGGCTTTTTTGCACAGTGGCTTGGAATAATAAAAATTTCAAAAACACTTTTGTTCAAAAAAAAAACATATTTTAAAAACATTAAAAATTTTAATAAAATTCTCAATATACTTTGTTCGTTTTATGGTATGTATTTATTTGAAAATTTTTCGAATATTTTTTTTTTTTAAACAATTTCGAAATTAAATTCTAGAATATTTCCTTGAAGTTTAGGTACTATTATTTTGAAAATTTTTTAAAATCATATTTCGAATATTTTTTTTACAAAATTAAAAAAAAAAAATTTTAAAAAAATTATTTTAAAAAATTTAATTTTAAAAATTTTATAAAATTTTTTTTGAATATTTTTTATTTTTTTTTAAGAATTTCGAACCCATTTTTTTTTACTGATTTTCTCAAAGAATTGTGTTTGTTTCACAAAATGCTGGTCTTTATTTTGTAAATATAAATTTATTTCTAATATTCTTTTAAATATAAAAAAATTTGATTAAATGTATTAAACATTAATGAAATTATTAAGAAAACTTTCAAATAAAAATGTAAGTTTTGCAAATAAAGAAAATAAAATATTTTATTATAACAATAAAGAGAAACAATTAAAAATCTATAATTGAATATAAAATTAAGTGTAATTGAAACCAGTGTAATATAAAATTGTAATATACTTGATTTAATAATAAATTAAAACGAATTTTATTAAAAAAAATATATATGTACTTAATAAGTAAATATAATAAAAAAAGTAAATTTAGCAATAGAAATTATACAACACATAACAGAAATAATTGAGATGCTAAATCCTACATGACTTTTCGAACATCATTTATTGTTTTCAAAAGTTAATTCAAATATTTTATATGGCTAATAAAACAAATATATTTTATTAAACAGACTCTATATATGAAACTTAATTAATTAAGTAATTAAATCAATTATTTCTGTTTAATTTTGTAAATGAATTTAATATTTAATTTATTGTTTTTAAAACAAATAATTGAAAATGTTTGTGTAATTTATTTATGTTTTTTTTTTATTTTTGAAATAAATAAATGCAATTTTTAATGTTCAAAGTTTAAAGAACATCATTGACTTAATTATTTTAAGAATTTTCGTTTTTTTTTAATAAAATCCAATTGAAATCAAAACAAAATTTTGAAACGAAACAAAAGTTATAAGGATTTTTTTATATGAATTTAAATAAATGGATTTAAACAATCTTAGCAGATTTCAAGTTGATTTCAAACTGATTTGTAAATTTCAACAGCTTCTACTCAGTTTTGGAAATCTATTGCAATAATGTTTTTCTTTCTAAAAATGATATAAAAACAATATATGAATTGCAAAATATTATTTATACTTATACTCCAATTAAATATAATAAATCTCTATTTTATTTACCAAACAAAAAATTTTAACAAATGATTAGAATTGTAACAAATCGAAGAATTAAAATGTTTTAAACATACACAATGTGAATATATAAAATATATTTTACAGATTTACTGTATTTTATTATAACAATCTCTTTGGTATGTCTATAAAAAAAAGTAACAAATAAACAACTAAAAACGTAAAGAGTCTTAAACAAAATATGGTTTTATTATATAAAACAATTTTGCATTATTTGCATATTTTGTTAAGAAAAATGTATGATTAATAAAGAAGAAGAAAACAAATTATTATTATTAAAAATAAACCAGAAATGTATTTGAATTATGGATATAATTGGTGCTTAAAGGTAAACAGAGTTTTAAACATTTGTTTTTAATATGAAAACCATTTTTTTTATAGAAAACTTTCCAAAAAAACAACTGTGTTATACACAGTTTTCATTAAAAATAGTTTTAGTTTTCTATAGAAAAGTATGTTGTTGGGAGAGTTTTCAATAGAAAAGTGTGTTGTTTGCACAGTTTACTGTAAAAAAGTTTGTTTTTTGGACAGTTTTCCAAAGAAAATTGTGTTGTTTGGACAGTTTTCTATAAAAACGTGTGTTGTTTGGACAGTTTTATATAGAAAAGTGTGTTGTTTGGGCAGTTTTCTTTAGAAAAGCGTGTTGTTTTGAGAACTTTCTATAGAAAACTGTGTTGTTTGGACAGTTTTTTATAGAATAGTGTGTTGTTTGGACAGTTTTGTATAGAAAATTGTGTTTTGTTTGTACAATTTTATATAAAAAAGTGTCTTGTTTGGACAGTTTTATATAGAAAAACGTGTTGTTTTGAGAACTTTCTATAGAAAAGTGTGTTGTTTGGACAGTTTTATATAAAAAGTGTGTTGTTTGGGCAGTTTTCTATAGAAAAGCGTGTTGTTTGGGTAGTTTTCTATAGAAAAGTGTGTTGTTTGGACAGTTTTCTATAGAAAAGTGTCTTGTTTGGACAGTTTTATATAGAAAAGTGTGTTGTTTGGGCAGTTTTCTTTAGAAAAGCGTGTTGTTTTGAGAACTTTCTATAGAAAAGTGTGTTGTTTGTACAGTTTTTTATAGAATAGTGTGTTGTTTGGACAGTTTTGTATAGAAAAGTGTCTTGTTTGAACAGTTTTATATAGAAAAGTGTGTTGTTTGGGCAGTTTTCTTTAGATAAGCGTGTTGTTTTGAGAACTTTCTATAGAAAAGTGTGTTGTTTGTACAGTTTTTTATAGAATAGTGTGTTGTTTGGACAGTTTTGTATAGAAAAGTGTCTTGTTTGAACAGTTTTATATAGAAAAGTGTGTTGTTTGGGCAGTTTTCTTTAGATAAGCGTGTTGTTTTGAGAATTTTCTATAGAAAAGTGTGTTGTTTGGACAGTTTTTTATAGAAAAGTGTGTTGTTTGGACAGTTTTGTATAGAAAAGTGTCTTGTTTGGACAGTTTTCTATAGAAAAGTGTCTTGTTTGGACAGTTTTCTATAGAAAAGTGTCTTGTTTGGACAGTTTTCTATAGAAAAGTGTCTTGTTTGGACAGTTTTCTATAGAAAAGTGTCTTGTTTGGACAGTTTTCTATAGAAAAGTGTCTTGTTTGGACAGTTTTCTATAGAAAAGTGTCTTGTTTGGACAGTTTTCTATAGAAAAGTGTCTTGTTTTGACAGTTTTCTATAGAAAAGTGTCTTGTTTGGACAGTTTTCTATAGAAAAGTGTCTTGTTTGGACAGTTTTCTATAGAAAAGTGTCTTGTTTGGACAGTTTTCTATAGAAAAGTGTCTTGTTTGGACAGTTTTCTATCTAAAAGTGTCTTGTTTGGACAGTTTTCTGTAGAAAAGTTTGTTGTTTGGATAGTTTTCTGTAGAAAAGTTTGTTGTTTGGACTGTTTTCTATAGAAAAGTTTGTTGTTTGGACTTTTTTCTATAGAAAAGTGTCTTGTTTGGATAGTTTTCTATAGAATAGTGTGTTGTTTGGTCCGGTTTCTATAAAAAAGTTTGTTGTTTGGACTGTTTTCTATAGAAAATTGTGTTGTTTTGACAGTTTTCTATAGAAAACTGTGTTGTTTTGACAAGTTTGTATAGAAAAGTGTCTTGTTTGAACAGTTTTCTATAGGAAAGTGTGTTGTTTGGAAATTTTTCTGCAGAAAAGTGTGTTCTTTGAACCGTTTTCTATAGAAAAGTTTGTTATTTAGACAGTATTATATAGAATAGTGTGTTGTTTGACAGTTTTCTATAGAAAAATGTGTTGTTTGAACAGTTTTCTATAGGAAAGTGTGTTGTTCCGAAAGTTTTCTGTAGAGAAGTGTGCTTTGAACTGTTTTCTATAGAAAATTGTGTTATTTAGACAGTTTTCTATAGAAAACTGTGTTGTTTGAAGAGTTTTCTATAGAAAAGTGTGTTGTTTGGACAGTTTTCTTCAGAAATATGTGTTGTTTGAACAGGTCTTGTGAAATGCTTAGGCTACTGTCTATTTTTCTATTTATAGCTACTCTGATTCATAGTCTAATTTCTAACGAAATATTGCGATAAATGCTGAGACAAATGTCCAAGTTAATGTTTAATCTAATCTTATATTATCTTGTTTAATGTCTGTCCCAGCGTAAAGTCTAGGCTACGGTTTTTTCTATTGTCACACAGTGGGGGATTTGAGAAAAAAAGTGGAAATAAACCTGTAACTTCTAAACGAATAGACCGATTTTAATAAAAATTACCATGGCGGTGACCATGGCGGTGTTGATAAGTTTAAGTTTTGAATTTGGGCTTATAACACCAAGGGGGCGCCGAGCCACAATGCCCCAAAATGGGGCAAAAAATTAAAAATGATGCCAAATTTTTGTTTGCTATCCAATTTAAAAGATTTTTATATATATGGAATCTCTAGACGAGATATAATTTGAAATTAATCTAATCTAATATCTAGGCTGTTTTTTTTTTTTCTTACAAAAATTTTACCAACATAAACAGAGACTTCTTTCTTATTCCTGCACTCCATTACCGAACAAAACAAATTCTTCCTAGCTTATTTACAAACAAGTAAGAGAGCTATATTCTGCTGTGCCGAATCTTCACCAAATTATACTTCAAAATTCAAATTTTAAATATTTTTAGGTAAACAAAATTTTTTTCTCAAGTTGTTTTTTTTTTAATATTTTGGAACAATTTTTTTTGGAATTATTTTAAATTTTAAAATTTTTTTTTTTCTAAATTTAAAAAAAAAAAATTTTTTGTTGAAAAAAAAAAAATTCGGGTTAAAAAATATTTGAACATATTTTTTTCAAATTGTTATTTTAATATTTTTTTTTAAACTTTTTAATTTTAAAATTTTTTTTTTTAAATTTTAAAAATTTTAAAAAAAAAAAAAAAAAAATTCGGATTAAAAAATATTTTTTTCGATTTTGACTCATCCAACTTACTATGGTCTTAAATACGTCGTTGCAAACAAAATTTTTTTTTTTTTCAAAATTCGGGTTTAAAAAATTTTTTCCGATTTTCGACCCATTGTAGGTCCAACTTACTATGGTCTTATATACGTCGTTGGAAACGTCTGTGAAATATCTATCATTAGATATCCACATTGTCTATATTAATGACTTAGAAATCAAGATATAGGTCAAAAATAGGTAAAAAATCGAGGTTGTCCTGGTTTTTTCCTCATATCTCAGCAATTTGTGGACTGATTTTGTTGATTTTCAATAGGAAACTTCTCGAAAGCATGTCTGACAGAATTATTGAAGATTTGGATCCCGAAGATATTCACAAAATTGATTTCAATAAACAGACAGACGGACATGGCTTAATCGACTCCGCTATCTATAAGGATCCAGAATATATATTCTTTATATGGTCGGAAAATTATATTGTGGAAATTACAAACGGAATGATAAACTTATATAAACCCTTCTCACGAAGATGAAGGGTATAAATGCATCACATCTTAAATCATTAAGCTTGCTTTAGTAGATCCCTCAAATTTTGCAGCATTTACTCCTCCCAACTAATCATAACATGAGTCCAAAGTAGAGTTTCAAGCTTTATCCCAAGTTTGCATTCATTACCCCGCCTATCTAACCCCCTTCTCACTTTGTTAACAACTCAAAGATCAGC
The DNA here is from genome assembly GCF_958450345.1 of Calliphora vicina. Lineage (NCBI taxonomy): Eukaryota > Metazoa > Arthropoda > Insecta > Diptera > Calliphoridae > Calliphora > Calliphora vicina. The sequence continues at coordinate 118,723,878 of NC_088782.1, read as the reverse complement.
AGAAAAAGATCAAGGTAAAGTTTAACATGGATCTTGGGTAAAAGATCAACAAACGTTTAACATTAGAATAAAGCTAAACTAATTTAATCGTGAATAATCGACTGAACATTTCGCATTCGTCTGTCAATTCCAAAACCAATTAACTACGTAAACAGGCTGCCTCTCTATAGGTAATGGTAACGTAGATTTCCTCTTAAAAACACAACAAAATTTAATAAGTAAAAACTACAAAGAAATTTCATATTTACACATTTATATATTTACAAAATAAAATTATATACAATAAATTTTCTATTACAATTATTTGATTTTAGATTTATAGCTTAGAGTCGAAAACGGGTTGGATAGATTTCTTTGCGGCGCCTTTTAAAAATCGCGATGGTACCAAAATTGCATTCATCATGCCACAAGAGCAGGAAAGCGGTGGAGCATATCGACATCTTTGTGTACTATCAACAGTGACAAATAGTGCTAAATATGAACCCCTCAGCAAAGGACAATATATAGTTAGCGCAATTTTACACTGGGATTCTACACATGATTTGATATTCTACAGCGCCAATTTGGAAGAGAAACCGGAACAGTCGCATATTTATGCCATTAAAGCAGCCACCGGACAAACACCAAAATGTATAACCTGCAATCTAATTAAATCGAATGGTAAGTTAAAGTATTTTATTAAAAAACATATTTCTAAATAATTTATTAATAATAATTACCTAATTCATCGTAGGAAGGGTACAAACTTATTATACAGCAGAATTTAACAACAAAAATCATGTGTTAATTAATGCTGTAGGACCAAGCATTCCCCAGATCGTAATTTATGAATGGTCTTATGCAAACAGTATGTCTTTCCTTTCTTATATAATTAGATATATATAACTAAAATTGAAGATAAAAATTTATATTTTCATTATTATTTTTTTGCATTAAGATCAAATTACGTTAAATAAACTAATTACCTGGGAAGACAATGAGTTGTTAAGGGCTACAATAAGTAAATACGCACTCCCTACACATGAAATTCACACCCTGCCAATAGCTGATGGTTTCACAGCTAAAGTTTTACTGCAACTGCCGCCCAACATGGATCGTAGTGGTAAGACAAAATATCCAATGTTGGTTGACGTCTATGGGGGACCGGATTCTTATTCGGTAAGATTTAACTTTCTGAAATTTAAAAGAAAAAGAATATATATTTAGTTACAGTAATATTAAAACAAAACTATAATTGTTTACAAATTTACAATATTTGATATCAGAGCTGTAAATGAATCATTCAGTTTTGAATTAATTCGCGAATCATTCACACAAAAAAAATGAATTTGAATCAATTCAAATGAATTTGGTAAATATGAATTGCAATTCGTTTGAATTGAAAATGAATTAGAAAAAATAATTAGCAATTCATTTGAATTAAATTCATTTTCAACTCATTTGAATTGATTGAAATTTTGAATTGATTTTGTAAGTAAATCACTGTCGTTTTGTCATTCAACTAATTTTTTATTTTAAAGGACAGCAAGCATTACATACATTGTTATTTTTTCTGAGGAGAAATTTTTCATTCCTCCTAGAGATTTGCTTTTGAATTTGATTGATTGCAACTCATTTTTGATTCATTCATTTGAATTGCTAATTCTTTTCTTCTAATTCAATTGAATTAATTCAAAATCAATTCAATTCAAATGAATTGGAAATGAATTGCAACTCATTTCTGCCCAATTCGTTTGAATTGATTCAAATTTCATTCAATTCAATGAATTAATTCATAATGAATTAAAATCAAAAAAAAAAAAATAATGATTCATTTACAGCTCTGTTTGATATGGATTTTTTTTTTTGTTGATTTTTTATAGTTCTATTTAATATTTGTTCTTTTTCCATAGGTAATCGATAGATGGTTAGTCGACTGGGGAACATATCTTACCTCGAATCAATCCGTGATATACGCCAAAATTGATGGGCGCGGTTCAGGCTTAAGAGGTGAAAAGCTATTGCATTCGGTTTATTTAAAACTGGGTACACTAGAGATTGCCGATCAAATTGATGTGACTAGGTGAGAAAAACTAGAAAGAAAATTTAAATTAATTTTTAAGTTACAATGTTAAATACAAAGAATAACAAAAATAATAAAATATTATGTGTTTGTGAAAGAATTGCAATTTTATTGCAATTTTCAATAAAAAGTTTTGAAGATATCTCTCTCTCTCTCTTAAGTGTGTTGAATACACATACTACTTGTATGTGAGAAGAGAGAGAGAGAGGTTATTGTTGTAGAAAAAGAGAGAGCCTTCCCTTCTTGTTATTCTTTGGTTATATATTTTTTTTTGAATTTTTATTTTGAAAAATTTTTCAAAAAAAAAAATGAATTTTGTTTTTTTTTTTATTATTCACCCCTATCGTGAAGAACATGTGAAATTTATGTTCCCATGAAATATTCATTTGCCTCGAAGGGAAAATTGCTATCGTGATATTCCCCAGAAATTTTCATTCACAATAGTTGATTTTGTTCGTAACAGCTGTTTATTGTTTACAAAATTCCATCTAATAATTTCACAACATGGGGAATTTCTTCACATGATCATGTGAAATATTGATTTCACATGATCATGTGATCAATAATTTTTATATTTTTTTTGTAGGCAATTGCAAAAGAAATTAAATTTTATTGATGCTAATCACACTGGCATTTGGGGTTGGAGTTATGGCGGTTATGCGGCAGCCATGGCCTTGGCTAATGATAATGAACATGTATTCCATTGTGCCGCTTCTATAGCACCTGTCACCGATTGGGCTTATTATGGTAAGTGACTAGACTATTTAAGGTTTAATAATAAATAGCTTTATATACAAAAATGGGCGTGGCAGTGGTCCACGCCCACTTAATTTAATAAATATTTTAAAATATTCAATAGTTTAAGAGTTATCATTAAATACCCAAAAAAATATATTGATCAATTTACTTGCTGTCAGGTTCTGTTCGCTTAGTACTTCACAAAAATTGCACATTTCATAAAACTCAAAAAAAGAAATTGTGCTGGCTTGATCAGCAAAAACATTAACAGCTTATAACTCCTAAACTAAAGCAGATTTTAACCTGAAATTTTCTATACAACTATAGAAAGAAATAAAGTTTTCGATTTTTTTTAAAAAAAATTTTGAGTCGAGATGATAATAAATTTGAAAATTATTTAATATTTCCGTTTTTTTTTTTGGTTGAAAAAAAAAAATTAAAACAAGTTTGAAACTATTTTAAATTTAATAACTTAGTTACACTCAATTCTATTTGTAAGAGATCTTAATTTTTCAAATTTTGAAAAAAGAAAATTTTGTCTAACACAAAATGGACTTAGCACTTTTGCATATCACGGTATTGTAATGAGAAAAAGGGAAATAGATAATTATAAATCTCGTTTTCACAGTGTATTTTAACTTATTATTATCAATTTTCATAAACATTGGATTTAGAACGTTTGCCCTTACAATAGCCTGAGCAAAGATCTGTTTTAATTCCACACTTTATTTTCACTTTAAAACAATATTAATTATTTTCACTTAATTTTTTTTTTTAAACAGATTCCATTTATACTGAACGTTATATGGGCTTACCAAGCATAAATGAATTGGGCTATTCCGCCTCTCGCCTAAGCACCAAGGCAACACAATTGAGGGGGAAAAATTCCTGTTGATCCATGGCACTTTAGATGACAATGTACATTACCAACAGGCAATGATACTGGCCAAGAACTTGGAGAGGCACGATATATTATTCAAACAAATTGTAAGTTTTAATTAAAGAATAAAAAACTAAAACTAAAAAAAAATTTACTAAAACTAGTTAACAAACTTAAAGATATAAATATGAAAAAAAGAATATAACAAAACTGTGTGTTTAGCTGTGAGTTTTGAAAATTTAGTTTAGGGGTGATTAGAACTCAATATTGGCTACCTGCTACTACACTACCCTACCTTTCACTTAGAACTACTCAATATTTAAAACTAAAAATTTATTTAGCACTGAAAATCCTAAGTTAGCGGTTTCTAACTTTATTTTTGCAACACTGTGATAAGAAACTGTCAAAACTAGTGTAAACAATTTTAACCGCCTAAACAGGCGGCAAAGAAAACTGTAAAAACATCTGCCGTTTGTGTGTATTTCTGCAGCAGGTAACAAATATAAAGAGATTTACTTAAATACACATTAGATTAGGTACCAAGCAATTATTATAATAAAGAAAGTATTCTTTGGGATTAAAAAAACTTTCTTTTTCCATTACAGCTGCCTCAAAGTGGTATCAATCGAAAAAAAAGTGATAATTAATCTACTCTGGGGCCGAACAACACAATTTTCTATAGAAAATTGTGTTGTTTGGACAGTTTTCTATAGAAAATTGTGTTGTTTGGACAGTTTTCTATAGAAAATTGTGTTGTTTGGACAGTTTTCTATAGAAAATTGTGTTGTTTGGACAGTTTTCTATAGAAAATTGTGTTGTTTGGACAGTTTTCTATAGAAAATTGTGTTGTTTGGACAGTTTTCTATAGAAAATTGTGTTGTTTGGACAGTTTTCTATAGAAAATTGTGTTGTTTGGACAGTTTTCTATAGAAAATTGTGTTGTTTGGACAGTTTTCTATAGAAAATTGTGTTGTTTGGACAGTTTTCTATAGAAAATTGTCTTGTTTGGACAGTTTTCTATAGAAAATTGTGTTGTTTGGACAGTTCTCTATAGAAAATTGTGTTGCTTGGACAGTTTTCTATAGAAAATTGTGTTGTTTGGACAGTTCTCTATAGAAAAGTGTCTTGTTTGCACAGTTTTCTATAGAAAATTGTGTTGTTTGGACAGTTCTCTATAGAAAATTGTGTTGCTTGGACAGTTTTCTATAGAAAATTGTGTTGTTTGGACAGTTTTCTATAGAAAAGTGTCTTGTTTGCACAGTTTTCTATAGAAAAGTGTCTTGTTTGCACAGTTTTCTATAGAAAAGTGTCTTGTTTGCACAGTTTTCTATAGAAAAGTGTCTTGTTTGCACAGTTTTCTATAGAAAAGTGTCTTGTTTGCACAGTTTTCTATAGAAAATTTTGTTGTTTGGACAAAATTGTGTTGTTTGGACAGTTTTCTATAGAAAATTGTCTTGTTTGGACAGTTTTCTATAGAAAAGTGTCTTGTTTGGACAGTTTTCTATAGAAAAGTGTCTTGTTTGGACAGTTTTCTATAGAAAAGTGTCTTGTTTGGACAGTTTTCTATAGAAAAGTGTCTTGTTTGGACAGTTTTCTATAGAAAAGTGTCTTGTTTGGAAAGGTTTCTATAGAAAAGTGTCTTGTTTGGACAGTTTTCTATAGAAAAGTGTCTTGTTTGGACAGTTTTCTATAGAAAAGTGTCTTATTTGGACAGTTTTCTATAGAAAAGTGTCTTGTTTGGACAGTTTTCTATAGAAAAGTTCTTGTTTGGACAATTTTCTATAGAAAAGTGTCTTGTTTGGACAGTTTTCTATAGAAAAGTGTCTTGTTTGGACAGTTTTCTATAGAAAAGTGTCTTGTTTGGACAGTTTTCTATAGAAAAGTGTCTTGTTTGCACAGTTTTCTATAGAAAAGTGTCTTGTTTGCACAGTTTTCTATAGAAAAGTGTCTTGTTTGGACAGTTTTCTATAGAAAAGTGTCTTGTTTGGACAGTTTTCTATAGAAAAGTTCTTGTTTGGACAATTTTCTATAGAAAATTGTGTTGTTTGGACAATTTTCTATAGAAAAGTGTCTTGTTTGGACAGTTTTCTATAGAAAAGTGTCTTGTTTGGACAGTTTTCTATAGAAAAGTGTCTTGTTTGGACAGTTTTCTATAGAAAAGTGTCTTGTTTGCACAGTTTTCTATAGAAAAGTGTCTTGTTTGCACAGTTTTCTATAGAAAAGTGTCTTGTTTGGACAGTTTTCTATAGAAAATTGTGTTGTTTGGACAGTTTTCTATAGAAAATTGTGTTGTTTAGACAGTTTTCTATAGAAAATTGTGTTGTTTGGACAGTTTTCTATAGAAAATTGTGTTGTTTGGACAGTTTTCTATAGAAAATTGTGTTGTTTGGACAGTTCTCTATAGAAAATTGTGTTGCTTGGACAGTTTTCTATAGAAAATTGTGTTATTTGGACAGTTTTCTATAGAAAAGTGTCTTGTTTGCACAGTTTTCTATAGAAAAGTGTCTTGTTTGCACAGTTTTCTATAGAAAAGTGTCTTGTTTGCACAGTTTTCTATAGAAAAGTGTCTTGTTTGCACAGTTTTCTATAGAAAAGTGTCTTGTTTGCACAGTTTTCTATAGAAAAGTGTCTTCTTTGGACAGTTTTCTATAGAAAAGTGTCTTCTTTGGACAGTTTTCTATAGAAAATTGTCTTGTTTGGACAGTTTTCTATAGAAAATTGTGTTGTTTGGACAGTTTTCTATAGAAAAGTGTCTTGTTTGGACAGTTTTCTATAGAAAAGTGTCTTCTTTGGACAGTTTTCTATAGAAAATTGTCTTGTTTGTACAGTTTTCTATAGAAAATTGTGTTATTTGGACAGTTTTCTATAGAAAATTGTGTTGTTTGGACAGTTTTCTATAGAAAATTGTGTTGTTTGGACAGTTTTCTATAGAAAATTGTGTTGTTTGGACAGTTTTCTATAGAAAATTGTGTTGTTTGGACAGTTTTCTATAGAAAATTGTGTTGTTTGGACAATTTTCTATAGAAAATTGTGTTGTTTGGACAGTTTTCTATAGAAAATTGTGTTGTTTGGACAGTTTTCTATAGAAAATTGTGTTGTTTGGACAGTTTTCTATAGAAAATTGTGTTGTTTGGACAGTTTTCTATAGAAAATTGTCTTCTTTGGACAGTTTTCTATAGAAAAGTGTCTTCTTTGGACAGTTTTCTATAGAAAAGTGTCTTCTTTGGACAGTTTTCTATAGAAAATTGTCTTCTTTGGACAGTTTTCTATAGAAAATTGTGTTGTTTGGACAGTTTTCTATAGAAAATTGTGTTGTTTGGACAGTTTTCTATAGAAAATTGTGTTGTTTGGACAGTTTTCTATAGAAAAGTGTCTTCTTTGGACAGTTTTCTATAGAAAAGTGTCTTCTTTGGACAGTTTTCTATAGAAAAGTGTCTTCTTTGGACAGTTTTCTATAGAAAAGTGTCTTCTTTGGACAGTTTTCTATAGAAAAGTGTCTTCTTTGGACAGTTTTCTATAGAAAAGTGTCTTCTTTGGACAGTTTTCTATAGAAAAGTGTCTTCTTTGGACAGTTTTCTATAGAAAAGTGTCTTCTTTGGACAGTTTTCTATAGAAAAGTGTCTTCTTTGGACAGTTTTCTATAGAAAAGTGTCTTCTTTGGACAGTTTTCTATAGAAAAGTGTCTTCTTTGGACAGTTTTCTATAGAAAATTGTCTTGTTTGGACAGTTTTCTATAGAAAATTGTGTTGTTTGGACAGTTTTCTATAGAAAAGTGTCTTGTTTGGACAGTTTTCTATAGAAAAGTGTCTTCTTTGGACAGTTTTCTATAGAAAATTGTCTTGTTTGTACAGTTTTCTATAGAAAATTGTGTTGTTTGGACAGTTTTCTATAGAAAATTGTGTTGTTTGGACAGTTTTCTATAGAAAATTGTGTTGTTTGGACAGTTTTCTATAGAAAATTGTGTTGTTTGGACAGTTTTCTATAGAAAATTGTGTTGTTTGGACAGTTTTCTATAGAATATTGTGTTGTTTGGACAGTTTTCTATAGAAAATTGTGTTGTTTGGACAGTTTTCTATAGAAAATTGTGTTGTTTGGACAGTTTTCTATAGAAAATTGTGTTGTTTGGACAGTTTTCTATAGAAAATTGTGTTGTTTGGACAGTTTTCTATAGAAAATTGTGTTGTTTGGACAGTTTTCTATAGAAAATTGTGTTGTTTGGACAGTTTTCTATAGAAAATTGTGTTGTTTGGACAGTTTTCTATAGAAAAGTGTCTTCTTTGGACAGTTTTCTATAGAAAAGTGTCTTCTTTGGACATTTTTCTATAGAAAAGTGTCTTCTTTGGACAGTTTTCTATAGAAAAGTGTCTTCTTTGGACAGTTTTCTATAGAAAAGTGTCTTCTTTGGACAGTTTTCTATAGAAAAGTGTCTTCTTTGGACAGTTTTCTATAGAAAATTGTGTTGTTTGGACAGTTTTCTATAGAAAATTGTGTTGTTTGGACAGTTTTCTATAGAAAATTGTGTTGTTTGGACAGTTTTCTATAGAAAATTGTGTTGTTTGGACAGTTTTCTATAGAAAATTGTGTTGTTTGGACAGTTTTCTATAGAAAAGTGTCTTCTTTGGACAGTTTTCTATAGAAAAGTGTCTTCTTTGGACAGTTTTCTATAGAAAAGTGTCTTCTTTGGACAGTTTTCTATAGAAAAGTGTCTTCTTTGGACAGTTTTCTATAGAAAAGTGTCTTCTTTGGACAGTTTTCTATAGAAAATTGTCTTCTTTGGACAGTTTTCTATAGAAAAGTGTCTTCTTTGGACAGTTTTCTATAGAAAAGTGTCTTCTTTGGACAGTTTTCTATAGAAAAGTGTCTTCTTTGGACAGTTTTCTATAGAAAATTGTGTTGTTTGGACAGTTTTCTATAGAAAATTGTGTTGTTTGGACAGTTTTCTATAGAAAATTGTGTTGTTTGGACAGTTTTCTATAGAAAATTGTGTTGTTTGGACAGTTTTCTATAGAAAATTGTGTTGTTTGGACAGTTTTCTATAGAAAATTGTGTTGTTTGGACAGTTTTCTATAGAAAATTGTGTTGTTTGGACAGTTTTCTATAGAAAATTGTGTTGTTTGGACAGTTTTCTATAGAAAATTGTGTTGTTTGGACAGTTTTCTATAGAAAATTGTGTTGTTTGGACAGTTTTCTATAGAAAATTGTGTTGTTTGGACAGTTTTCTATAGAAAATTGTGTTGTTTGGACAGTTTTCTATAGAAAATTGTGTTGTTTGGACAGTTTTCTATAGAAAATTGTGTTGTTTGGACAGTTTTCTATAGAAAATTGTGTTGTTTGGACAGTTTTCTATAGAAAATTGTGTTGTTTGGACAGTTTTCTATAGAAAATTGTGTTGTTTGGACAGTTTTCTATAGAAAATTGTGTTGTTTGGACAGTTTTCTATAGAAAATTGTGTTTGGACAGTTTTCTATAGAAAATTGTGTTGTTTGGACAGTTTTCTATAGAAAAGTGTCTTCTTTGGACAGTTTTCTATAGAAAAGTGTCTTCTTTGGACAGTTTTCTATACAAAAGTGTCTTCTTTGGACAGTTTTCTATACAAAAGTGTCTTCTTTGGACAGTTTTCTATAGAAAATTGTCTTGTTTGGACAGTTTTCTATAGAAAAGTGTCTTCTTTGGACAGTTTTCTATAGAAAATTGTCTTGTTTGTACAGTTTTCTATAGAAAATTGTGTTGTTTGGACAGTTTTCTATAGAAAATTGTGTTGTTTGGACAGTTTTCTATAGAAAATTGTGTTGTTTGGACAGTTTTCTATAGAAAATTGTGTTGTTTGGACAGTTTTCTATAGAAAATTGTGTTGTTTGGACAGTTTTCTATAGAAAATTGTGTTGTTTGAACAGTTTTCTATAGAAAATTGTGTTATTTGGACAGTTTTCTATAGAAAATTGTGTTGTTTGGACAGTTTTCTATAGAAAATTGTGTTGTTTGGACAGTTTTCTATAGAAAATTGTGTTGTTTGGACAGTTTTCTATAGAAAATTGTGTTGTTTGGACAGTTTTCTATAGAAAATTGTGTTGTTTGGACAGTTTTCTATAGAAAAGTGTCTTGTTTGGACAGTTTTCTATAGAAAATTGTCTTGTTTGGACAGTTTTCTATAGAAAATTGTCTTGTTTGGACAGTTTTCTATAGAAAATTGTCTTGTTTGGACAGTTTTCTATAGAAAAGTGTCTTGTTTGGACAGTTTTCTATAGAAAAGTGTCTTGTTTGGACAGTTTTCTATAGAAAAGTGTCTTGTTTGGACAGTTTTCTATAGAAAAGTGTCTTGTTTGGACAGTTTTCTATAGAAAAGTGTCTTGTTTGGACAGTTTTCTATAGAAAAGTGTCTTGTTTGGACAGTTTTCTATAGAAAAGTGTCTTGTTTGGACAGTTTTCTATAGAAAAGTGTCTTGTTTGGACAGTTTTCTATAGAAAAGTGTCTTGTTTGGACAGTTTTCTATAGAAAAGTGTCTTGTTTGGACAGTTTTCTATAGAAAAGTGTCTTGTTTGGACAGTTTTCTATAGAAAAGTGTCTTGTTTGGACAGTTTTCTATAGAAAAGTGTCTTGTTTGGACAGTTTTCTATAGAAAATTTTGTTGTTTGGACAAAATTGTGTTGTTTGGACAGTTTTCTATATAAAATTGTCTTGTTTGGACAGTTTTCTATAGAAAAGTGTCTTGTTTGGACAGTTTTCTATAGAAAAGTGTCTTGTTTGGATAGTTTTCTATAGAAAATAGTGTTGTTTGGACAGTTTTCTATAGAAAAGTGTCTTGTTTGGACAGTTTTCTATAGAAAAGTGTCTTGTTTGGACAGTTTTCTATAGAATAGTGTCTTGTTTGGACAGTTTTCTATAGAAAAGTGTCTTGTTTGGACAGTTTTCTATAGAAAAGTGTCTTGTTTGGACAGTTTTCTATAGAAAAGTGTCTTGTTTGGAAAGTTTTCTATAGAAAAGTGTCTTGTTTGGACAGTTTTCTATAGAAAAGTGTCTTGTTTGGACAGTTTTCTATAGAAAAGTGTCTTGTTTGGACAGTTTTCTATAGAAAAGTGTCTTGTTTGGACAGTTTTCTATAGAAAAGTGTCTTGTTTGGACAGTTTTCTATAGAAAAGTGTCTTGTTTGGACAGTTTTCTATAGAAAAGTGTCTTGTTTGGACAGTTTTCTATAGAAAAGTGTCTTGTTTGGACAGTTTTCTATAGAAAAGTGTCTTGTTTGTACAGTTTTCTATAGAAAAGTGTCTAGTTTGGACAGTTTTCTATAGAAAAGTGTCTTGTTTGGACAGTTTTCTATAGAAAAGTGTCTTGTTTGGACAGTTTTCTATAGAAAAGTGTCTTGTTTGGACAGTTTTCTCTAGAAAAGTGTCTTGTTTGGACAGTTTTCTATAGAAAATTGTGTTGTTTGAACAGTTTTCTATAGAAAAGTTTGTTGTTTGAACAGTGTTCTATAGAAAAGTTTGTTGTTTGGACAGTTTTCTATAGAAAAGTTTGTTATTTGGACAGTTTTCTATAGAAAAGTGTCTTCTTTGGACAGTTTTCTATAGAAAAGTGTCTTCTTTGGACAGTTTTCTATAGAAAAGTGTCTTCTTTGGACAGTTTTCTATAGAAAAGTGTCTTCTTTGGACAGTTTTCTATAGAAAAGTGTCTTCTTTGGACAGTTTTCTATAGAAAAGTGTCTTCTTTGGACAGTTTTCTATTTAAAAAAGTGTCTTCTTTGGACAGTTTTCTATAGAAAAGTGTCTTCTTTGGACAGTTTTCTATAGAAAAGTGTCTTGTTTGGACAGTTTTCTATAGAAAGGTGTCTTGTTTGGACAGTTTTCTATAGAAAGGTGTCTTGTTTGGACAGTTTTCTATAGAAAAGTGTCTTGTTTGGGCAGTTTTCTATAGAAAAGTGTCTTGTTTGGACAGTTTTCTATAGAAAATTGTCTTGTTTTGTAAAAAATTGTGGTTAGTGGATAGTTTTCCATTGAAAATGATCGTGTTTAGTTGACTTCCTCTAGAAAATAACAACCGGTTTCTGTCGATTTGAATACCCTGTTCGAATTCATTAAAATGAACTATTCCTTTTTTAGTTACAATTTGCTTTAAAAAGTCAATTTGTAGTCATTCGTGTGTCTGTCCAGAAAAGAAAAAACCAAATCACTAAAAAAGGGACATAATAAATATTTATTACAATTTTTGTAGATTTTTTTCCTGCTCTCTTTTGGCCATCATGGTGCAAAATTTACAACATCATTAAATTTCATTTCCTTCCGGTTACTTTACAGAAACCAATGAACGCTATTGTCGTCAACACCACCAACCACATTATAACCATAGAATGGAAATGGTTTAAAATGAATTTTCTATTTGTTTTTTGTTTCTTGGATTGGTCGTCGTCGATTAGTCTATTTCAAATATATTAAATATTTTTAAAGGAAATCAATGCTTGTGGTATGTAGAGTTTTTGTAACTCATGGAAGAGGTAAGGAAATTTGAGAAATTTATGAGCTTTGAAAGATATATTTAAGATGTTTGCAGTAAAAGTCATTTCGATTATTTATTTTTTGCCTTTGAAAGATTTATTGAGAAATGTCTGGGGAATATACATATGGTTTTAAGTTTTTTATCCCTTAAATTAAAAAAAAGCTGTTGTCTGTGTGATTGGGAAGAAGACTAAGGAAAGGTCATGCAATATTTTTATTTAAAGCTTTTAAAAAAGGAGAAATTTGATCAGTGGAAAAGTGTCTTTTACAGACAATTTGCTATGGAAAAGTGGTTTTTATAGACAGTTTTTTAAGGAGAAGTGTCTTTTATTGATAGTTTTCTATGGAAAAGTGTCTTTTACAGACAGTTTTCTATGGAAAAGTGTCTTTTATAGACAGTTTTCTATGGAAAAGTGTCTTTTATAGATAGTTTTCTATGGAAAAGTGTCTTTTATTGACAGTTTTTTAAGGAGAAGTGTCTTTTATAGATAGTTTTCTATGAAAAGTGTCTTTTATAGATAATTTTCTATGAAAAGCGTCTATTATAAATAGTTTTCTATGGACAAGTGTCTTTTGTAGATAGTTTTCTATGGAAAAGTGTCTTTTATAGATAGTTTTCTATGGAAAATTGTCTTTTATAGATAGTTTTCTATGGAAAAGTGCCTTTTATAGATAGTTTTCTATGGAAAAGTGTCTTTTATAGATAGTTTTCTATGGAAAAGTGTCTTTTAAAGATAGTTTTCTATGAAAAGTGTCTTTTATAGATAGTTTTCTATGCAAAGGTGTCTTTTATAGATAGTTTTCTATGGAAAAGTGTCTTTTATAGATAGTTTTCTATGGAAAAGTGTCTTTTATAGATAGTTTTCTATGGAAAAGTGTCTTTTGTAGATAGTTTTCTATGGAAAAGTGTCTTTTATAGATAGTTTTCTATGAAAAGTGTCTTTTATAGATAGTTTTCTATGGAAAAGTGTCTTTTATAGATAGTTTTCTATGGAAATGTGCCTTTTATAGATATTTTTTTATGGAAAAGTGTCTTTTATAGATAGTTTTCTATGGAAAAGTGTCTTTTATAGATAGTTTTCTATGGAAAAGTGTCTTTTATAGATAGTTTTCTATGGAAAAGTGTTTTTTATAGATAGTTTTCTATGAAAAGTTTCTTTTATAGATAGTTTTCTATGGACAAGTGTCTTTTATAGATAGTTTTCTATGGAAAAGTGTCTTTTATAGATAGTTTTCTATGCAAAAGTGTCTTTTATAGATAGTTTTCTATGGAAAAGTGTCTTTTATAGATAGTTTTCTATGCAAAAGTGTCTTTTATAGATAGTTTTCTATGCAAAAGTGTCTTTTATAGATAGTTTTCTATTGAAAAGTGTATTTATAGATAGTTTTCTATGAAAAATGTCTTTTATAGATAGTTTTCTATGGAAAAGTGTCTTTTACAGATAGTTTTCTATGAAAAGTGTCTTTTATAGATAGTTTTCTATGGAAAAGTGTTTTTTATAGATAGTTTTCTATGGAAAAGTGTCTTTTATAGATAGTTTTCTATGGAAAAGTGTCTTTTATAGATAGTTTTCTATGAAAAGTTTCTTTTATAGATAGTTTTCTATGGAAAAGTGTCTTTTATAGATAGTTTTCTATGGAAAAGTGTCTTTTATAGATAGTTTTCTATGGACAAGTGTCTTTTATAGATAGTTTTCTATGGAAAAGTGTCTTTTATAGATAGTTTTCTATGCAAAAGTGTCTTTTATAGATAGTTTTCTATGAAAAGTTTCTTTTATAGATAGTTTTCTATGGACAAGTGTCTTTTATAGATAGTTTTCTATGGAAAAGTGTCTTTTATAGATAGTTTTCTATGCAAAAGTGTCTTTTATAGATAGTTTTCTATGGAAAAGTGTCTTTTATAGATAGTTTTCTATGCAAAAGTGTCTTTTATAGATAGTTTTCTATGCAAAAGTGTCTTTTATAGATAGTTTTCTATTGAAAAGTGTATTTATAGATAGTTTTCTATGAAAAATGTCTTTTATAGATAGTTTTCTATGGAAAAGTGTCTTTTACAGATAGTTTTCTATGAAAAGTGTCTTTTATAGATAGTTTTCTATGGAAAAGTGTCTTTTATAGATAGTTTTCTATGGAAAAGTGTCTTTTATAGATAGTTTTCTATGGAAAAGTTTCTTTTATAGATAGTTTTCTATGGAAAAGTGTCTTTTATAGATAGTTTTCTATGGAAAAGTGTCTTTTATAGATAGTTTTCTATGGAAAAGTGTCTTTTATAGATAGTTTTCTATGGAAAAGTGTCTTTTATAGATAGTTTTCTATGGAAAAGTGTCTTTTATAGATAGTTTTCTATGGAAAAGTGTCTTTTATAGATAGTTTTCTATGGAAAAGTGTCTTTTATAGATAGTTTTCTATGGAAAAGTGTCTTTTATAGATAGTTTTCTATGAAAAGTGTCTTTTATTGATAGTTTTCTATGGAAAAGTGTCTTTTATAGATAGTTTTCTATGGAAAAGTGTCTTTTATAGATAGTTTTCTATGGAAAAGAGTCTTTTATAGATAGTTTTCTATGGAAAAGTTTCTTTTATAGATAGTTTTCTATGAAAAATTTCTTTTATAGATAGTTTTCTATGGAAAAGTGTCTTTTATAGATAGTTTTCTATGGAAAAGTGTCTTTTATAGATAGTTTTCTATGGAAAAGAGTCTTTTATAGATAGTTTTCTATGGAAAAGTTTCTTTTATAGATAGTTTTCTATGGAAAAGTTTCTTTTATAGATAGTTTTCTATGGAAAAGTGTCTTTTATAGATAGTTTTCTATGGAAAAGAGTCTTTTATAGATAGTTTTCTATGGAAAAGTTTCTTTTATAGATAGTTTTCTATGGAAAAGTTTCTTTTATAGATAGTTTTCTATGAAAAATTTCTTTTATAGATAGTTTTCTATGGAAAAGTGTCTTTTATAGATAGTTTTCTATGGAAAAGTGTCTTTTATAGATAGTTTTCTATGGAAAAGAGTCTTTTATAGATAGTTTTATATGGAAAAGTTTCTTTTATAGATAGTTTTCTATGGAAAAGTGTCTTTTATAGATAGTTTTCTATGGAAAAGTGTCTTTTATAGATAGTTTTCTATGGAAAAGTGTCTTTTATAGATAGTTTTCTATGGAAAAGTGTCTTTTATAGATAGTTTTCTATGGAAAAGTGTCTTTTATAGATAGTTTTCTATGGAAAAGTGTCTTTTATAGATAGTTTTCTATGGAAAAGTGTCTTTTATAGATAGTTTTCTATAGAAAAGTGTCTTTTATAGATAGTTTTCTATGGAAAAGAGTCTTTTATAGATAGTTTTCTATGGAAAAGTGTCTTTTATAGATAGTTTTCTATGGAAAAGTGTCTTTTATAGATAGTTTTCTATGGAAAGGCGTCTTTTATAGATAGTTTTCTATGGAAAAGTGTTTTTTATAGATAGTTTTCTATGGAAAAGAGTCTTTTATAGATAGTTTTCTATGGAAAAGTGTCTTTTATAGATAGTTTTCTATGGAAAAGTGTCTTTTATAGATAGTTTTCTATGGAAAAGTGTCTTTTATAGATAGTTTTCTATGGAAAAGTGTCTTTTATAGATAGTTTTCTACGGAAAAGTGTCTTTTATAGATAGTTTTCTATGGAAAAGTGTCTTTTATAGATAGTTTTCTATGGAAAAGTGTCTTTTATAGATAGTTTTCTGTGGAAAAGTGTCTTTTATAGATAGTTTTCTATGAAAAGTGTCTTTTATAGATAGTTTTCTATGGAAAAGTGTCTTTTATAGATAGTTTTCTATGGAAAAGTGTCTTTTATAGATAGTTTTCTGTGGAAAAGTGTCTTTTATAGATAGTTTTCTATGAAAAGTGTCTTTTATAGATAGTTTTCTATGGAAAAGTGTCTTTTATAGATAGTTTTCTATGGAAAAGTGTCTTTTATAGATAGTTTTCTATGGAAAAGAGTCTTTTATAGATAGTTTTCTATGGAAAAGTGTCTTTTATAGATAGTTTTCTATGGAAAAGTGTCTTTTATAGATAGTTTTC
Organism: Calliphora vicina; assembly: GCF_958450345.1. NCBI lineage: Eukaryota > Metazoa > Arthropoda > Insecta > Diptera > Calliphoridae > Calliphora > Calliphora vicina. The sequence continues at coordinate 118,707,667 of NC_088782.1, read as the reverse complement.
TATGGAAAAGTGTCTTTTATAGATAGTTTTCTATGGAAAAGTGTCTTTTATAGATAGTTTTCTATGGAAAAGTGTCTTTTATAGATAGTTTTCTATGGAAAAGTGTCTTTTATAGATAGTTTTCTATGGAAAAGTGTCTTTTATAGATAGTTTTCTATGGAAAAGTGTCTTTTATAGATAGTTTTCTATGGAAAAGTGTCTTTTATAGATAGTTTTCTATGGAAAAGTGTCTTTTATAGATAGTTTTCTATGGAAAAGTGTCTTTTATAGATAGTTTTCTATGGAAAAGTGTCTTTTATAGATAGTTTTCTATGGAAAAGTGTCTTTTATAGATAGTTTTCTATAGAAAAGTGTCTTTTATAGATAGTTTTCTATGGAAAAGTGTCTTTTATAGATAGTTTTCTATGGAAAAGTGTCTTTTATAGATAGTTTTCTATGGAAAAGTGTCTTTTATAGATAGTTTTCTATGGAAAAGTGTCTTTTATAGATAGTTTTCTATGGAAAAGTGTCTTTTATAGATAGTTTTCTATGGAAAAGTGTCTTTTATAGATAGTTTTCTATGGAAAAGTGTCTTTTATAGATAGTTTTCTATGGAAAAGTGTCTTTTATAAATAGTTTTCTATGGAAAGGTGTCTTTTATAGATAGTTTTCTATTGAAAAGTGTCTTTTATAGATAGTTTTCTATGGAAAAGTGTCTTTTATAGATAGTTTTCTATGAAAAGTTGCTTTTATAGATAGTTTTCTATGGAAAAGTGTCTTTTATAGATAGTTTTCTATTGAAAAGTGTCTTTTATAGATAGTTTTCTATGGAAAAGTGTCTTTTATAGATAGTTTTCTATTGAAAAGTGTCTTTTATAGATAGTTTTCTATGAAAAGTTTCTTTTATAGATAGTTTTCTATGGAAAGGTGTCTTTTATAGATAGTTTTCTATGGAAAAGTGTCTTTTATAGATAGTTTTCTATGGAAAAGTGTCTTTTATAGATAGTTTTCTATGGAAAAGTTTCTTTTATAGATAGTTTTCTATGGAAAGGTGTCTTTTATAGATAGTTTTCTATGGAAAAGTGTCTTTTATAGATAGTTTTCTATGGAAAAGTTTCTTTTATAGATAGTTTTCTATGGAAAGGTGTCTTTTATAGATAGTTTTCTATGGAAAAGTGTCTTTTATAGATAGTTTTCTATGGAAAAGTGTCTTTTATAGATAGTTTTCTATGGAAAAGTGTCTTTTATAGATAGTTTTCTATGGAAAAGTGTCTTTTATAGATAGTTTTCTATGGAAAAGTGTCTTTTATAGATAGTTTTCTATTGAAAAGTGTCTTTTATAGATAGTTTTCTATGGAAAAGTGTCTTTTATAGATAGTTTTCTATGGAAAAGTGTCTTTTATAGATAGTTTTCTGTGGAAAAGTGTTTTATATAGATAGTTTTCTATGGAAAAGTGTCTTTTATAGATAGTTTTCTATGGAAAAGTGTCTTTTATAGATAGTTTTCTATGGAAAAGTGTCTTTTATAGATAGTTTTCTATGGAAAAGTTTCTTTTATAGATAGTTTTCTATTGAAAAGTGTCTTTTATAGATAGTTTTCTATGGAAAAGTGTCTTTTATAGATAGTTTTCTATGGAAAAGTGTCTTTTATAGATAGTTTTCTATTGAAAAGTGTCTTTTATAGATAGTTTTCTATGAAAAGTTGCTTTTATAGATAGTTTTCTATGGAAAAGTGTCTTTTATAGATAGTTTTCTATGGAAAAGTTTCTTTTATAGATAGTTTTCTATTGAAAAGTGTCTTTTATAGATAGTTTTCTATGGAAAAGTGTCTTTTATAGATAGTTTTCTATGGAAAAGTGTCTTTTATAGATAGTTTTCTATTGAAAAGTGTCTTTTATAGATAGTTTTCTATGGAAAAGTTTCTTTTATAGATAGTTTTCTATGGAAAAGTGTCTTTTATAGATAGTTTTCTATTGAAAAGTGTCTTTTATAGATAGTTTTCTATTGAAAAGTGTCTTTTATAGATAGTTTTCTATGGAAAAGTGTCTTTTATAGATAGTTTTCTATGGAAAAGTGTCTTTTATAAATAGTTTTCTATGGAAAGGTGTCTTTTATAGATAGTTTTCTATTGAAAAGTGTCTTTTATAGATAGTTTTCTATGGAAAAGTGTCTTTTATAGATAGTTTTCTATGAAAAGTTGCTTTTATAGATAGTTTTCTATGGAAAAGTGTCTTTTATAGATAGTTTTCTATTGAAAAGTGTCTTTTATAGATAGTTTTCTATGGAAAAGTGTCTTTTATAGATAGTTTTCTATTGAAAAGTGTCTTTTATAGATAGTTTTCTATGAAAAGTTTCTTTTATAGATAGTTTTCTATGGAAAGGTGTCTTTTATAGATAGTTTTCTATGGAAAAGTGTCTTTTATAGATAGTTTTCTATGGAAAAGTGTCTTTTATAGATAGTTTTCTATGGAAAAGTTTCTTTTATAGATAGTTTTCTATGGAAAGGTGTCTTTTATAGATAGTTTTCTATGGAAAAGTGTCTTTTATAGATAGTTTTCTATGGAAAAGTTTCTTTTATAGATAGTTTTCTATGGAAAGGTGTCTTTTATAGATAGTTTTCTATGGAAAAGTGTCTTTTATAGATAGTTTTCTATGGAAAAGTGTCTTTTATAGATAGTTTTCTATGGAAAAGTGTCTTTTATAGATAGTTTTCTATGGAAAAGTGTCTTTTATAGATAGTTTTCTATGGAAAAGTGTCTTTTATAGATAGTTTTCTATGGAAAAGTGTCTTTTATAGATAGTTTTCTATGGAAAAGTGTCTTTTATAGATAGTTTTCTATGGAAAAGTGTCTTTTATAGATAGTTTTCTATGGAAAAGTGTCTTTTATAGATAGTTTTCTATGGAAAAGTGTCTTTTATAGATAGTTTTCTATGGAAAAGTGTCTTTTATAGATAGTTTTCTATGGAAAAGTGTCTTTTATAGATAGTTTTCTATGGAAAAGTGTCTTTTATAGATAGTTTTCTATGGAAAAGTGTCTTTTATAGATAGTTTTCTATGGAAAAGTTTCTTTTATAGATAGTTTTCTATTGAAAAGTGTCTTTTATAGATAGTTTTCTATGGAAAAGTGTCTTTTATAGATAGTTTTCTATGGAAAAGTGTCTTTTATAGATAGTTTTCTATGGAAAAGTGTCTTTTATAAATAGTTTTCTATGGAAAGGTGTCTTTTATAGATAGTTTTCTATTGAAAAGTGTCTTTTATAGATAGTTTTCTATGGAAAAGTGTCTTTTATAGATAGTTTTCTATGAAAAGTTGCTTTTATAGATAGTTTTCTATGGAAAAGTGTCTTTTATAGATAGTTTTCTATTGAAAAGTGTCTTTTATAGATAGTTTTCTATGGAAAAGTGTCTTTTATAGATAGTTTTCTATTGAAAAGTGTCTTTTATAGATAGTTTTCTATGAAAAGTTTCTTTTATAGATAGTTTTCTTTGGAAAGGTGTCTTTTATAGATAGTTTTCTATGGAAAAGTGTCTTTTATAGATAGTTTTCTATGGAAAAGTGTCTTTTATAGATAGTTTTCTATGGAAAAGTTTCTTTTATAGATAGTTTTCTATGGAAAGGTGTCTTTTATAGATAGTTTTCTATGGAAAAGTGTCTTTTATAGATAGTTTTCTATGGAAAAGTTTCTTTTATAGATAGTTTTCTATGGAAAGGTGTCTTTTATAGATAGTTTTCTATGGAAAAGTGTCTTTTATAGATAGTTTTCTATGGAAAAGTGTCTTTTATAGATAGTTTTCTATGGAAAAGTGTCTTTTATAGATAGTTTTCTATGGAAAAGTGTCTTTTATAGATAGTTTTCTATGGAAAAGTGTCTTTTATAGATAGTTTTCTATGGAAAAGTGTCTTTTATAGATAGTTTTCTATGGAAAAGTGTCTTTTATAGATAGTTTTCTATGGAAAAGTGTCTTTTATAGATAGTTTTCTATGGAAAAGTGTCTTTTATAGATAGTTTTCTATGGAAAAGTGTCTTTTATAGATAGTTTTCTATGGAAAAGTGTCTTTTATAGATAGTTTTCTATGGAAAAGTGTCTTTTATAGATAGTTTTCTATGGAAAAGTGTCTTTTATAGATAGTTTTCTATGGAAAAGTGTCTTTTATAGATAGTTTTCTATGGAAAAGTGTCTTTTATAGATAGTTTTCTATGGAAAAGTTTCTTTTATAGATAGTTTTCTATTGAAAAGTGTCTTTTATAGATAGTTTTCTATGGAAAAGTGTCTTTTATAGATAGTTTTCTATGGAAAAGTGTCTTTTATAGATAGTTTTCTATTGAAAAGTGTCTTTTATAGATAGTTTTCTATGGAAAAGTGTCTTTTATAGATAGTTTTCTATGGAAAAGTGTCTTTTATAGATAGTTTTCTATGGAAAAGTGTCTTTTATAGATAGTTTTCTATTGAAAAGTGTCTTTTATAGATAGTTTTCTATGAAAAGTTGCTTTTATAGATAGTTTTCTATGGAAAAGTGTCTTTTATAGATAGTTTTCTATGGAAAAGTGTCTTTTATAGATAGTTTTCTATTGAAAAGTGTCTTTTATAGATAGTTTTCTATTGAAAAGTGTCTTTTATAGATAGTTTTCTATGAAAAGTTTCTTTTATAGATAGTTTTCTATTGAAAAGTGTCTTTTATAGATAGTTTTCTATGGAAAAGTTTCTTTTATAGATAGTTTTCTATGGAAAAGTGTCTTTTATAGATAGTTTTCTATTGAAAAGTGTCTTTTATAGATAGTTTTCTATTGAAAAGTGTCTTTTATAGATAGTTTTCTATGGAAAAGTTTCTTTTATAGATAGTTTTCTATGGAAAAGTGTCTTTTATAGATAGTTTTCTATTGAAAAGTGTCTTTTATAGATAGTTTTCTATGAAAAGTTTCTTTTATAGATAGTTTTCTATGGAAAAGTGTCTTTTATAGATAGTTTTCTATGGAAAAGTGTCTTTTATAGATAGTTTTCTATTGAAAAGTGTCTTTTATAGATAGTTTTCTATGGAAAAGTGTCTTTTATAGATAGTTTTCTATGGAAAAGTGTCTTTTATAGATAGTTTTCTATGGAAAAGTGTCTTTTATAGATAGTTTTCTATTGAAAAGTGTCTTTTATAGATAGTTTTCTATGAAAAGTTGCTTTTATAGATAGTTTTCTATGGAAAAGTGTCTTTTATAGATAGTTTTCTATGGAAAAGTGTCTTTTATAGATAGTTTTCTATTGAAAAGTGTCTTTTATAGATAGTTTTCTATGAAAAGTTTCTTTTATAGATAGTTTTCTATGGAAAAGTGTCTTTTATAGATAGTTTTCTATGGAAAAGTGTCTTTTATAGATAGTTTTCTATGGAAAAGAGTCTTTTATAGATAGTTTTCTATGAAAAGTGTCTTTTATAGATAGTTTTCTATGGAAAAGTGCTTTTATAGATAGTTTTCTATGGAAAGGTGTCTTTTATATATAGTTTTCTATGGAAAAGTGTCTTTTATAGATAGTTTTCTATGGAAAAGTGTCTTTTATAGATAGTTTTCTATGGAAAAGTGTCTTTTATAGATAGTTTTCAATGGAAAAGTGTCTTTTATAGATAGTTTTCTATGAAAAGTGTTTTTTATAGATAGTTTTCTATGGAAAAGTGTCTTTTATAGATAGTTTTCTATGGAAAAGTGTCTTTTATAGATAGTTTTCTATGAAAAGTTTCTTTTATAGATAGTTTTCTATGGAAAAGTGTCTTTTATAGATAGTTTTCTATGGAAAAGTGTCTTTTATAGATAGTTTTCTATGGAAAAGAGTCTTTTATAGATAGTTTTCTATGGAAAAGTGTCTTTTATAGATAGTTTTCTATGGAAAAGTGTCTTTTATAGATAGTTTTCTGTGGAAAAGTGTTTTATATAGATAGTTTTCTATGGAAAAGTGTCTTTTATAGATAGTTTTCTATGAAAAGTGTTTTTTATAGATAGTTTTCTATGGAAAAGTGTCTTTTATAGATAGTTTTCTATGGAAAAGTGTCTTTTATAGATAGTTTTCTATGGAAAAGTGTCTTTTATAGATAGTTTTCTATGGAAAAGTGTCTTTTATAGATAGTTTTATATGGAAAAGTGTCTTTTATAGATAGTTTTCTATGAAAAGTGTCTTTTATAGATAGTTTTCTATGGAAAAGTGTCTTTTATAGACAGTTTTCTATGGAAAAATGTCTTTTATAGATAGTTTTCTATGAAAAGTGTCTTTTATAGATAGTTTTCTATGGAAAAGTGTCTTTTATAGATAGTTTTCTATGGAAAAGTGTCTTTTATAGATAGTTTTCTATGGAAAAGTGTCTTTTATAGATAGTTTTCTATGGAAAAGTGTCTTTTATAGATAGTTTTCTATGGAAAAATGTCTTTTATAGATAGTTTTCTATGAAAAGTGTCTTTTATAGATAGTTTTCTATGGAAAAGTGTCTTTTATAGATAGTTTTCTATGGAAAAGTGTCTTTTATAGATAGTTTTCTATGGAAAAGTGTCTTTTATAGATAGTTTTCTATGGAAAAGTGTCTTTTATAGATAGTTTTATATGGAAAAGTGTCTTTTATAGATAGTTTTCTATGGAAAAGTGTCTTTTATAGATAGTTTTATATGGAAAAGTGTCTTTTATAGATAGTTTTCTATGGAAAAGTGTCTTTTATAGATAGTTTTCTGTGGAAAAGTGTCTTTTATAGATAGTTTTCTATGGAAAAGTGTCTTTTATAGATAGTTTTATATGGAAAAGTGTCTTTTATAGATAGTTTTCTATGGAAAAGTGTCTTTTATAGATAGTTTTATATGGAAAAGTGTCTTTTATAGATAGTTTTCTATGGAAAAGTGTCTTTTATAGATAGTTTTCTGTGGAAAAGTGTCTTTTATAGATAGTTTTCTATGGAAAAGTGTCTTTTATAGATAGTTTTCTATGGAAAAATGTCTTTTATAGATAGTTTTCTATGAAAAGTGTCTTTTATAGATAGTTTTCTATGGAAAAGTGTCTTTTATAGATAGTTTTCTATGGAAAAGTGTCTTTTATAGATAGTTTTCTATGGAAAAGTGTCTTTTATAGATAGTTTTCTATGGAAAAGTGTCTTTTATAGATAGTTTTCTATGGAAAAGTGTCTTTTATAGATAGTTTTCTATGGAAAAGTGTCTTTTATAGATAGTTTTCTATGGAAAAGTGTCTTTTATAGATAGTTTTCTGTGGAAAAGTGTCTTTTATAGATAGTTTTCTATGGAAAAGTGTCTTTTATAGATAGTTTTCTATGGAAAAATGTCTTTTATAGATAGTTTTCTATGGAAAAGTGTCTTTTATAGATAGTTTTCAATGGAAAAGTGTCTTTTATAGATAGTTTTCTATGGAAAAGTGTCTTTTATAGATAGTTTTCTATGGAAAAGTGTCTTTTATAGATAGTTTTATATGGAAAAGTGTCTTTTATAGATAGTTTTCTATGGAAAAGTGTCTTTTATAGATAGTTTTCAATGGAAAAGTGTCTTTTATAGATAGTTTTCTATGGAAAAGTGTCTTTTATAGATAGTTTTCTATGGAAAAGTGTCTTTTATAGATAGTTTTCTATGGAAAAGTGTCTTTTATAGATAGTTTTCTATGGAAAAGTGTCTTTTATAGATAGTTTTCTATGGAAAAGAGTCTTTTATAGATAGTTTTCTATGGAAAAGTTTCTTTTATAGATAGTTTTCTACGGAAAAGTGTCTTTTATAGATAGTTTTCTATGAAAAGTGTCTTTTGTAGATAGTTTTCTATAGAGAAGTGTCTTTTATAGATAGTTTTCTATAGAAAAGTGTCTTTTGTAGATAGTTTTCTACGAAAAGTTGCTTTTATAGACAGTTTTCTATGGAAAAGTGTCTTTTATAGATAGTTTTCTATGGAAAAGTGTCTTTTATAGATAGTTTTCTATGGAAAAGTGTCTTTTATAGATAGTTTTCTATGGAAAAGAGTCTTTTATAGATAGTTTTCTATGAAAAAGTTTCTTTTATAGATAGTTTTCTATGGAAAAGTGTCTTTTATAGATAGTTTTCTATAGAGAAGTGTCTTTTATAGATAGTTTTCTATGAAAAGTGTCTTTTATAGATAGTTTTCTACGAAAAGTTGCTTTTATAGACAGTTTTCTATGGAAAAGTGTCTTTTATAGATAGTTTTCTATGGAAAAGTGTCTTTTATAGATAGTTTTCTATGGAAAAGTGTCTTTTATAGATAGTTTTCTATGGAAAAGAGTCTTTTATAGATAGTTTTCTATGGAAAAGTTTCTTTTATAGATAGTTTTCTACGGAAAAGTGTCTTTTATAGATAGTTTTCTATGAAAAGTGTCTTTTGTAGATAGTTTTCTATAGAAAAGTGTCTTTTATAGATAGTTTTCTTTGGAAAAGTGTCTTTTATAGATAGTTTTCTATGGAAAAGTGTCTTTTATAGATAGTTTTCTTTGGAAAAGTGTCTTTTATAGATAGTTTTCTATGGAAAAGTGTCTTTTATAGATAGTTTTCTACGGAAAAGTGTCTTTTATAGATAGTTTTCTATGAAAAGTGTCTTTTGTAGATAGTTTTCTATAGAAAAGTGTCTTTTATAGATAGTTTTCTATGGAAAAGTGTCTTTTATAGATAGTTTTCTATGGAAAAGTGTCTTTTATAGATAGTTTTCTTTGGAAAAGTGTCTTTTATAGATAGTTTTCTATGGAAAAGTGTCTTTTATAGATAGTTTTCTATGGAAAAGTGTCTTTTATAGATAGTTTTCTATGGAAAAGTGTCTTTTATAGATAGTTTTCTATGGAAAAGTGTCTTTTATAGATAGTTTTCTATGAACAAGTTTCTTTTATAGATAGTTTTCCATGGAAAAGTGTCTTTTATAGATAGTTTTCTATGGAAAAGTGTCTTTTATAGATAGTTTTCTATTGAAAAGTGTCTTTTATAGATAGTTTTCTATTTAAAAGTGTCTTTTGTAGATAGTTTTCTATGGAAAAGTGTCTTTTATAGATAGTTTTCTATGAAAAGTGTCTTTTATAGATAGTTTTCTATGGAAAAGTGTCTTTTATAGATAGTTTTCTATGAAAATTGTCTTTTATAGATAGTTTTCTATGGAAAAGTGTCTTTTATAGATAGTTTTCTATGAAAAAGTTTCTTTTATAGATAGTTTTCCATGGAAAAGTGTCTTTTATAGATAGTTTTCTATGGAAAAGTGTCTTTTATAGATAGTTTTCTATGGAAAAGTGTCTTTTATAGATAGTTTTCTATGAAAAAGTTTCTTTTATAGATAGTTTTCCATGGAAAAGTGTCTTTTATAGATAGTTTTCTATGGAAAAGTGTCTTTTATAGATAGTTTTCTTTGGAAAAGTGTCTTTTATAGATAGTTTTCTATGGAAAAGTGTCTTTTATAGATAGTTTTCTATGGAAAAGTGTCTTTTATAGATAGTTTTCTATGGAAAAGTGTCTTTTATAGATAGTTTTCTATGGAAAAGTGTCTTTTATAGATAGTTTTCTATGGAAAAGTGTCTTTTATAGATAGTTTTCTTTGGAAAAGTGTCTTTTATAGATAGTTTTCTACGGAAAAGTGTCTTTTATAGATAGTTTTCTATGAAAAGTGTCTTTTGTAGATAGTTTTCTATAGAAAAGTGTCTTTTATAGATAGTTTTCTATGGAAAAGTGTCTTTTATAGATAGTTTTCTATGGAAAAGTGTCTTTTATAGATAGTTTTCTTTGGAAAAGTGTCTTTTATAGATAGTTTTCTATGGAAAAGTGTCTTTTATAGATAGTTTTCTATGGAAAAGTGTCTTTTATAGATAGTTTTCTTTGGAAAAGTGTCTTTTATAGATAGTTTTCTACGGAAAAGTGTCTTTTATAGATAGTTTTCTATGAAAAGTGTCTTTTGTAGATAGTTTTCTATAGAAAAGTGTCTTTTATAGATAGTTTTCTATGGAAAAGTGTCTTTTATAGATAGTTTTCTATGGAAAAGTGTCTTTTATAGATAGTTTTCTATGGAAAAGTGTCTTTTATAGATAGTTTTCTATGGAAAAGTGTCTTTTATAGACAGTTTTCTATGGAAAAGTGTCTTTTATAGATAGTTTTCTATGAAAAAGTTTCTTTTATAGATAGTTTTCCATGGAAAAGTGTCTTTTATAGATAGTTTTCTATGGAAAAGTGTCTTTTATAGATAGTTTTCTATGGAAAAGTGTCTTTTGTAGATAGTTTTCTATGGAAAAGTGTCTTTTATAGATAGTTTTCTATTTAAAAGTGTCTTTTGTAGATAGTTTTCTATGGAAAAGTGTCTTTTATAGATAGTTTTCTATGAAAATTGTCTTTTATAGATAGTTTTCTATGGAAAAGTGTCTTTTATAGATAGTTTTCTATGAAAAAGTTTCTTTTATAGATAGTTTTCCATGGAAAAGTGTCTTTTATAGATAGTTTTCTATGGAAAAGTGTCTTTTATAGATAGTTTTCTATGGAAAAGTGTCTTTTATAGATAGTTTTCTATGAAAAAGTTTCTTTTATAGATAGTTTTCTATGGAAAAGTGTCTTTTATAGATAGTTTTCTATGAAAAGTTGCTTTTATAGATAGTTTTCTATGGAAAAGTGTCTTTTATAGATAGTTTTCTATGGAAAGGTGTCTTTTATAGATAGTTTTCTATGGAAAAGTGTCTTTTATAGATAGTTTTCTATGGAAAAGTGTCTTTTATAGATAGTTTTCTATGAAAAAGTTTCTTTTACAGATAGTTTTCCATGGAAAAGTGTCTTTTATAGATAGTTTTCTATGGAAAAGTGTCTTTTATAGATAGTTTTCTATGAAAAAGTTTCTTTTATAGATAGTTTTCTATGGAAAAGTGTCTTTTATAGATAGTTTTCTATGAAAAGTTGCTTTTATAGATAGTTTTCTATGGAAAAGTGTCTTTTATAGATAGTTTTCTATGGAAAGGTGTCTTTTATAGATAGTTTTCTATGGAAAAGTGTCTTTTATAGATAGTTTTCTATGGAAAAGTGTCTTTTATAGATAGTTTTCTATGGAAAAGTGTCTTTTATAGATAGTTTTCCATGGAAAAGTGTCTTTTATAGATAGTTTTCTATGGAAAAGTGTCTTTTATAGATAGTTTTCTATGGAAAAGTGTCTTTTATAGATAGTTTTCTATGGAAAAGTGTCTTTTATAGATAGTTTTCTATGGAAAAGTGTCTTTTATAGATAGTTTTCTATGAAAAGTGTCTTTTATAGATAGTTTTCTATGGAAAAGTGTCTTTTATAGATAGTTTTCTATGGAAAAGTGTCTTTTATAGATAGTTTTCTATGAAAATTGTCTTTTATAGATAGTTTTCTATGGAAAAGTGTCTTTTATAGATAGTTTTCTATGAAAAAGTTTCTTTTATAGATAGTTTTCCATGGAAAAGTGTCTTTTATAGATAGTTTTCTATGGAAAAGTGTCTTTTATAGATAGTTTTCTATGGAAAAGTGTCTTTTGTAGATAGTTTTCTATGGAAAAGTGTCTTTTATAGATAGTTTTCTATTTAAAAGTGTCTTTTGTAGATAGTTTTCTATGGAAAAGTGTCTTTTATAGATAGTTTTCTATGAAAATTGTCTTTTATAGATAGTTTTCTATGGAAAAGTGTCTTTTATAGATAGTTTTCTATGGAAAAGTGTCTTTTGTAGATAGTTTTCTATGGAAAAGTGTCTTTTATAGATAGTTTTCTATTTAAAAGTGTCTTTTGTAGATAGTTTTCTATGGAAAAGTGTCTTTTATAGATAGTTTTCTATGAAAATTGTCTTTTATAGATAGTTTTCTATGAAAAAGTTTCTTTTATAGATAGTTTTCCATGGAAAAGTGTCTTTTATAGATAGTTTTCTATGGAAAAGTGTCTTTTATAGATAGTTTTCTATGAAAAGTTGCTTTTATAGATAGTTTTCTATGGAAAAGTGTCTTTTATAGATAGTTTTCTATGGAAAGGTGTCTTTTATAGATAGTTTTCTATGGAAAAGTGTCTTTTATAGATAGTTTTCTATGGAAAAGTGTCTTTTATAGATAGTTTTCTATGGAAAGGTGTCTTTTATAGATAGTTTTCTATGGAAAAGTGTCTTTTATAGATAGTTTTCTATGGAAAAGTGTCTTTTATAGATAGTTTTCTATGGAAAGGTGTCTTTTATAGATAGTTTTCTATGGAAAAGTGTCTTTTATAGATAGTTTTCTATGGAAAGGTGTCTTTTATAGATAGTTTTCTATGGAAAAGTGTCTTTTATAGATAGTTTTCTATGGAAAAGTTTCTTTTATAGATAGTTTTCTATGAAAAGTGTCTTTTATAGATAGTTTTCTATGGAAAAGTGTCTTTTATAGATAGTTTTCTATGAAAAAGTTTCTTTTATAGATAGTTTTCCATGGAAAAGTGTCTTTTATAGATAGTTTTCTATGGAAAAGTGTCTTTTATAGATAGTTTTCTATTGAAAAGTGTCTTTTATAGATAGTTTTCTATGGAAAAGTATCTTTTGTAGATAGTTTTCTATGGAAAAGTGTCTTTTATAGATAGTTCTCTATGAAAAGTGTCTTTTATAGATAGTTTTCTATGGAAAAGTGTCTTTTATAGATAGTTTTCTATGGAAAAGTGTCTTTTATAGATAGTTTTCTATGAAAAGTGTCTTTTATAGATAGTTTTCTATTGAAAAGTGTCTTTTATAGATAATTTTCTATGGAAAAGTTTCTTTTATAGATAGTTTTCTATTGAAAAGTGTCTTTTATAGATAGTTTTCTATGAAAAGTTGCTTTTATAGATAGTTTTCTATTGAAAAGTGTCTTTTATAGATAGTTTTCTATGGAAAAGTGTCTTTTGTAGATAGTTTTCTATTGAAAAGTGTCTTTTATAGATAGTTTTCTATGGAAAGGTGTCTTTTGTAGATAGTTTTCTATGGAAAAGTGTCTTTTATAGATAGTTTTCTATTGAAAAGTGTCTTTTATAGATAGTTTTCTATGGAAAAGTGTCTTTTGTAGATAGTTTTCTATTGAAAAGTGTCTTTTATAGATAGTTTTCTATGGAAAGGTGTCTTTTGTAGATAGTTTTCTATGAAAAGTGTCTTTTATAGATAGTTTTCTATGGAAAGGTGTCTTTTATAGATAGTTTTCTATGGAAAAGTGTCTTTTATAGATAGTTTTCTATGGAAAAGTGTCTTTTATAGATAGTTTTCCATGGAAAAGTGTCTTTTATAGATAGTTTTCTATGGAAAGGTGTCTTTTATAGATAGTTTTCTATGGAAAAGTGTCTTTTATAGATAGTTTTCTATGGAAAAGTGTCTTTTATAGATAGTTTTCTATGGAAAAGTGTCTTTTATAGATAGTTTTCTATGGAAAAGTGTCTTTTATAGATAGTTTTCTATGGAAAAGTGTCTTTTATAGATAGTTTTCTATGGAAAGGTGTCTTTTGTAGATAGTTTTCTATGGAAAAGTGTCTTTTATAGATAGTTTTCTATGAAAAGTGTCTTTTATATATAGTTTTCTATGGAAAAGTGTCTTTTATAGATAGTTTTCCATGGAAAAGTGTCTTTTATAGATAGTTTTCTATGGAAAGGTGTCTTTTATAGATAGTTTTCTATGGAAAAGTGTCTTTTATAGATAGTTTTCTATTGAAAAGTGTCTTTTATAGATAGTTTTCTATGAAAATTGTCTTTTATAGATAGTTTTCTATGGAAAAGTGTCTTTTATAGATAGTTTTCTATGGAAAAGTGTCTTTTGTAGATAGTTTTCTATGGAAAAGTGTCTTTTATAGATAGTTTTCTATTTAAAAGTGTCTTTTATAGATAGTTTTCTATTGAAAAGTGTCTTTTATAGATAGTTTTCTATGGAAAAGTGTCTTTTGTAGATAGTTTTCTATTGAAAAGTGTCTTTTATAGATAGTTTTCTATGGAAAGGTGTCTTTTGTAGATAGTTTTCTATGAAAAGTGTCTTTTATAGATAGTTTTCTATGGAAAGGTGTCTTTTATAGATAGTTTTCTATGGAAAAGTGTCTTTTATAGATAGTTTTCTATGAAAATTGTCTTTTATAGATAGTTTTCTATGGAAAAGTGTCTTTTATAGATAGTTTTCTATGGAAAAGTGTCTTTTATAGATAGTTTTCTATGAAAAGTGTCTTTTATAGATAGTTTTCTATGGAAAAGTGTCTTTTATAGATAGTTTTCTATGGAAAAGTGTCTTTTATAGATAGTTTTCTATGAAAATTGTCTTTTATAGATAGTTTTCTATGGAAAAGTGTCTTTTATAGATAGTTTTCTATGAAAAAGTTTCTTTTATAGATAGTTTTCCATGGAAAAGTGTCTTTTATAGATAGTTTTCTATGGAAAAGTGTCTTTTATAGATAGTTTTCTATGGAAAAGTGTCTTTTGTAGATAGTTTTCTATGGAAAAGTGTCTTTTATAGATAGTTTTCTATTTAAAAGTGTCTTTTGTAGATAGTTTTCTATGGAAAAGTGTCTTTTATAGATAGTTTTCTATGAAAATTGTCTTTTATAGATAGTTTTCTATGGAAAAGTGTCTTTTATAGATAGTTTTCTATGGAAAAGTGTCTTTTGTAGATAGTTTTCTATGGAAAAGTGTCTTTTATAGATAGTTTTCTATTTAAAAGTGTCTTTTGTAGATAGTTTTCTATGGAAAAGTGTCTTTTATAGATAGTTTTCTATGAAAATTGTCTTTTATAGATAGTTTTCTATGAAAAAGTTTCTTTTATAGATAGTTTTCCATGGAAAAGTGTCTTTTATAGATAGTTTTCTATGGAAAAGTGTCTTTTATAGATAGTTTTCTATGAAAAGTTGCTTTTATAGATAGTTTTCTATGGAAAAGTGTCTTTTATAGATAGTTTTCTATGGAAAGGTGTCTTTTATAGATAGTTTTCTATGGAAAAGTGTCTTTTATAGATAGTTTTCTATGGAAAAGTGTCTTTTATAGATAGTTTTCTATGGAAAGGTGTCTTTTATAGATAGTTTTCTATGGAAAAGTGTCTTTTATAGATAGTTTTCTATGGAAAAGTGTCTTTTATAGATAGTTTTCTATGGAAAGGTGTCTTTTATAGATAGTTTTCTATGGAAAAGTGTCTTTTATAGATAGTTTTCTATGGAAAGGTGTCTTTTATAGATAGTTTTCTATGGAAAAGTGTCTTTTATAGATAGTTTTCTATGGAAAAGTTTCTTTTATAGATAGTTTTCTATGAAAAGTGTCTTTTATAGATAGTTTTCTATGGAAAAGTGTCTTTTATAGATAGTTTTCTATGAAAAAGTTTCTTTTATAGATAGTTTTCCATGGAAAAGTGTCTTTTATAGATAGTTTTCTATGGAAAAGTGTCTTTTATAGATAGTTTTCTATTGAAAAGTGTCTTTTATAGATAGTTTTCTATGGAAAAGTATCTTTTGTAGATAGTTTTCTATGGAAAAGTGTCTTTTATAGATAGTTCTCTATGAAAAGTGTCTTTTATAGATAGTTTTCTATGGAAAAGTGTCTTTTATAGATAGTTTTCTATGGAAAAGTGTCTTTTATAGATAGTTTTCTATGAAAAGTGTCTTTTATAGATAGTTTTCTATTGAAAAGTGTCTTTTATAGATAATTTTCTATGGAAAAGTGTCTTTTGTAGATAGTTTTCTATGGAAAAGTGTCTTTTATAGATAGTTTTCTATGGAAAAGTGTCTTTTGTAGATAGTTTTCTATTGAAAAGTGTCTTTTATAGATAGTTTTCTATGGAAAGGTGTCTTTTGTAGATAGTTTTCTATGAAAAGTGTCTTTTATAGATAGTTTTCTATGGAAAGGTGTCTTTTATAGATAGTTTTCTATGGAAAAGTGTCTTTTATAGATAGTTTTCTATGGAAAGGTGTCTTTTGTAGATAGTTTTCTATGAAAAGTTGCTTTTATAGATAGTTTTCTATTGAAAAGTGTCTTTTATAGATAGTTTTCTATGGAAAAGTGTCTTTTGTAGATAGTTTTCTATTGAAAAGTGTCTTTTATAGATAGTTTTCTATGGAAAGGTGTCTTTTGTAGATAGTTTTCTATGGAAAAGTGTCTTTTATAGATAGTTTTCTATTGAAAAGTGTCTTTTATAGATAGTTTTCTATGGAAAAGTGTCTTTTGTAGATAGTTTTCTATTGAAAAGTGTCTTTTATAGATAGTTTTCTATGGAAAGGTGTCTTTTGTAGATAGTTTTCTATGAAAAGTGTCTTTTATAGATAGTTTTCTATGGAAAGGTGTCTTTTATAGATAGTTTTCTATGGAAAAGTGTCTTTTATAGATAGTTTTCTATGGAAAAGTGTCTTTTATAGATAGTTTTCCATGGAAAAGTGTCTTTTATAGATAGTTTTCTATGGAAAGGTGTCTTTTATAGATAGTTTTCTATGGAAAAGTGTCTTTTATAGATAGTTTTCTATGGAAAAGTGTCTTTTATAGATAGTTTTCTATGGAAAAGTGTCTTTTATAGATAGTTTTCTATGGAAAAGTGTCTTTTATAGATAGTTTTCTATGGAAAAGTGTCTTTTATAGATAGTTTTCTATGGAAAGGTGTCTTTTGTAGATAGTTTTCTATGGAAAAGTGTCTTTTATAGATAGTTTTCTATGAAAAGTGTCTTTTATATATAGTTTTCTATGGAAAAGTGTCTTTTATAGATAGTTTTCCATGGAAAAGTGTCTTTTATAGATAGTTTTCTATGGAAAGGTGTCTTTTATAGATAGTTTTCTATGGAAAAGTGTCTTTTATAGATAGTTTTCTATGGAAAAGTGTCTTTTATAGATAGTTTTCTATGGAAAGGTGTCTTTTATAGATAGTTTTCTATGGAAAAGTGTCTTTTATAGATAGTTTTCTATGGAAAAGTGTCTTTTATAGATAGTTTTCTATGGAAAAGTGTCTTTTATAGATAGTTTTCTATGGAAAAGTGTCTTTTATAGATAGTTTTCCATGGAAAAGTGTCTTTTATAGATAGTTTTCTATGGAAAGGTGTCTTTTATAGATAGTTTTCTATGGAAAAGTGTCTTTTATAGATAGTTTTCTATTGAAAAGTGTCTTTTATAGATAGTTTTCTATTGAAAAGTGTCTTGAAAAGTTGTCTATGGAAAAGTGTCTTTTATAGATAGTTTTCTATGGAAAGGTGTCTTTTATAGATAGTTTTCTATGGAAAAGTGTCTTTTATAGATAGTTTTTCTATGGAAAAGTGTCTTTTATAGATAGTTTTCTATGGAAAAGTGTCTTTTATAGATAGTTTTCTATGGAAGAGTTTCTTTTATAGATAGTTTTCTATGAAAAGTGTCTTTTATAGATAGTTTTCTATGAAAAGTTGTCTTTTATAGATAGTTTTCTGATGGAAAAGTGTCTTTTATAGATAGTTTTCTATGGAAAAGTGTCTTTTATAGATAGTTTTCTATGGAAAAGTGTCTTTTATAGATAGTTTTCTATGGAAAAGTGTCTTTTATAGATAGTTTTCTATGAAAAGTGTCTTTTATAGATAGTTTTCTATGAAAAGTGTCTTTTATAGATAGTTTTCTATGGAAAAGTGTCTTTTATAGATAGTTTTCTATGGAAAAGTGTCTTTTATAGATAGTTTTCTATGGAAAAGTGTCTTTTATAGATAGTTTTCTATGGAAAAGTGTCTTTTATAGATAGTTTTTTATGAAAAGTGTCTTTTATAGATAGTTTTCTATGAAAAGTGTCTTTTATAGATAGTTTTCTATGAAAAGTGTCTTTTATAGATAGTTTTCTGTGGAAAAGTGTCTTTTATAGATAGTTTTCTATGGAAAAGTGTCTTTTATAGATAGTTTTCTATGGAAAAGTGTCTTTTATAGATAGTTTTCTATGAAAAGTGTCTTTTATAGATAGTTTTCTATGAAAAGTGTCTTTTATAGATAGTTTTCTATGAAAAGTGTCTTTTATAGATAGTTTTCTATGGAAAAGTGTCTTTTATAGATAGTTTTTCTATGAAAAGTGTCTTTTATAGATAGTTTTCTATGAAAAGTGTCTTTTATAGATAGTTTTCTATGAAAAGTGTCTTTTATAGATAGTTTTCTATGAAAAGTGTCTTTTATAGATAGTTTTCTATGGAAAAGTGTCTTTTATAGATAGTTTTCTATGGAAAAGTGTCTTTTATAGATAGTTTTTTATGAAAAGTGTCTTTTATAGATAGTTTTCTATGAAAAGTGTCTTTTATAGATAGTTTTCTATGAAAAGTGTCTTTTATAGATAGTTTTCTGTGGAAAAGTGTCTTTTATAGATAGTTTTCTATGGAAAAGTGTCTTTTATAGATAGTTTTCTATGGAAAAGTGTCTTTTATAGATAGTTTTCTATGAAAAGTGTCTTTTATAGATAGTTTTCTATGAAAAGTGTCTTTTATAGATAGTTTTCTATGAAAAGTGTCTTTTATAGATAGTTTTCTATGGAAAAGTGTCTTTTATAGATAGTTTTCTATGGAAAAGTGTCTTTTATAGATAGTTTTTTATGAAAAGTGTCTTTTTATAGATAGTTTTCTATGAAAAGTGTCTTTTATAGATAGTTTTCTATGAAAAGTGTCTTTTATAGATAGTTTTCTATGAAAAGTGTCTTTTATAGATAGTTTTCTATGGAAAAGTGTCTTTTATAGATAGTTTTCTATGGAAAAGTGTCTTTTATAGATAGTTTTCTATGGAAAAGTGTCTTTTATAGATAGTTTTCTATGGAAAAGTGTCTTTTATAGATAGTTTTCTATAGTTGAAAAGTGTCTTTTATAGATAGTTTTCTATGAAAAGTGTCTTTTATAGATAGTTTTCTATGGAAAAGTGTCTTTTATAGATAGTTTTCTATGGAAAAGTGTCTTTTATAGATAGTTTTCTATGGAAAAGTGTCTTTTATAGATAGTTTTCTATGGAAAAGTGTCTTTTATAGATAGTTTTCTATGAAAAAGTGTCTTTTATAGATAGTTTTCTATGGAAAAGTGTCTTTTATAGATAGTTTTCTATGGAAAAGTGTCTTTTATAGATAGTTTTCTATGGAAAAGTGTCTTTTATAGATAGTTTTCTATGAAAAGTGTCTTTTATAGATAGTTTTCTGTGGAAAAGTGTCTTTTATAGATAGTTTTCTATGGAAAAGTGTCTTTTATAGATAGTTTTCTATGGAAAAGTGTCTTTTATAGATAGTTTTCTATGAAAAGTGTCTTTTATAGATAGTTTTCTATGAAAAGTGTCTTTTATAGATAGTTTTCTGTGGAAAAGTGTCTTTTATAGATAGTTTTCTATGGAAAAGTGTCTTTTATAGATAGTTTTCTATGAAAAGTGTCTTTTATAGATAGTTTTCTGTGGAAAAGTGTCTTTTATAGATAGTTTTCTATGGAAAAGTGTCTTTTATAGATAGTTTTCTATGGAAAAGTGTCTTTTATAGATAGTTTTCTATGAAAAGTGTCTTTTATAGATAGTTTTCTATGAAAAGTGTCTTTTATAGATAGTTTTCTATGGAAAAGTGTCTTTTATAGATAGTTTTCTGTGGAAAAGTGTCTTTTATAGATAGTTTTCTATGGAAAAGTGTCTTTTATAGATAGTTTTCTATGGAAAAGTGTCTTTTATAGATAGTTTTCTATGGAAAAGTGTCTTTTATAGATAGTTTTCTATGGAAAAGTGTCTTTTATAGATAGTTTTCTATGAAAAGTGTCTTTTATAGATAGTTTTCTATGGAAAAATGTCTTTTATAGATAGTTTTCTATAGTTTTTATGAAAAGTGTCTTTTATA